>NW_020175066.1:1468086-1568887 GCF_003031525.2 Neophocaena asiaeorientalis asiaeorientalis
TTTTTTGCGGTACGCGGCCTCTCACTGTTGTGGCCTCTCCCGTTGCAGAGCACAGGCTGTGGACGCACAGGCTTAGCGGCCATGGCTCACGGGACCAGCCGCTCTGCGGCCTGTGGGATCTTTCTGGACGGGGGCACAAACCCGTGACCCCTGCATCGGCAGGCGGACTCTCAACCACTGTGCCACCAGGGAAGCCCTGAATTTTATTTTTTATCAGGGAAAACATATATTATTTCACAGATCTAATAATAGTATAAAACTTAAACTGACAACAGCAATTCCCTGCTACAATTCTTCTTCTCTCCCTTGATTCTTACTTTCTTGAAGGAGCCACATTCAGATCTCCTAGCTTTTGACTCTGCTAGTTACTTTCATATTTCTAAATGATAGCTATTTCTGGATTTTTCTGTTATAGATATTATCTAATGTCTTCTATGGAAGATGACTATTGAGTACTTATATTGCTGTCCCTGTTCATTTTATGTACTCTCTTGTTTCCAGGACAGTTATATCATAGTGTTTAGTTAAAACCATACCTAGCATTTACATTTTCGTGACAATGTAAATATCTGTGCAGACCCACAAAATGTACCATGCTTACCCAACTACCTTCCCCCTCCTTCCTCCCTCCTTCCTTTCTTCCTTCCTTCCTTCCTTCCTTCCCTCCTTCCTTCTTCTCTCCCTCCCTCCCTCCCTCCCTGCCTCCCACTTGTTTGTCTCTCTTTCTTTCATTGATTCTCCTGGAATTAGTAACTTCCTACTTTTTTTGTTAATTTAAATTTCTGTGTACCCACCACAAATTTATTTCTGAATTTTCCGCTGAAATCATATAACTTCTACCAGTGTAATGAACATACTTGGTATCTATTGGTTCAATTCTTTTCCTTGGAGATACAGTACCCAGAGTTCTCTGTTTTCTTGTTCTTGCCTGGATTGGTTATTCCTTAGTTGCGTAGAAAGGTGTCATCTGGAGGCTTCTTTTATCATCAACCTAGATGTTTCCTCTTCTCCCTCATATGCTATAGTGTCTATTTCCTGTGTCCTATAGTGGCCTTCTTTTATGAAAGATACACTGATTCAGCATTTATTGATCACTTATTCTGTATGTGCTGGTCACTGTCCTAGCACAGGAAATAGGAGAGAATAAAACAGAGAAAAGCAAAAAAGAAATCTAATCGGCAGTAAGTATGCCATGGAAAAATTAAAGCAGAACTGGGATGGAGGATTATAGTGGGGTCTCTGTATTAATTTTGATGAGGCATGTCCTTTGTAATTTCTTAAAAGAGAATGCATGACAGAATTTTTTAGACCTTGCTTGTATGAAAATGTCTTTTTTTTTTTAATCTTTATATGTGACTGGTGGCTTGTTGGGATATTAGTATTATAGGCTGAAAATTGTAATCTTTCCAATCATTTTTTTCTCTGTGAGAGCTTTTAGTATTTTTATTATTTTAAAAAGTGTTTGTTGTTACTGGATTGTACCTTGATGTGGGTGGATCTTTTAAAATCCATTGTCTTTGATATTTAATGTAAACTTTTTCAGTCTGAAAAAGTATGTACTTATGTTCAGAGAAGTTTTCTTGAATTATATCTATGGGAATTCCTTTCTCTGTATTCTCATTTCTGTTTCCAGAACTCTTAGTTAGATGTTGAACTGTCTGGATTAATTATCTAATTTTCATATCCATTCTCACCTGTTTTTCCTTCATTTTATCTTTTATTTTACTCTTCTAAGAGCCTTTTTCAACATCTTCCAGTAGTTCTTTCAAAATTTTTATTTGTTATTATACTCTTAATTTCTAATAGCATTTTCTATTTTTCTGAGGTTTTCAGGGGAGATGGGCGGGGAGAGCTGGATCGTTAATTTTATGTCAAATTGACTATGTCATGGGGTATCCAGATATTTGGTCAGACATTATTCTGAGAGTTTCTGAATGAGATGAACATTGAAATCGGTAGGCTTTGTAAAGCAGGTTGTCCTTCCTGATGTGGATGGGCCTCATCCAATCAGTTGAAGGCCTGACTAGCACAAAAAGGCTGAGCATTCCCTGAGTAGAGAGAATTCTACTTGCTTGACTGCCTTGGAACTGAGATGTCACTTTTTCCTGCCTTTGTCCTCAAACTAACATATTGGCTCCTTTTGGGTTTTGAGCCTAGTGCCCTTCAGTCTGGAACTACACCATTCATTTTCTAGATTTTTATGCTTTTTGGCTTGGAGTAGAATTACACCATCGGCTCTCCTGTTTCTTCTGCTTGCTAACTCGCCCTGCAGAGACTTGTCAGCCTCCATAATTATGTGAGCCACTTTCTTAAAATAAATAAAATACATATCTCTGTCTTGTTGGTTCTGTTTCTCTGGAGGACTCTGTTTTTCATACGACAAATTTCATCTGTTGTGCAAAGAGAGGGTTATCTGGCTCCCCAGGTGTTCTGGGCTCCAATAAGACGGTCCATGTTACAACTCCTGCTCCAGTTCTTCTTAGAGATTAAAGGAGCTCCCAAGGCCTGTGATCATGGGCACTGCTGAGGGCCACAGACTCTTGGCTTGGAGAACTCTAATACAGAGGCAAAGAGGTACCAGTGAATAAAAAAGTAACCCTGCCCTGAATTTTTACATGAAAGTTTTTACCTTTCTGATGGTATTAATTATACTTTTCTTTAGTCTTCCTCTCCCTACCCCATTAACAATATTTTTTAATATTTTAATTTGTTAATATTTTGTCCTTTTTTTTTTTTTTTTTTTTTTTTTTGCGGTACGCGGGCCTCTCACTGTTGCGGCCTCTCCCATTGTGGAGCACAGGCTCTGGACGCACAGGCTCCGGATGTGCAGGCTCAGCAGCCATGGCTCACGGGCCCAGCTGCTCTGCGGCATGTGGGATCTTCTCAGACCGGGGCACGAACCCGGGTCCCCTGCATCGGCAGGCGGACTCTCAACCACTGCGCTACCAGGGAAGCCCCCTGTCCATTTTTAATAATTATTTTTTTTCCTGCTTGTTTCTTTGGTGTCTGTCATTCATATGAGTCTTTCCTCTAATGACTAGTGACCCTTTGTGCTCATGTTTAAGTGTATTGCACAAAAGTCTATGTGCCTATGTATGTGCTGTCTGCTGGTGATGAATGAGCTTTATTTTAAATGTTATCATGGCTTCTCATTTTTCTCAGAGGACACTTCTCTAATATTGCTTGATGTCTCATGGTTCAGTAAGCATACTTTCAAGTTATTTTGTTTTTTACAATAAGGCTTTTTAAAGTGTTCAGAGGTTTACTCCTCTGGAAAGTAAATATCCAGTCTCTTACCATGGTTGGGATGGCCATCGTTATGAGGAGAGGAGCTCAGATTCTGGGTTTTTTATACCAGCTTTTATTCATTTAAACTCTTTTCATCCCTGTCCCTCAGCCATCCATATATGTAATCAGTGCCTTCAATTCTTGGCCTTTCTAAGGGGTTTGTAACAAGCATTTGTCTGCTTCTTCAAGTTATTTCCCTTCAGGTTGTAGAGAAATTTTTTAACCCTCTCTCATTACTCTAGTCCTCTCTTTATTATTTTTGTTCTTGTTTTTTGCTGTTTAACCAAAGTCACTCATTTTATACCTTTTTTTTTTTTTTTTTTTTTTTTTTTTGCGGTACACGGGCCTCTCACTGTTGTGGCCTCTCCTGTTGTGGAGCACAGGCTCCGGACGTGCAGGCTCAGCGG
Organism: Neophocaena asiaeorientalis asiaeorientalis; assembly: GCF_003031525.2. Classification (NCBI taxonomy): domain Eukaryota; kingdom Metazoa; phylum Chordata; class Mammalia; order Artiodactyla; family Phocoenidae; genus Neophocaena; species Neophocaena asiaeorientalis. The sequence continues at coordinate 1,471,782 of NW_020175066.1, forward strand.
CCATGGCTCACGGGCCTAGCCGCTCTGCGGCATGTGGGATCTTCCTGGATCGGGGCACAAACCCATGTCCCCAGCATTGGCAGACAGACTCTCAACCACTGCGCCACCAGGGAAGCCCTATACCTTTTTTATTTTAAGAGTAGAACATAGTTTAGTGATTTTCTAGCCGACTAGAATAAAAAAAAAAATTGATATACATTTAATGTCAGTATCGATGGCTTGACTGAAAAAGAAAAAAGGTGGCAGCATGGAGTATATGTAGTCTATCTTGTCAATCTGTAGCTTGATTTTATTTGCTTTAGAGCATGGTAATATTTGGAAATTACTTTTAAAATTCAGATAAATTCATGTGCTGTACTCAAGACACTAAAATATGTTGTAGGAGATTATCAGATTTATAGAAAACTGTCAAGTTCACTTTAGGGAAGTTAAAGTTGTATCAAAATATTATAAATTAATATATAGCACATTTATTGGTGCCCTTTTTCTCTATATTTGTTTGTTGATGGTGGGGAGGCATAGAATTAATTTAGTTGATGAAGTCATTTTTTTCCCCCAACCCAAGTTTGGTGGACTTTTACCACCAAAAGCACATGTTTGAAAATTGGTGTAACTCTGTTTATTTACTAGATTTCACTAATATATACTATCTCTGTTGTTGTTGTATGACTTAAGAGCATTAGTAAGCTAAGAGTATATTTTAGTAAAAATTGACTAATCAACAGTTATGGCCTTAGGAAGTGATAGTCAATTAAATACAGCTTAGAACAGGTATGAAATTATTGACTCAGTTGTGTTTTGAGTCCTTCCTCTCCAAAGTGCTGAAGTGTGTTTTAAAATTACTTAGCTGCATTAGTGGTTGGATTTGAGGCTTTTAACATGTTTTTCATCAGTACCTCTGGGAAAAGAATAACCAAAACCTTTAAATGTATGGTGCATTTTGCATTGCGGTATATTTGTAAATACTATGATGAAATATTGAAATGATCATGAGAGATGATAACCATTAAGCTTTTCTTTCAACTGTTAAAACTCACTAAAGGTTATCTTGAGCTGTGGTTTGTGAAATTGTTTAGACTAACACCTTCTTTAGTAATTGTCTCAGAAGTGCAGAAAATGCTTTAGGATAGCATGAATCTTCTTTGTAGTTTAGGTGGCTTCCTTAAGGATTGTAGTCAGTGTTTTAGTATGGAGAAAACTTGTTGGCTTTGACTAACAGCTGGGTTTATTAAAACAAATTAATTTCCTATTCTCATGGGTTTCAGCTTCTTTTTACCTGGGTTATTAATTCCTATCAGTATATCTTTATGTACCTGGTATGTGATATTTTATTAAATGTTAAATAGTTTATAATTAGGAATGGATTATAGGCAAATTAAAACTCTGATATCTTTAAGAATTGTGAGATTTTTAGAACTACCCAAAGCATAGGTAAGATTTGTATTTTCACTTCATTTCTCATTTTGTCTAATTTTTTTAACTGGTGGAAAAGTTTTATTCCGGGTGTTTATTAGATAGCTGTTACTACAAGTTAAATAATATGAGTTTATAGATGATGTTTGAGAAAGCAAGAATCCAGATGTATTAGCAGTCATAAATATGTTTCTGAGCTTTTGTAAGAAAAATTGGACTCTTCCAGTTCTATGTGTATTTTCATGTCTAATTTGTTTTTAATTTAAAAGAAAAAAATTGTGACATACCAACTTAAGTTGAAGTCATAAAATTTTTAGATGGTAATGTTTTTATAGTTATAGTAACTTTAACTAGTTTTCTATCTGACCTAAATCATGCTGTTTAAAATCTTTGTGAAATTTAAATTTACATTATCAGTAAAAGTCAGTTTGTATACGTAAATGAAAATAAAATCAAAGTGATGTTTACCTGTATACTTAAAATTTGAGTGTCTCTACTGTTACTGATTTTTTCATGTGGGGTTTGAGTTTTGTATGACATAAAAATCCCCACCTGTTGCCGATTTAAATCACAGAAAATGGATTTGAGAAAAATAATACTAGTAGATACTTTTGAAAATAACATGTGTGATCTGAAGAATTATATATGGGGTAACCTCTTGCCTTTCTTCCTAATTTCTTTTTTTCTAGCGAGAAAAGTAACTTTATTTTCTTTTTACTAAATTTAATTTCCCTTTTGAGATTTTTCCCTCAAGTAAGTGATCTAAAGGAAAACTCAGTTTAGGGTCTTGCCCCCTCATACTCTGGTGCTGTATCAGATTTCCAGGTGGCTTGCTGAGAGTGCTCTGTTGGGCATAAGAGCTGAGGAGTGAGATTTTGCTTCTGTTCCTTGACTAGGGCATCCCTCTGTTACCATCCTTTCTGATTCCCTGCTGTCTATCAACAGAGGTTACAACTGTGTTTTCCTTATCCCCTCAAAGCCTCAACTATGTGTACATCTTTCTGTGATAATTTTCTGACTCCTCCAAGGGCATGCGTTACTGTGAGGCTGTTTTAGGTCCATCTACCATTAAATCTGTCTCTATCTACTCTTCCTGTCCATTACTAGGTTTAGGGCAACTCTTTGAGTCTTGGCATCTCCCTGTGCTCTGCCTCGGAAGTGAGGTGTGGAACCTTCTGGACCAGGATCAAAAGACTTACCTGCGGTTTCTGCTTTTTTCTCTTTTCTTCCTCCTATTTCTGAGAAGAGTGGAGGGTATGACACATCCTCTTCTCTCAGAGGTTTACTTCATGGAGTTTGATTGCTTTCCTTTGTATTGTCTGTCTGTTTACTTCATTTTGCTGGGAAGAAAAGGATTTTAAATTAGATGGGTATTTCCATTTCTCCTTGACTTGGTTTACCTTAGTGAAAGAAATATAAGATCTCTATTTTGTTGTTTCAATATGCTGGCAATTGTGAATTTTGAGACTATGTATTTTGGACTTATGAGCCACTAATTTCTAAATGTTTGAAAGTTGTTGAATCATAAAATCACACATCTTTAAGAATTTTTTAAAGGGGATATCGAGGGCCTAGAGATGTATAGTTATCTGTTTATGGACATATCCTGTTAGTGTCATAGTCAGTTTGAGAACATAGATCCCATGACTTCTTGTTCCTCAGCAACATATTGCTTTATCTTCTCACCTAGTCCTAGCCAATTACTACCCTCAAATTTTCTGACTGACTTTATATCTACTTTTCATTCTACTGTATATGTTCTGTTAGTATATTCTTGCTGACACTATTCATGAAATAGAACTCTATAACAAAAATTATGGCTAAAGCCATTTCAGTCCTGAGGGCCATCTTGGGTTTTTCAAAACATGAAAGTAATAAATACTGGGGATAAAAAGGAGAAAGTAGCTGTGAAAGGATGAGGCTTAAAACTAAATCAGAATTTGGCATGACACAGAACAGTCTTCAGGGGTGAAATTACATGGAATTAAAAACTCTTCAAGGTGTTAGATTCAGAATATATGAATACTGCTTATGATAACAGTGGTAAGGTCCCCAGCACTGTCTTTTGTTTTGACCATTATAAAAGGACAAAAAAAGATTAGTTAAAGGATATTATGTAGGTGGAATATAAGGGCTCTTCAGTTTTAAGGAACATAAAGATTATGTATATATGTCTAGTTCTTTAAAAAATACACATATGCATGCATTGGCATTTCTCAAATCTAGCTACATTTCAATTCGTGTGGGCCCAGCTTTATTGGATTAATGCGTATTTTATATCTGTTTTGAGATGAGGCTTAAAAAATTCATTTCTGTATATATTAATGGTTAATTTTCTTCTGAGGCTTTTCTAAGAAAATATTTATTTACTTTTTACTTTTGGCTGAGTCAGGTCTTAGTTGGGGCATCGGGGATCTTTCGATGCAGCACCCAGGCTCTTCGTTGGGGCACGCAGGCTCTTTGTTGCAGCACGTGGGCTTCTCTCTAGTCGTGTTGCGCGGGCTTGTCTGTCGCTGTGGTGCACAGGCTCCAGAGCATGTGGGGTCTGTAGTTGCCGCACACAGGCTCTCTAATTGTGGGGCGCAGGCTTACTTGCCCTGCGGCATGTGGGACCTTAGTTCCCCAGCCAGGGATTGAACCCACATCCCCTGCATCGGAAGATGGATTCTTAACCACCGGAACACCAGGGGGCTTTTTAATGGATAACTTATTCATAAAGAATATATTAATAATTTTATACCATCTTTTGCTAATTCATATGCTACTAAATTATAGTTTTTCAGCTTACAAGTAGTCTAGCCAAATTCACTGATCTCTCGTCTCTTTCTTAATCATTAATCAATTTTTGTGGAATGTGTGCTATTATTAAGTTTAGGGAGGTACTTAATTCCGTCTTCCCCTCATTTGGGGTGATGCATCTCTTAAAGAAACAAAAACAAAACCTCTGTCCTTGGTCTTCTTTGCTGCTTTCCTTTCAAACTGTTTCAGTTAAATTAGTAGGATATAATGGTACAGAACTAAAAGGGCAAGATAAATATAGATAGGCTCATTTAGTTTATCTAGAATCAAATTGTTGCTAACTTGTTTAGTTTACTTTTTAATGTCAACTATTTATGTGTTCATGGGGCTGCAATGGGTAGGCAGCATGTTTAACAAAACTTTTCCATTAAGATCTTTTGGAACTTAATTAATTTTCATTAAATCAATTTCAATTAAGTATGAAATTGATATGGGTGATGTTTTTCATAATTATTGTTTTAAAGAAATAACCTACTGAGTGAAATTTGTTCAGCTATTTTCTGCTGTTTTTTAGGAGTGGCAGAATTCTATTCAGAAGAATGCAGGCCTTGCTTTTATTGAACTTGTCAACGAAGGAAGGTAATCTATTTTATATCCATGTATATTTTACTTTAAAATGTTATTGTATTTTTGCCATCGGAACTGGTATTTTTGGTACTATATTGTTTTTGCAGTCAGTGATATAGTGAGCTTAGATATTAATTATTACAAATATTTCAATATTTAATCATTTTGTTCTCTTCATCATTATGTGCTTAATGATCAAGTCAGTTCTTTGTTTTTCAGTAAGTAAACCTTTGGCAAAAGTATACTGATGGTTCTGTTAGCAGATATAAGGAAAACTGATACTTATTTGGGCTTCCTAGAAAATTCTATTATATTTGTAGAGCCAATAAATAGACTAATATGGTCTATGTTATCTCTCCTATGTCATGGCCTGGGCATAAGAGAAGAAGAATTCAAGGAAAGAATAGTCAGTAGTAGGAAAGAAAAGTGAAGTACAGAGATAAAAAGAAAGATACAAGGAAAAAATAGATTTAAGGAAGTGAGAGAATTAAAGAGTAAGAATAAATTGAGGAAATGATGAGTGGACTACTTTGGGTCTGTTTCGTGTCAGTTGATTTTTTCTTTTTTTAAAAAATAAATTTATTTATTTATTTATTTTGGATGTGTTGGGTTTTTGTTGCGGCCCGCAGGCTTTCTCTAGTTGTGGTGAGCGGGGCTACTCTTCGTTGCAGTGTGCAGGCTTCTCATTGCAGTGGCTCTTGTTGCGGAGCACGGGGTCTAGGCGCGCAGGCTTCAGTAGTTGTGGCTCCCGGGCTCTAGAGGACAGGCTCAGTAGTTGGGGCATATGGGCTTTGCTCCGCGTGCATGTGGGATCTTCCTGGCCCAGGGCTCGAACCCGTGTCTCCTGCATTGGCAGGCGGATTCTTAACCACTGCGCTACCAGGGAAGCCGGTGGCAGTTGATTTTGGATTACTTGGACTGAAGACCCAGGGTATAGATTAAAAGGTGTGATTGGCTGTCATTGGAAATAGAATACTGAACAAAATTATTGTTTAAGAATGTTTTTTATACTGTTCTGTCTAGAGTTGAGGGACTGACACCATCACTATAGGAATAATTTGAACCAGTAACTAGGAATTTAGCCTCTGTCTCATTAATGTTGTAGAAGAGGGTTCTGTTAACTTTACTTTATAGTAAATGCTACTAAAATTATTTCACTCAGTAAATAATTATAGGTGCTCACAGACTAGTGTTGAATACAAATAAATAAACCTGCAACTAATGCCATATAGTAAATTCTGTGCTAGAAGTATTTACATATAGGTTATTAAGGTAGGAATGTGAAAAAAGAGAACGACTACACAATTTAGTTCAGAAGAATTAGGTAGAACCTCCCCAGGGAAACATGATTCCTGAGATGTATTTTCAAGGCTGAGTAAGGTTAGTAATGTAGACTTTGGAAAATTGGGGATTATGGATAAATTGGAGGACATATGTGTGAAAAGCATTCTAAATAGAGGGAATAGAATATCTGAAGATACTGTGATGTGGGAAGGTGTGTATGTACGTGTGTGAGTGTGTGTGCATGTGTATGTGTGTGAATTGTTGGAACAGAATTGGTTATCTGGACCATAAAAGGTCTAATGTGGTGTATTTGGATTTTCATCTAAAGGCAATAGGAAGCCTTGAAAGGTCTTAAGAAAGTATTATCATTGTGATACTTGGGTTTTGGGAGGATAACTAGCAGTGATGTTTAGGATGGGTTGAAGCAGAGGAGACCTAATTGAAATGAAGAACAATAACAAGGCTATTGCAGTGATCTATATGAGAAACAGAGCTAAATTGTAGTCTGGAGTCTGGAAAGTGTTGGGAAATCAATAAATATTTCTCAATGAGTGAATGACTAATAATTTAGTCTTTTAGCAAAAATTTCAAAGTGCTTATTCATCAAAAAAATAAATAACTCTTTGGCTGAATTTCAACACTGAGGTATTAGATGCTTTTAAAGTTTATATGTAGAAAAAGAGTTAGTGAGTGCTGTTGGTCGAATATGTATTTGTTCTACTTAATGCAAAACACTGATTAACACTAGTTCTTTTTTTTAAGAGAAGTGGTTATAAAAGTCTATTTTGCAAATGAAGCAACTGACAAAGAATTAATCTCCAAAATTTACAAGCAGCTCATGCAGCTCGATATCAAAAAAACAACCCAGTCCAAAAATGGGCAGAAGACCTAAATAGACATTTCTCCACAGAAGATGTACAGATTGCCATCAAACACATGAAAGAATGCTCAACATCATTAATCATTAGAGAAATGCACATCAAAACTACAATGAGGTATCACCTCACACCAGTCAGAATGGCCATCATCAAAAAATCTACAAACAGTAAATGCTGGAGAGGGTGTGGAGAAAAGGGAACCCTCATACACTGTTGGTGGGAATGTAAATTGATACAGCCACTATGGGGAACAGTATGGAGGTTCCTTAAAAAACTAAAAATAGAACTACTATGTGACCCAGCAATCCCACTACTGGGCATATACCCTGAGAAAACCATAATTCAAAAAGAGTCATGTACCAAAATGTTCATTGCAGCTCTATTTACAATAGCCAGGACATGGAAGCAACCTAAGTGTCCATCAACAGATGAATGGATAAAGAAGATGTGGCACGTATATACAATGGAATATTACTCAGCCATAAAAGGAAACGAAATTGAGTTATTTGTAGTGAGGTGGATGGACCTAGAGTCTGTCATACAGAGTGAAGTAAGTCAGAAAGAGAAAAACAAATACCGTATGCTAACACATATATGTGGAATCTAAAAAAAAAAATGGTCATGAAGGACTTAGGGGCAAGACGGGAATAAAGATGCAGACTTACTAGAGAATGGACTTGAGGACACGGGGAGGGGGAAGGGTAAGCTAGGACAAAGTGAGAGAGTGGTAGTGTATATATTGACATATATACACTACCAAATGTAAAATAGATAGCTAGTGGGAAGCAGTCGCATAGCACAGGGAGATCAGCTCGGTGCTTTGTGACCAGGGAGAAGGGTGGGATAGGGAGGGGGAGAGGGAGGGAGACGTAAGAGGGAAGAGATATGGGGATATATGTATATGTATAACTGATTCACTTTGTTATAAAGCAGAAACTAGCACACCACTGTAAAGCAATTATACTCCAATAAAAATGTTAAAAATAAAATAGAATAAAGTAAACAAATGAATTTATAAGCTGAAAAAAAAGTCTATTTTGTTTAGGTTCTACTAAGTCTAAATGCCCTCCATTATGGAAGTTAGTGTTACAGTTAGTAGATTAGGCAACATACTCTTGTGATTAATAGTTTTAGTTCTGAAGTTAGCCTTGGGTTCAAGTTTCAGCTTTGATATATGGGAAGTACTTTTACTTCTGTGAGCATCCGTTTCCTCATCTGTTCATTCAGCCAATATTTATTATGCACTGACTGTGTACCATGACTTGTCCTTGGTTCTGGGGATACAACAATAAACAAAACAGATAAGAATTCTTTTTTTTGTAGATCTTACATTTGAACAGTCATTGGCAGACTATGAACAATAAACACAATAAGTAGTGGATTATATATGAAAGGTGGTAAGTTGTTTGGAAAAAGATAATGTGAAGCAGGTTGAGGGAAATGGTGATTTTTAAAGGAAATATAAAGGTTTGATACCTTTATAGAGTAGCTTAAATAGAGCCGTTATATTACAGATCACTGAGCAATTGACACGTAAGCAAGCACTTGAATGATGTGAAGGAGTTAAACATAGGGACATGTAGGGGAAAAGGATTCCAGTCCTAGGGAACAGCCAGTAAACAGATGAAAGCTTCCCTGGCATATTTGAGGAATGAGGCTAGTATAGCAAGAATAAGTGATCATAGTGGAGAGAAGTAAGAAATGAGGTCAGAGGCATAGGGCAAGATTCGTGTAGTTCCTTTGCAATTCATTCTGCAGGAGATAACAATCATTGCAGGATTTTGAGTAGAGGAGGGAGACAATCTGCCTTATGTTTAAAAGGCTGATTTATGTAAGAATTTAAGGATAGAAGCAAAGAGATCAACTAGGGCACTACTGTAGTAACTCTAGTTAAACATGATGGTGTCGCGGACTAGGACAGCAGCAGTAGAGGAGGTAAGAAGTAGTAGGATTATGAATATATTTTGAAGGTAGAGTTGATAGGATTTACTAATGGATTGGATGTGGATTGTGAGACAAAGCTAGGAGTCAAGTATTACTCTTAAGAATTTTGGCCTCTGCAGCTGAAAAGATGGTGTTGCTATCAACCAGATGGAAAAGGCTGTGGATAAAACTGTTGTTGGGGAAGATCAGGAATTCAGTTTTGGAAATACTGATTTTTATATCTCTAGTAGACATCCAGGTAGAGGCAGTTGTTAATTATTTCTCCAGACTAGAGCTCTAAACTTGAGTGTTATAAGAATATAGATGATATTTAATGCCTTGAGATTAGATGAAATCATTAAGGTGGTAGGGTGATGACTGAGATTTGACCACGGGCTCAGAAGTTGTTTCTGACTTGGTCAGGAGTAGTTTTGGGAGAGTGGTGTGGAAAAAAGCCTATTTGTAGTGAATTTAGAAAAGAAGAAGAGAATAAGAGCAGAGGAATTATAGAATGTGTATAAACAGTTCTTTAGAGGAATTTTGCTACAAAGAGGAGCAAAAATAAAATGGAGTGGGGGGAATAGAGTCAAGGGAAGTAGGGTTTTTAAAAAATGAGAACAAGAGAACAGTTTCATGGTAAGGAGTGGGGAAATTAATGTAGAAGAGATAGGTGAGAATTTCTGGAGTGATGTTTTTAAGTTGATTTGAGAGTGGGTGAATTTGTATGCAAATGGGGGTTTGGCTTTAAAGTAGAGCATGGATGGGTCTTTTACAGTAACCTGGGAAGGCATTTTATGTAGTTGCAGAGTCTGGGAGGTAAATATGGAAGTCGAGTTAGAGTTGGGTTTCGGTGGGTTTAGGTTTTGCCAAGTGAATATGGGGGAGAGAAGGCCAAGGGAGTCTCTGTGCTAGAGAGTGATTGTAATCATTGACTACAGGATTATGATTATTAAGCTAAGTAAAGAGGAGAGTGACTGTAAAGAAAACGATAGGATGGATGGATTGGAGCTCTAAGGACTGTTTGTTGTGATACTAATAGAATGAGTGAGCTATAAACATGAGAGGTAATAGTTTAGAGAGTGGGGCAAGTAGAACCAAGGCCATTCAGTTATTGGAAATGATGAGGTCTGGCATATGACTGTGCAATAAATGGCTGAGGTAGGGTGGAAGACAAGCTCGGAGAAGGAGAGGAGTTCAGGGAACTCTCAGACCAGGATCTCAGTCAGCTTGGAATCTCATGTTTGTAGACTGTATCGCTTACCATCCCTCATCAGTGGTGTCTCTACATACCCCCAAATAATTTCCATTTATTTCTCATTGCTTTTAGTTTTTGGATCACTGTCACTTTCTCCAACACTGTTGTAATAATTCCTGGTGCTTTTACCCATACTGTGGCATGTATCAGTATTTTGTTCCTTTTTACTGATTAATAGTATTCCATTGTACAGGTATACTACATTTTGTTTATCCCTTCAGCAGTCAGTGAATGTTTGGATTGCTTTCCATTTTTGGCTGTTATAAACAATGCTTCTACGTGTGTTTGTGTACAAGGCTTTGTGTGGACATATGTTTTCATTTCTCTTGGGTAGATACATAGGAGTACAATTGCTTGGTGGAATGGGAAGTCTGTGTTTAATTTTTTAAGAAACTGCCAAGCTATTTTCCTAGTTAGCCTAGTAGGTATCTTACTCTGGTTTTTGTTTGCATTTCCCTAATGGCTAATCCTGTTGAGTGTTTTTTCAGGTGCCTTCTTTGGGAAAATGTCTGTGTACATCTTTTGCCCATTTAAAAATTTCATTCACTGTATGAGTTCTGACTTTTAAACAGTAATTTATATATCAGTATTTCTGGATATAAATATTTTCTCATATACATGATTTGCAAACATTTTCTCTCAGTCTGTGACTTGTTCTTTCATTTTCATTGAAGAGCAAGTTTTTAATTTTGATAAAGTACAATTTACCTATTTTTTTCTTCTATGGATTATGACTTGTTGGCAAATTCAAGAAATCTTAGGTCAAAACAAGTACTAGGGTTTTCTTTCTTTTTTTTTTTTCTTTTCTTTTTTTTTCATCATCCCACTGATGAGGGATGGTAAGTGATACAGTCTACAAACATGAGATTCCAAGCTGACTGAGATCTTTTCTTTTTTTCTTTTTTTTTTTCTAGAAATATTTTTTCATCCCTAGAAATTTTGTAGTTTTAGCCTCTACATTTAGGTCTGTGATTCATTTTGAGTTAATATTTTTGTATGGTGTGAGATAAAGGTTTAGCTGTTTTGGATCTTCTACATAGATAGTCATGTCATCTCTGAGCAGAGATATTCTTAGGTGTTGCTTACCAATCTGTATACCTTTTATTTCCTTTTCTTGTCTTCTTGCTTTAGCTAGGATTTCTGGTACGATGTTGAAAAGGGGTATCCTTGTCTTATACTGATCTTAATGGGAAAGTTTCTAGTTTCTCACCATTAAGTATGGTGTTAGCTTTTGGATTTTTCCGTAGATATTCTTTGTCAAGTTGAGGAAGTTTCCTTCTATTCTTAGTTTACTGAGAGATTTTATCATGAATGGGCGTTGGATTTTATCAAGTGCTTTTTTGGTATCTGTTGATATATCATGTGATTTTTCTTTTTAGCTTGTTTATGTATGATGGAGTACATTAATTGACTTTGGAATGTTGAACCGACTCTGCATACCTGGGTTAATTCCTGCTTGGTCGTGGTATATAGTTCTTTTTATAGTTGTTGGATTTGGTTTTATTTGTTGAGTTTTAGAAGTTACTTGCTTGGGCTTAATTTGCAGAATTTGTCTCTCTTGTGGTAAGGTGTTCTTAATATTGTTGCTAAGCTGTTTTAGAATTCTTCTTCATATTTTTTTTTTTTTTTTGGTCTGGCTTTTAAGGGGTCACCCCTTTTTTTCCATAGCTTTGAGGTCAGTGAATGATTGATCAGAAGTCTTTCTGAAACCTTTGACCGTGTATGGCTGGTAGATCTGCATTTGGTTTTGATGGACACATTTAAATTTGAAGTAGTTTTCATCCTCTAGCTTTTACTTCTTGTTGATCTTTTTCGAGTCTGCCCTGTATCTGCTCAGGGACCCAGATAGCCATGTGTGAATTTCTTATTAAGCTAGTTTATTTCCAGGATCTCCCTCTCTGATTTCTGGTTTGTTCTCTGGTCTCCTGCTCTCCCTAACTTCAAATGTAATCTCACTCTAGGAGAGCTATAGGTCTTTCCAGTTTTCGGCTTGGCATGCATTTTCTTCATTTTCTGTCCTCTCTTTCAAATCAAGTCATCCATCTCTGGCAGTGAAGTTGCTGGTTTCCATAAGTAGCCAGAGACCGATGGAACTACCACACCTGTGGTGTCTGGGCGGGGAATTGCCAGAAAAGATTGCCACAGACTTCGTTTGTTCTTACTTAGTGTTTAGCACATTTTTGTGAATAAAATTATTATGGATTTTGTTGTTTGCTTTTGGTCAGTTTTCAGAACACTGAAATGATTTTTATTCTTCAGTTCTATACTTGTTTTTCTGGGAAAGGATTTGTTGGACTCTTTATTTCACCATAGCTGGAAGATCTACCCCCAGATCTTTACACGTCTGATTCATTATGATTTAAGTCCCAGTTCAGATGTCACTTTGTCAGAGAAGTCTTCCCTGAAACCTGTTGCCCAGGTTATTTTTACCTCATTTCTTAAAATTTTTCTTAAAATTTCTTAAAAATTTTTCCCCATATCTTTTATTCTTTTCCCATGTTTTGTCTTTATTGTCTGTCTCCTCCTGTACAGTATATGTTTAGTGAGGGCAGTCCCTCTGTCTCTCGCTTATTGTTATATCCCTGGCTCCTAGAGAAGTGCCTTGCAAAACCAGTAAATATTTGTGTTTAATTGATAAGATACTTTCAGCTTAAGTATATTGTTTTTATAGTTTTTATTTAAATTATTTATATTTTTCATGTAAATAACATACTTTCTTAAACAGAAGTTTGCTTTATACAGATAATCTTGACAATAGTCAAGTGATATTTCTTTGAAGATTATTACCAAGAGAAAAGAAAATACATATACATATAATAAATATTTTACATTAAAACTTTGTCTCATGAAGAAATAAATTTTATGTTCTTAAATATTTTATCCAGAACAGCTGATTCTTATTATTTCTTATTGGAGAAAGAATTATTTGAATAACTTATTTGTTTTTATATCACATGTAATTGTAGGTTTTGTAATAACTTTTTCCTGATTTCTTATCTATGTTTATCTTACTCTGTTTGGATTTGTTTGCCTCCTGTCATTAGGAACTGTCTTCTTTACCTTAGTGCTTAGCCTATAGAAAGTACTTCAGCCTTTGTCTTTTAAGCAGATGTTACAAAGAAACTGTGGTATAAAGAGAACTAACATTCTTTAGTGAAATAGTGGAGGTAATATTTGAAATTTTTATTCTCTCTTTCTTTAGAGAGTAGAATATATTTTAAAGGGACAATTTAGAGATTTATTTTTCTGAAATCAGTAGGTTGGACTTTCCTTTTATAAATATTTAATACAGTAAGGTTAAATGAGTTTATATAGCAATGGATGTATTTGTGTAGCAGTGTTCAACTACTGGACTTAATCCCAGGGGCAGGAAGAATAAGTAATAAGGGTTTTCTTTTCACTGCAGAGACCAACCGTTTTTTTTCTTTTTATGTATGTCTGACCTGACTTGACCCCATTTATAGAGTAGCTGCCATAAATTTGGTCCTTGATTAATGTTTTATTAGTGTAAATAACATGTAGACCTTTACAGACTGAGAGAGACTACAGCATAGGGTTTATCAGATTTGATGGGTATCATTAGCAAATCAATTAACTTAGGTCAGACATAAGTAATTGTTGTCTGGTAGAAATGTTTCTCTTAACTTACCTGTTTAATTGATTAGATACTTCCTCTGTAAATACATTGTTTTGATACTTTTGAGATGAATTATTTGTATTTTTCTTGTAAACAACATTCCATTTTAAACAGATTTTTTATAGAAATAAAATAACCAGTAATCACTGACATAATCAAGTTATGTTTCTTTGGCAATTTTTACCAAGGGAAAGTAAAATATATAAACATTAATAAGAGATATAAGTTTAAAAAAATTAAATTTCCACATTTTGTGAGTAGTAACATTGTTATTTCTGGATCATAATTTTTGTTTATGGATATTTTGTGATATATTGAATCATCATCATCAATTGACTTTTCAGATATGCAAATAATTGATCTAAAAGTGTTATTTGTTCTGAAAGACACAGGTTTCTTTAAACAGTTTTAAATTCTTTAAAGAATATTAAAGCATTCTTTTAGAATGTTCTGTGATGCTGTGGCACCACATTAATAGGGAATAGGAAAATCTGTTCTAAATTCAGACGTGGTAGGTAACATTATTATGTATATAGGGCTTCAGTTGATTTATTTGTGTACTCAATTTCATTTTATGTTAGTTGCTTTTTCTTTCACCTTAAGGTATATTTAATTGAAAAATGAATTTAATTAAACTGATTCCAGTAGAACTGTTGCTTATATATTTAAATTAAAGTCTTTATCAGTGAACCTTAAAAGTCTTTTCTCATTTGGATAAAGGGGTTTAGATTTCATATTTTGCTTTTCTTGTTATTCCTATTATCCCTTAATGGTTTTATTGATCTCTCTTCTAAAAATTTCAGTATCTCAATTTGGGTGTTAATTTTGCCAGCAGAAATTGATCCAGCTGCTAGGTAGCCTTCTTTCTTTCTGCCAGCCTGCCTGCCATCCATCCAACAAATATTTTTTCGAGTATTTTAAGCCCATGATGTTGTTCTCGGCAGTTTTGATCAAGTAGCTGCTCTGTGAGCATTGCTAAGTCTTATAACTTCACTTGTTTGACTTGTGTTAGAAGGAACAATGTAATGGATAAATATTGATCATCTTGCACATTTTATATATTTAGGTGGTCCTGTTTTTGTTTTTATACTCTGAGATTCTGAAAAATCAGTTCAGATTCCCTATAAGTAAAATTTTTAGAGCTTAAAATGTCAAGGGATCCTGTCTTTGTTAAGCAAATTTTTAATTTGTCTCCTCATTTATAAAGTTGAAAAGAGACATGATTCCATTGGCCAATCAAAGCTTTAAAATTTTTGACGGTAAAAATCAGGAAAGTAGTAGACTGTGGAACCTAGTTTAAAGGAATAATATCTGTTAAAATTTTTAAGATATAAATTCTCATTTTGGATTATAATACTTTAAATAGATAAGTGATTATAAAATGACCTATATTTAAAGTATTGGGTTTTGTTTATTAAAAATACATTTTGAGAACTTCTATAGCCTCCTAGGATTTTACTCTTAAATTTCTTCCTAGGACTCTTTCCTTTTTGCCAGACTGGAAAAGCACAGAAAGGGTAGATTATCCCATATACTGTTGGACACATTGCTTAATTATCCCCTGGGAGTGGTCAGTGTCTGCTTATTACAGCAATAATTCAGACTTGTATACAAATATGTAAATAGCCTCATAAAAGACATAATGTTTCTAGTACTAATACACTTGTCTGTCTCTTCAGAATTCAACTTCTTAGATTGCAGTTGTGCTTTCTGAACATTTATTTAGTAGCTCCAGCATTTTCTTTCACTCCAAGAGTCATAGATTCCTAATAAATACCTTTTGAACAAGTTAGTAGAAGACTGAATGGAAGAGAAGGCAAAGAGGGAGAAAGGAGGGAGGGAGAGAGGGCAAAAACACATTTCATTTTATTCTGACCCACTTGGCTATTATTTGGGTTATAGTTTGGTAAAAGACCAAGGTATTTGTTGCACTTACGTAAACAGTGTAGCTAAGATACATTACTATCTGAGCCAACCAAAGATATACTCTAAATCAAAGTAATCTCTTGGAAACTCGGGAGTGTTTCTTAAAGAGTCATATGCTTTCCAGTTAAATTTTTAAATTATGTGTGTAGTAAGATTCCAATTAAATATTATGAACAGTTGTTTGGATATGGTCTTATTTTTGGGGTAGAGTAAGAGGTGATTGTTTCAAAGATTTGTTGAGAGGAGGCTTTCATCTCCATTTACTCTAGATTGAATTGGTGTAGAAATTTGTGTGGAGTGTTTAGAAAGAGGTATGTGCTGTTCTTCCCTCTTGAAGATTAGGTTATTTAAATTACTGTTTATTATTTCTGAAAGTTTAATGGCTTATTAAAGAGGACTAGAATTTTCTCCCCTTAATTAGGATACACACATTTTTCTTATTTCATTTCTTCATGTGTTTAGGTTTAAAACAGTCATATGGTCAAATTATTTTTCACTTTTAATTTTCCAGCTTGATCTCAGTTTTCTGTGGTTACTTTTTAGGCTTGTTTTGTTGTGATCAATGTAAAATAATGGTGGTGCATTTAAATTATGTTTTTCTCTCCCTAAAAATGCTAAATTGCACTAGGTTTAAGGGCTTTATGTGTTTGGCATTGCAGTTGACCATTCTCAGCAAGGATAAGTATATAACTTTCAGAAAGTGTGGTGTGGATTCAGAATGCCTGTAGAATATGCTTGTGTTTGTATAGAAGTTTCATAACCTTATGCATCATTAAAAACTACAAGGGTTTATATATAAATGGAATCATTTACTATATTAAATGAAAATGAGTATAGAAAAAGAGAGGCAAATGAGGGGTGGGAGAAACAGGAAAGACAGCTAAACTTTGAGAAGAATTAAATGAAAATAAGATGAAGACAGAGTCAGTTCACTTCATTCATTTAGAAAATATTTAGGAATGCCTGCTATATGCTGTTATGGGGGTTCAGCAGTGGATACAGTAGACATTCCCACTCTCTTATAGTGTATTTTAATTGGCATAGGTAGACGATAAAGAAATTAAAAACTTCATATTAGGTCAGAAAGTGATAAGTGCAATGAGAAGGTTAAAACATTCAAATTAAAGAGAATAGGTACAGTGTGGGGCAAGGGATGTTGCAATTTTTTTTTCTTTTAGTTTTCAAATTTTAGTTTTATTTAAAATTTTGGTCATAAAAGTTTCCTATTAAGTTTTTTAAACAATATTTAACTTAGGAAGTGAAAAGTCTTCTGTTTTCCCTATACTATAGTTGGTTATTATATATTCTTGCAGATCTTCTTCCACATGTTAGGATTTTTCTTTTGTTTTCCTTTGTTGTTTTTTTTTTTAACATCTTTATTGGAGTATAATTGCTTTACAATAGTGTGTTAGTTTCTGCTTTATAACAAAGTGAATCAGCTATATGTATACCTATATCCCCATATCACCTCCCTCTTGTGTCTCCCTCCCACCCCTCTAGGTGGTCACAAAGCACCGAGCTGATCTCCCTGTGCTACACGGCTCCTTCCCACTATCTATCTGCTTTACATTTGGTAGTGTATGTATGTCCATGCTGCTCTCTCACTTCGTCCCAGCTTACCCTTGCCTCTCCCCGTGTCTTCAAGTCCCTTCTCTACGTCTGTATCTCTATTCCTGTCCTGCACCTAGGTTTTTCAGAACCTTTTTTTTTTTTTTTTTATATTCCATATATATGTGTTAGCATTTGGTATTTGTATGAGCATCTTTTCATGTGTTTGTTGGTAATCTGTATATCTTCTTTGGAGAAATGTCTCTTTACGTCTTCTGCCCATTTTTGGATTGGGTTGTTTGTTTTTGTGGTATTGAGTTGCATGAGATGCTTGTAAATTTTGAAGATTATTCCTGTGTCAGTTGCTTCATTTGCAAATATTTTCTCCCATACTGAGGGTTGTCTTTTCATCTTGTTGATGGCTTCCTTTGCTGTGCAAAACTTTTAAGTTTCATTCGGTCCCATTTGTTTATTTTTGTTTTTATTTCCATTTCTCTAGGAGGTGGGTCATAAAGGATCTTACTGTGATCTATGTCTTAGTGTTCTTCCTATGTTCACCTCGAAGAGTTTTATAGTGTCTGGCCTTACATTTAGGTCTTTAATCCATTTTGAGTTTATTTTTGGCTATGGTGTTAGGGAGTGTTCTAAATTAGGATTCTCTGTGTATAGTATCATGCTAACTGCACACAGTAGCAGTTTTACTTCTTTTCTGACATGGATTCTTTTAATGTCTTTTTCTTCTCTGATTGCTATGGCTAAAACTTCCAAAACTATGTTGGAGAATAGTGGTGAGGGTGTCTTGTCTTGTTCCTGATCTTAGTGGAAATGGTTTCAGTTTTTCACCATTGAGACGATATTGGCTGTGTGTTTGTCATATATGGCCTTTATTATGTTGAGGTAAGTTCCCTCTATGTGGGTTATTTTTAATCATAAATGGGCATTGAATTTTGTCAAAAGTTTTTTCTGCATCTATTGAGGTGATCATATGGTTTTTCTCCTTCTGTTTGTTTATATGGTTTATCACATTGATTGATTTTCATATATTGAGGAATCCTTGAATTCCTGGGATAAACCCCACTTGATCATGGTGTATGATCCTTTTAATGTTCTGTTGGATTTTGTTTGCTAGTATGTTGTTGAGGATTTTTGCATCTAAGTTTGTCAGTGATATTGGCCTGTAGTTTTCTTTTTTTCTGACATCCTTGTCTGGTTTTGGTATCAGGGTCATGGTAGCCTCATAGAATGAGTTTGGGAGTGTTCCTTCCTCTGCTGTGTTTTGGAAGAGTTGAGAAGCACAGGTGTTAGCTCTTCTCTAAATGTTTGATAGAGTTCGCCTGTGAATCCATCTGGTCCTGGGCTTTTGTTTGTTGGAAGATTTTTAATCACAGTTTCAATTTCAGTGCTTGTGATTGGTCTGTTTATATTTTCTATTTCTCCCTGGTTCACTCTCAGAAGGTTGTGCTTTTCTAAGAGTTTGTCCATTTCTTCCAGATAGTCCATTTTATTGGCATGTAGTTGCTTGTGGTAATCTCTCATGATCCTTTGTATTTCTGCTGTGTCTGTTGCTATTTCTCCTTTTCCATTTTTTTTTTTTTTTAGCGGTACGCGGGCCTCTCACTGTTGTGGCCTCTCCCGTTGCGGAGCACAGGCTCCGGATGCGCAGGCTCGGTGGCCATGGCTCATGGGCGCAGCCGCTCTGCGGCATGTGGGATCTTCGTGGACTGGGGCACGAACCCGTGTCCCCTGCATCGGCAGGCGGACTCTCAACCACTGCACCACCAGGGAAGCCCTCTCCTTTTTCATTTTTAATTCTATTGATTTGAGTCTTCTCCCTGTGTTTCTTGATAAGTCTTGCTGATGGTTTTCTTTTGTTTTTTCAATATCTTTATTGGAGTATAATTGCTTTACAGTGGTTTGTTAGTTTCTGCTTTATAACAAAGTGAATTAGCTATACATATATGTATATCCCCATATCTCCTCTCTCTTGCTTCTCCCTCCTACCCTCCCTATCCCACCCCTCTAGGTGGTCACAAAATACCGAGCTGCCATTCCTGTGCTATGTGGCTGCTTTCCACTAGCTATTTATTTTACCTTTGGTAGTGTATATATGTCCATGCCACTCTCTTACTTCATCCCAGCTTACGTGTAACCCTCCCCGTGTCCTCAGTTCCATTCTCTATGTCTGCGTCTTTATTCCTGT
Organism: Neophocaena asiaeorientalis asiaeorientalis; assembly: GCF_003031525.2. Lineage (NCBI taxonomy): Eukaryota > Metazoa > Chordata > Mammalia > Artiodactyla > Phocoenidae > Neophocaena > Neophocaena asiaeorientalis. The sequence goes on from NW_020175066.1 coordinate 1,491,212, forward strand.
CTTGCCCCTAGGTTTTTCAGATCCATTTTTTTTTCGATTCCATATACATGTGTTAGCATACGGAGTTTGTTTTTCTCCTTCTGACTTACTTCACTCTGTGTGACAGACTCTAGGTCCATCCACCTCACTACAAATAACTCAATATCGTTTCTTTTTATGGCTCAGTAATATCCCATTGTATATATGTGCCACATCTTCTTTATCCATTCATTTGTCAATGGACACTTAGGTTGCTTCCATGTCCTGGCGATTGTAAATAGTGCTGCAGTGATGGCTGATGGTTTGTCAATTTTTTTTCTGTTCTGAAAGAACTGGCTTTTAGTTTTATTGATCTTTGCTGTCATTTCCTTCATTTCTTTGTCATTTATTTCTGATCTGATATTTCTGATTTCTTTCCTACTGCTATCTTCGGATTTTTTTGTTCTTCTTTCTCTAATTGCTTCAGGTGCAAGGTGAGGTTGTTTATTTGAGATGTTTCTTGTTTCTTGAAGTAGCTTGTATTGCTATAAACTTCCATCTTAGAAGTGCTTTTGCTGCATCCCATAGGTTTTGGGTTGTCGTGTTATCATTGTCATTATTTCTAGGTATTTTTTGACTTACTCTGATTTCTTTAGTGATCTCTTGGTTGTTTTGTAGTGTATTGTTACCCTCCATGTATTTGTATTTTTTACAGATGGTTTCATATAATTGCTATCTAGTCTCATAGCGTTGTGGTTGGAAAATATACTTGATACGATATCAATTTTCTTAAATTTACCAAGGCTTGATTTGTGACCCAAGATATGGTCTATCCTGGAGAATGTTCCAAGAGCACTTGAGAAGAAAGTGTATTCTATTGCTTTTGGATAGAATGTCTTATAAATATCAATTAAGTCCATCTTGTTTAATGTGTCATTTAAAGCTTCTGTTTCCTTATTTATTTTCATTTTGGATGATCTGTCCATTGGTGAAAGTGGGGTGTTAAAGTCCCCTCCTATGATTGTGTTACTGTCAATTTCCCTTTTTATAGCTGTTAGTATTTGCCTTATGTATTGAGGTGCTCCTATATTGGGTGCAAAATATTTACAATTGTTATATCTTCTTCCTGGATTGATCCCTTGATCATTATGTAGTGTCCTTCTTTGTCTCTTGTGATAGTCTTTATTTTAAAGTCTATTTTGTCTGATATGAGAATTGCTACTCCAGCTTTCTTTTGATTTGCATTTGCATGGAATATCTTTTTCCACCCCCTTACTTTCCGTCTTTATGTGTCCCTAGGTCTGAAGTGGGTCTCTTGTAGACAGCATATATACGGGTCTTGTTTTTGTATTCATTCAGCCAGTCTATGTCTTTTTGTTGGAGCATTTAAGCCATTTACATGTAAGGTAATTATCAATATGTATGTTCCTATTACCATTTTCTTACTTGATTTGGGTTTGTTATTGTAGGTCTTTTCCTTCTCTTGTGTTTCCTGCCTAGAGAAGTTCGTTTAGCATTTGTTGTAAAGCTGGTTTGCTGGTGCGGAATTCTCTTAGCTTTTGCTTGTCTGTAAAGGTTTTAACTTCTCTGTCAAATCTCTATGAGATCCTTGCTGGGTCGAGTAAACTTGGTTGTAGGTTTTTCCCTCTCATCACTTTAAATATGTCCTGCCACACCCTTCTGCCTTGCAAAGTTTTTGCTGAAAGATCAGCTCTTAACCTTATGGGGATTTCCTTGTATGTTACTTGTTGCTTTTCCCTTGCTGCTTTTCATATTTTTTCTTTTTTTTGAATTTTCCTTTATTTTTTTATACAGCAGGTTAATAATTTTTCTTTGTATTTAATTTTTGATAGTTTGATTAATATGTGCCATGATGTGTTTCTCCTTGGATTTATTCTGTATGGGACATTCTGCACTTCCTGGACTTGATTGACTATTTCCTTTCTCATATTAGGGTAGTTTTCAGCTATAATCTCTTCACATATTTTCTCAGTCCCTCTCTTTTTCTCTTCTTCTTCTGGGACCCCTATAATTCGAATGTTGGTGCGTTTAATGTTGTCCCAGAGGTCTCTAAAACTGTCCTCAATTCTTTTCATTCTTTTTTCTTTATTCTCCTCTGCAGTAGTTATTGCCAGTATTTTATCTTCCAGGTCACTTATCCCTTCTTCTGCCTCAATTTTTCTGCTATTGATTCCTTCTAGAGAATTTTAAATTTCATTTATTGTGTTGTTCATCATTGCTTGTTTCCTCTTTAGTTCTTCTAGGTCCTTTTTAAATGTTTCTTGTATTGTCTCCATCATATTTCCAAGGTTTTGGATCATCTTTACTATCATTGCTTTGAATTCTTTTTCAGGTAGACTGCCCATTTCCTCTTCATTTGCTTGGTCTGTTGGGTTTTTACCTTGTTCTTTCATCTGCTATGTGTTTCTCTGTCTTCTCATTTTGCTTAACTTAGTGTTTTTGGGGTCTCCTTTTCACAGACTGCAGGTTTGTAGTTCCTGTTGTTTTTGGTGTCTGCCCCTAGTGGGTAAGGTTGGTTCAGTGGGTTGTGTAGGCTTCTTGGTAGAGGGGACTGGTGCCTGTGTTCTGGTGGATGATGCTGTATCTTGTCTTTTTGGTGGTCAGGACCACGTCCAGTGGTGTGTTTTGGGGTGTCTGTGAACTTAGTATGATTTTAGGCAGCGTCTCTGCTAATGGATGGGGTTGTGTTACTGTCTTGGCAGTTGTTTGGCTTGGCATGTCCAGCACTGGAGCTTACTGGTTGTTGAGTGGAGCTGGGTCATAGTGCTGAGACAGAGATCTCTGGGAGAGCCTTCGCCATTTGATATTACATGGGGCTGCGAGGTCTCTGGTGGTCCAGTGTCCTGAACTCAGCTCTCCCACCTCAGGCTCAGACGTGACACCCAGCCAGAGCACCGTGACTTTGTCAGCCACATGGCTTTGTTTTAACCCTGCAGTACCAGTGGTGTAGATCACTGAATTCAGATGTAAAGGGGGTTACCTGGTGCTGCTCTGGCCCTCCGGCCCTCCGTGGTCCCCCGATTCCGGCCGTAGTGCGTAAGCTTCTTTCCTTGTCCGCTGCTTTCCCGGGTGTGGATATTGCAGTTTTAAATAAAATGGTCAAGGTGGAATCTAAAATGGTGTGTTCCTATGAAAATGATATGCAAGTGCAACTAGCAGTGGCAACAAAGGCAGTTACAGGAAAATAGAAGATGGTAGATATTTTGTAACAGAGAAATCCTAAAGTGGATTCCAAGTGGGGAGTAAGCAGAGTGGTTTCCCTAGTTGTTTTATATAAGACTGTCTTCTCTCCCACTTTATATACATTGAGAATAAATATTTCATAGTCCTAAGAACTTGTTTTGTCTAAAAATGCCACCTTGCCAACAGCCCATCTGCTTCCATTCTAGCCTCTCTACTACCTTGAAGTATTGTTTTGAAATGCTCAATGAGGGATTTCTGTACAAAATACGTTTGGAAAAATAGATTCATATCAGGCTCTGACATTTTTGTTAAATTTGAAACTTATATTAAGTTACTGAGTTCTTACATTTTCAGGAGAAATATTTGTTCTTTCCATCCCAGTTGTAAAGTGTATTGATATATTATAGTCTGCCTGATAAAAGGTTATTAGCCTCCAGAAGTACATACCACCTGGACTACTTCTAAACAGAGAAAGATCTAGATTGGCTTTAAATACGTATGAAGCCTGTTAAAGAATACTGAAGAGTTTATTTAAAAATACTCTTTAGTTAGTGATCAGTCTGCTCTTTCTCAGACTTCAGGCTGTGTATTCTATGATGTTAGACCCTTTGTGTCTCTTACTCAAAGTTGTTACTGAGGGCTTTACCTCAGAAAGGAGCAGAGAGATATCAATTTAAGGATTTTTGTGATACTGATTTATTGGCTATCATGTGTGTGTGTGTGTGTGTGTGTGTGTGTGATGTGAGCAAAGAGGTAGTTACATGGAGATTTATGTAATACTTCTACAATATAAGAATAAAGAATATGTTGATAAATGAAATATAGTCTGAGAAGTGAGGTTTTATTAGTTGTGATAATACTGAAGGAAGACTTTGGAAACAACTTTTTCCTCTCAGATTTGGTTTGTGTCAATTCTCTGTAGTTAATTCTAAAGAAATTACAATGTTAGAGAGATTGCCAATTCAGACACATTGCTTCCATATTCTCAGTTGTTAGGGTGCAGAAAAGTGGTAACTTTCCTTTCCCGTCAATGGTAAAGACGTTTAGTAGAGAAAATCTGACAGTTGCTGCTAATGGGGGTCACAGAAAACCCAGGAAACAGAGCATAATATTGGAAAACTCTTGGTGAAAATGTGTGGATGTGCTTACCCAAGGTCTAGAATAGTATAATCAGATGTGGACAATGGGCTATAATGTAGTTATGGGAGATGGTTGTCATCATTAGTGTTATTTATTGAGCTGGTAGCATGAATCTTTCTTAGTTGGTCACTTAATAGGGCTGTTTGTTTCCTAGGGCTGACACAAGCACTTTTTTTTTCTCCTTGTGCTGTAGGTATAAATTATACATAGTTTTTCTCCTTAATAATAAAATATGTGAATCATTTCGTACTCTGCATTTAGAGATTTAATTTGCTAAATAGTAAGCCTACTATTTTGAGACTGCTTATTATAATTTAAAAATTTAACTCACCTGTAATTCTTTGTTGGAAAGAATAGTTTTCACAACTGTTAGTTAAAATTACAGTTACTAAATACTGTATAATTTGTATATTTGAGAAAATATGCACATAGATGGAAAATATTGGCCCCTTAAAAAAGTAACAATTCTTTATTCATTTAGATATCTTATTACTTATTTTGTGAAGTTATTTTTTCTATATTTTCCATAATAAAAGGAAAAGTCATATTTATGTGTCCAATTTTAAAAAAATGGGAGGCATGTAGTGAGGGCCTTCTGAAAGATTGGATTTTGAAATCATTTTTTAAGTTATGAAGGAAAAATATGCTTCCTTTCTTCTTTGGAAGTAATATTAAATACTTTATATACATTCTAATCAAATTTTAAAATATTCTTTTAAATAAATAAGATTAGACAGTAATATTTTGTATTATGTAGTGAAAAATTTTCAAACTTAACATTTCTGACATAGTTGTTTAGTCTAAAATCTCTAGAGTTTTACTTTAAATTACCTAGATACATTTAGATACTTGAGAATCTTTACTTTAAAGCATTGGCACAAACTATCCGTTTATCAAATAATGATTGAGTACAGTTGGGGTCCCAAACCAGTCTATAGCCTGTTAAGAACTGGGACACACAGCAGGAGGTGAGTGGGGGAAGGCGAGCGAACCTTCATCTGCCACTGCCCATCACCCCCCATTGCTCCCCATTGCTCGCATTACCACCTGAGCCATTGGTAGCATTACTGCCATTACTGCTCGCATCCCCTCCATCGCTTGCATTACTGCCTTATCCATCACTTATAGTACCGCCTGAACCATCACACCCCCCGTCCCCACGCCCCATGGAAAAATTGTCTTCCACGAAACCAGTCCCTGGTGCTAAAAAGGTTGAGGACTGCTGGAGTATAGTCTACCTGAACAGTACCTCTCAGGTACTATGGTTGATTAAAAAAGAAGAATAGGTAAAAGATGTGCTTCCTTAATCACTTGTGGTATGATATGGAGGATAGAGTAATATAGGTAGCAATTGAGTGGAATTTTTATGATACTGTGTAATCAAGTAAAATATCTGCTATGTATATAATAAGCATTAAGTATAAGTTGGCCTAAAATAAAGGCCTTTATAGAATTGTAGAATATTCCTTAGAGGGAAAGAAGATTCAGCTGGATCTTATGGAAATTAAGACTTTGGATATAAAGAAAGGACAAAAAATAAATTGCAGGTGGTTTTGGCACTCATTTTCCATCATTCATTTAGTACTTATTTACTGGTTGTAGCCTGTGTGTCAGGCACTGTTCTGGAGACAGAAGATGTAGCTGTGAATAAGACTCTGCTGACATACATAGAGGAGAGGACAAATAATAAATGAACGAACAAATAAGATAATTCAGGTAGTAATAAATGCCTACAAGAAAACAATACAGGATAAGGTTATGAGAGTGAAGAGGGGAGAGTTTATAGGGAAGCCAATATAGCATGTCAAGAGGAGATTTGTGAAGAACTGACACTTGATTTGAATGAAGAGAAGTAGCCAAATAGTTTGAGATCTAGGTCACAACCTTTTAAGGTGAGGAAATATCAAGAGCAAAGGCCTTGAGGAGGGAATGATGTTTGTGAATTATTGAAACAAATAAAAGGCCTGAGTGGCTGGAGAGAGTGAGGTTTGGAAATGTCAAAAGTATCCATGTTTCTGATCGCATAGGTCCTTGTAGGCTGTGGTCAGAAATTTGATTTTAATTTTCTTTGGTAAGAATATGTTGCAGAGTTTTAAACAGAGGAGTGGCATGATGTGACTTAGGGTTTTATGTTTCATTTTTTTGATGGTGACATTTAAGTGTTTATTTTTTAGGTTTTAATTTACTTATTTTTAACTGTGGTAAAATACACATGATATAAAACTTAACCACTTTAACCATTTTAAAGTGTACACTTCCGTGGCATTAAGTACATTCACTTTTACATGCACAGCCACTGTCAGCATCCATCTCCAGAACTCTTTTCATCTTACTGTACTGGAACTCAATACCCATTCCTTCCTACCACTGGCAACCACTGTTGTACTTTCTGTCTTGATGAATTTGACTACTCTAGGCATCGCATATTAGTAGAATCATACAGTATTTGTCCTTCAGTGTCTGGCTTTTTTTCACTCAGCATAATATCTTTAGGGTTCATGCATGTTGTAGCACATATTAGAATTTTCTTCCTTTTAAAGGCTGAGTAATATTCCATCATATGTATATACCGCATTTTACTTACCGTTTTACCCATTGATGGACACTGAGTTGCTTCCACCTTTTGGTCTGCTAGTCCCTGCTTTGGATTCTCTGGCTATATACCGGGAAGTGGAATTGCTGGTCATATGACACATGTATGATTCATATGACATATGGATCATATTTTAATTTTTTAAGTTAAATATGAAGAACTGCCATACTGCTTTCCTTAGTGGCTGCACAATTTTACATTCCCACCCACAGTTCACAAGGGTTTCAGTTTCTCCATATCCTTGCCAACATTAATTTTCTGGGGTTTTTTGATAGTAACCATCCTAATGAGTGTGAGGTAGTATTTCATTGTGGTTTTCATTTGGCATTTCTGTAATGATTAGTGATGTTTAGCCTCTTTTCTTGTGTTGTTAGCTATTTTATATCTTCTCTAGAGAAATAGCTATTCAGTAGTTTGCCCAGTTTTTAACTGAGTTATTTATTTTTTATTGTTGTTGAATTGTAGGAGTTTTTTACATATTTTGGATATTAACCCCTTATCAGGTATATGATTTACAAATACTTTCTCCCATGCTGTGGATTGCCTTTTTCCTTTGTTGATTATGTCCTTTGATGCATAGAAGTTTTAAATTGTGATGTAGTTTAATTATTTTTTTCTTTTGTTGACACCTGTGCTCTTGATGTCATATCCAAGAAATCATTGCCAAATCAGAGGTTATGAAGCTTTTCACCTATGTTTTCTTCTAAGACTTTTATATTTGTAGGTATTATATTTAGATCTTTAATCCATTTGAGTCAAGTTTTATACATGGTCTAAGATAAAGGTCCAACATCATTCTTTTTCATGTGGTTATGCACTTTTCTGTACACCATGAGCTATGTTTTTAAAAGAATGAATGAATTGTGGGGAATTCCATGGCAGTTCAGTGGTTAGGACTCCACGCTTTCACTGCCGAGGGCCCAAGTTCAATCTCTGGTCAGGGAACTAAGATCCCACAAGCCACACAGTGTGGCAAAAAGGGGGAAAATAAATAAATAAAGAATGAATGAATTGTGATAGGGTGAGGGTATGGGGCAAGAATGGAAGCAGATATATCAATGAAGATACTACTGAAATATTTCAGGCAAGAGGTGAAGGTGGCTTAGACTGATGTGAAAGCAATGGTGATATATGATATATTTAAGAGTTAAAGTAGTAGAACTTGCCTTCATGATTTGGACTTGGAGGTGAGGGAAAGATAAATCGAGAATTAATCCTAGGGTTATACTTAAGGGGACTTAGGAGCTATTTATTGAAGTAGGAAAAAATGAGGTAGGGATAGGGGAAGAGTTTTTATTGACAGTGGGTAGGTAAAATCAAGAGTCCTGTTTTGGAAATGTTAAATTTGAAATGCCCATTGGGTATACAAGTGAAGATTTAGTTCGACAGTTGACTATGTGGGTTGACAGTACAGGGAACCAAGAGTAGGGTTAGAGATATAGGAATCAGCAGCATGCCGGTGAGATTTGAAGGCTATAGGTTGGATGAAATAATTTAGATAGAGGAAAGGGCACAGAACTGAGCTCTGGGAAACTACAAAATTTAGAGGTAGTACAAGAAGGAGGCAGTAGGAAAGGAGACAGTGAAGAAGCAGCTACTAAGGAGAAGAACCAGGAATGTGCTATATCGCATTGAAGAAGATAAGAGAAGAAAATGTTTTTAAGAACCTTAAGGTACTTAGAACAGTTACCTTGCTATTTGCATGTAGTCCTAACTTCCTATGTTAGATTGTAAACTCCCTGTGGACAGTTCTATGTATCTTTGTATTCCTCACATATAGTACCCTAGAATTGCCTGACATAAGCAAACGTTCAAAGAGTTTATTTTCCATGCAAGCACTGCTAGTCCCCGAGCAGTGATCAGGCACTGTTCTGTATCTGGAGATAATAAGGATAATTTACTCAAGGTTGGTGCAATCTGGAATGGAAAACAGTCTTGTAAATGTATCATTGAGATGGTGTCAAACAGAATGGTACATTGTAATAAGTACTACAAAAGAGGCATATGTACCTTTTGTTTTTGAGTTCTGTGGAGGGAAATCATATGTAGGATCAGAAAAGGTTTTATGTAGTTAAATCTTGAGTTTTGCTTTGAAGGATTAATAAGATAAGCAAGATGGAATAAGAAATGATGTGTTTCCTGGCTGAGAGAATAGTAGGGACAGATGTAAAGTGGTATAAAAATACAGGTATAATGTTTGAGAAAGCAGTCTTACCGTACAAAGGAGTAGCAAAATTTCTGGAGCTCTTGGGAAGGTAGTTAAAACTTTAAAAAAGTGTACAGTGATGATCAGATTTTCATTTCAGAAAAATGACCCTGATGAGGCATTGGCTGGAATAATGAGATTAATGGAAGGACATTTGATTGGAGGCTATTGTAAAAATTGAAGCCATGATGTTGAGTGCCTGAGGCACTGGAAAATGTTACAGAGAGAAACAGCTTTTAGAGTTATTGCAGAGGTAGAATGGACAGTACTTGGTCTATTGAAAGTGAAGGGTGATGAGGAAGGAAGAGTCAAATATGACTGGTATTTCTAGCTTCAGTAACTAGGTAAATAGCAGTGATGTTAGCAGTCAGGGTAGAGGAGGAAAGAATGCATGATCTCTGAATAAGGGACTAGTTTCATAAATTATGTTACATTCCACCCTCAAAAGTTCTCTGTATGATAATGGTGCACCATTAAGTAAAATAAATAGCTTTGTATAGTATGACTCCTTTATACATGTGTACATAAATATTTATATACACATATACATATTTACTATATATGCACATGTATACCACAGATACCATGTATGTTTTTATAAGTTTAGAAAAATGTAAGGACAGGAACATAAACTGTTAATGGTTGTGTGGATTATTCTGAAAAATGGATAGCAAAGGGGGGTTGTGGCCTTTCCATTGTTGCTTCATTATTTAAGTGTTGCATGATTTTTTTTTGTTTTACATCATATGTTACCTTTATGCAAAGCACCAAAACAAAACAAAGCAAAACAAGACAGTATGATCTGTCTATCTAGATATCTGTACATTGTGTCCATCTGGGAAAAAAATGGCAGGAAGGGGTGTTTTGGTTCTCTTCAAAATATAACACATTTTTTCCCCTCTTCATAACTTTTTGTTCATGCTGTTGTCCACAATGACATTTCCTCTTCTTTGTGCTTTTGCCCTTGATTCAAGGCTCATCTTTATGCTCTAGCTCTCTGTTGGTGCTTTTTTTTTTTTTTTTTTAATCTTGAGGAGCTCATAGAGATCTTGGCTTCTACTGAATTATGATAGCACATGTATTCTTATGTCCTAATTGTATTTGTATTTCTTATATATAGGTACATAACAAATTCACACAAACGTTGCTGCTTGAAACAACATACATTTTCTATCTTATAGTTTCTTTGGGTCAGGCATCTGGGCACAGCTCAACTGGACCCTCAACTGAGAATTTTACAAGTCTGCAATAACGGTATTAGACAAGCTGTGTTCTTCTCTGTAGGTTGGAGTACTCTTATAAGCTCACATGGTTGTTGGCAGAATTCAGTTCCTTTCACCTTTAGGACCGACGTCTCCATTTTCTTGCTGGCTGTCACTAGGATCTGATCTCAGCTCCTAGAGGCTCTCCTAGCCCCTTGTCACATGGCCCTCTCATGCCATGGCAGCTTACTTTTTCAAGGCTGGTGGGAGAATCTCTTGTCAGCCAAGGTAGAGCCTATATAATGTAACATATCACAGGAGTGTCTATCCCATCATCTTTGCCATATTCTATTTCCTAGAACCAAGTCCAAGATTCTGCCCATGTTAAACTCGTGGAATGGGGTCATACAAGACCTTGACTCATTGGAGGTCACCTTAGAGTGTATCCACCATAGCACATCTATTCGTATTTGAAGCTGGAGAGGACCTCAGAGTGTTCTCTTCCTCTCCAAGTAAAATATAAGGAAAGTTCATCTCCAGTGCTTAGCATCTTTATAGCATAGTAGGTATTGAATAGATACTTGACAGTGATTCAAAAGGCAGAGGGAATCGTGCACAAAAATGTTAATAGATCAGAGTAAATACTCAGAAAACTTATTCAGTTATACTGTGTATGAAATGGTTAAAGCTTGATATTTTAGGACATGGTGAAATTGAGAGCATAAATTAAATCTGGAAATATTACAGAGGAGATATTGGCAGTATTTGTTGATTGATTAGGGACCTGGAGGAAGGTGGTAGCGAAGAGGGAGGGACTAGAATAACTTTGAGGTTGCTTGTTTGGGGACTGAGAGGCTGGTGTGCCAGTGACTAATCAATCCAATTAATATTAGAGTGCTGTGAGGCAGTATATTGATGTTAAATTCACGATGTGGTTTTTGGTCTCTAGAGAGTAACTAAAGCACAAACCAATATTTCACATCTACACTATGAAAGCAGTTGCTTTCTCTATCTGTAGAGTCAGGAAGTTATTCATTAGCAGGTTTTAAAATTGCACTAGGGATTGTTTTTATCTATAATGCCTGAATGTGTACTGTTTACCCTAATGATGTTACCCAAAAATCATAGATAGGACATTGCATTAACTTCTAAAGTGACTGGGAGACAGTTTGGGGTTAATGGAGAGGGTCTGACAGACCTGGAATCAAATTATAAGTAGTGTATATGAACTTAATAGAGATATGGAAAAAGTGGTAGAAGAGCAGGAAGCCTTTTTATTTTCCTTAGGGATTTTCTCTTTTCCTTTCTTTTAATTATTGCTTGTTGTAAAACTTAGAACAATAGGGAAATATGAGGAGGAGGACACATAGCCTAACTTTCTAGAGAAGGGGGTGGAACGCTTTTTTTTGTAAAGGGTCAGATAGTAAGTATTTTAGACTTTGCAGGCCATATGGTCTCAGTCACTACTACTCAATTTTAGTATTATAATGTGATAACAGCCATAGATAGATAATAGTTATTAAACAAATAGGCATGGCATGGCATGGAATGGCTTTGTTCCAATAAAACATTATTAACAAAAATGGTTGGCAGGCCAGATTGGCTCACATGCCATAATTCTAGTAATTCTGACCTTATTCTCAATGACTGGAAATTTGGTATATTCCCTTTCATATTTTTCCCAAACTCATATTGTACATAATATTCTTCAAAATTTTTTTCCACTTAATAATATATTGTGGAAAAACTTCTGTTGTTAATTCAGAAGACTCTATCTCATTATATGATTGTATATTTTGGTTCTTTCAGTTTTTCACTCTTATTAAGTGTTATAGGGAACTTCCTTGTACACACACGCATCTTTCTGCACTTGTGAGAACATATTCATATGGTAAGTTACTAGGAGTGTAACGATTGCTTTGTATCAAAGTCTATGCATACTTAATTTATACATATTTTTAAAATTAATATTTATTGGAGTATCCAGTAGTTGATTTACAATGTTGTGTTACTTTCAAGTGTACAGCAAAGTGAATCAGTTATACATATACATATATCCACTCTTTTTTAGATTCTTTTCCCATATAGGTCATTACAGGGTACTGAGTAGAGATACTGCTCAACACTCTGCTACACAGTAGGTTCTTATTAGGTATCTATTTTATATATAGTAGTGCGTATATGTCAATCCCGATCTCCCCATTAATCCCTCCCCCCTCCCCTTGGTTTGTTTTCTACATCTGTGTTAATTTATATTTTTGAGAAAAATGTTGCTACAGGGACTTCCCTGGTGGCACAGTGGTTAAGAATCCACCTGCCAATGCAGGGGACATGGGTTTGAGCCCTGGTCCAGGAAGATCCCACATGCCGCGGAGCAACTAAGGCCGTGCACCACAACTACTGAGCTTGTGCTCTAGAGCTTGCGAGCCACAACTGCTGAGCCCACGCACCACAACTACTGAAGCCTGCACACCTAGACCCGTGCTCCACAGCAAGAGAAACCACTGCAATGAGAAGCCTGCACACTGCAACGAAGAGTAGCCCCAGCTCGCTGCAACTAGAGAAAGCCTGTGTGCAGCAATGAAGACCCAGTGCAGCCATAAATGAATAAAGAAATAAATTTATTTATTTATTTTTAAAAAGTTGCTACAAAGAGATGCAAGAACCCCATGGAATGTCTGTAGACATGCCATTGTTGATGACTGTTGGGTCTTACTTTTATAGGTGGGCCTTATCTAATTGCAGTTTAGCTACTCTTGCTGTTGACATAAAGAACATAATCGTAGCCCTGCCCATTCTATCTCTCCAGTTCCTTTAAAGAAGGGAGTTTAGAAGACTTTTACATAACATATTCCAGAAGACTCCCATTTCGATAAAATGAATCATTCTGTTGGTATTTATGGTAGGTGAATGGTATTATGGAAGCATTTACCAAGAATGGGTCAATCGTTTATATATTCAGGGTATTTTTTTGCAATGTTTAAAAGTGTATGATCATTACTAGCGTTCAGTATGAATCATTATATGGAGAGGTCTGTAGTATCACCAAAGTTAATCACCTGTTAAATTGTTGACTTCTATTACCATAAATTAGTTAAAAAACATTTTTTTATAGAGAAGATTTTTTAAAATATTAATTTTATTAGCACTTATTTTTGGCTGCGTTGGGTCTTCGTTGCTGCATGCAGGCAAGCGGGGGCTACTCTTCGTTGGGGTGCGCCAGCTTCTCATTGCAGTGGCTTCTCTTGTTGCGGAGCATGCGCTCTAGGTGTGCGGCCTTCAGTAGTTGTGGCATGCAGGCTCTGTAGTTGTGGTACATGGGCTTAGCTGCTCCGCGGCATGTGGGATCCTCCTGGACCAGGGCTCAAACCCGCGTCCCCTGCATTTGTAGGCGGATTCCCAACCACTGCGCCCGTCACCATCGAGGCCCCCAAAAATATTTTTTTATACAAGATGATTCATATGGTATATATTCTTTGGTGTGCCTTTGCTTAACACTGTTAGTGAAATTAACTTTCTTGTGCATAAAAGTAGTTGTTTCTTTTTAGTGTTTTATTATATGAATATTCCACCATTTAGAAAATTCATTTTATTCTTAATGGGCATTTGGGTAGTTGCTAGTGTTTGGCTGTTATAAATAAAGTTGCTGTAAACATTCTGTTAAGTATATTTTGTGATTGTGAGAATCCTAGTAGTTTCATATCCTTGCCAAATTTTGATACTAGAGTCTTTTTTTTTTTTAATATAGTGATTCTGGTGGGGTGTAGTATATTTTTTATGGTTTTAATTTGTATATCCCTGATGCTTAGTAATCCTGAACACCTCAACACCTTTTCATGAACTTTTTTGCCATTTGGAAATCTTTTGTGAGGTGCTTATTTGTGTATTTGGTTGTTTTTATTTATTGTGATTATTGCCTTTTCTTTATTTCTAAGATTTTTTTATGTATTTCAGATATAATTTCCTTGTTGACTATAAGTATTCCAAATCTCCCTTACTAAAGTTTGGTTTTTAATTCTCTTAATGTTGGCTTTAATAAGCATAAATCATTAATTTTATCAATTTTCTTCTTTATGGTATGTGTACTTTATATTTTGTTAAAGAAATCTTTATTTTAACCTAAGTCATGAAGATACTCTCTTATGTAATCTTCTTCTAGAAGTGTTTAGGTCTTGTCTATGATCCAATTAGAATTGATCTGTTTGTATGATTTGAGATAGTAGTCAAGATTAATTTTGTCCATATGAACGTCAGTTGATTGATGCAGGACCAGTTCTTGAAATACTCCATCTTCCTCTTATTGCAGTAAATATGGAATCTGGTGAAAAATATAATATATATATTTGTATATTAAATATTTATATAAAATATATTTCCATATTAAATATTTATATATAACATTTATATAATTATTTATATATTAAATATATATATATTTGTTTCTGCACATTCTTTTCTGTTTCATTGGTCTGTTCATCTGTCTTTGCTCCAATACCACATTAATTACTGTATCTTTATAATAAATCCTAATATTTGATAGTGTAAGTCCTCTATTAGGATTATGATTATTATTCCTCCTCTTTTCCCTTCTTCAAGAGTGTCTCAGATATTCTTTGTTCTTTACATTTTCCTATAACTTTTAGAATAAAGTTGCCAAATTACACAGAAAGACCTGCTAAGATCGGGATTGGGATTCATTATGATGCCAAAAACTTGGCCTCTGTGCACTGGAACTGAATCGAATCTCAGTGACAGAGTTTTGGGTGAAGTAGAAAAGAATAGCTTTATTGCTTTGCCAGGCAAAGGGGGACACAGTGGGCTCCTGCCCTCGAAAACTCATTGTCCCAACCTAGGCAGGGTCACTGATAAGATCAGGGTGTGCGCAGGCCCCTTTAATCTGGTCTCTGGTAATTTCTTGATGAGCTTCTCTGGTACCTTTAATCTGGCCACTGGTGCTCTTCTCTGGAATGAAGAATGCCGACATCTTCCATTTGTTGGGGATTTTAATTCTATAAAGAACACAAAAGATATTGTTCTGTATATCACTTGAGGCAGAATCAGGACCCTGCCCCAAAGCTGCACTATTGTTTTTCGGCAGCTCCTCCCTCGTATCTGCATCCTCTCCCTTCCCTGATTAGCAACTGCTTGAATCTCCCCTTTGGAACTTAGGGAAGGCCATGGAGGCTGGAGTGTGTTCCCTACAAACAAGGAATGGGGGACACAGGAAGGCTTCTGTACCCAGGAGCACCAAAGGGTCCTGCTTGGTTTCACTATGAAACTTTACTATATTTGTCGGAAGATTTTTAATCACAGTTTCAATTTCATTACTTGTGATTGGTCTGTTCATATTTTCTGTTTCTTCCTGGTTCAGTGTTGGAAAGTTATACCTTTCTAAGAATTTGTCCATTTCTTCCAGGTTGTCCATTTTATTGGTATATAGTTGCTTGTAATAGTCTCTTATGATGCTTTGTATTTCTACAGTGTCTGTTGTAACTTCTTTTTCTTCATTTCTAATTTTATTGATTTGAGTCCTCCACTTTTTTTTTTTTTTTTTTTTTTTTTATCTCACTGTTGTGGCCTCTTCCGCTGCAGAGCACAGGCTCTGGACGCACAGGCCCAGCGACCATGGCTCATGGGCCCAGCCACTCCGCGGCATGTGGGATCCTCCCAGACCTGGGCACGAACCCATGTCCCCTGCATCAGCAGGCGGACTCTCAACCAGTGCACCACCAGGGAAGCGCCTCTCCACTCTTTTTCTTGATGAATCTGGCTAAAGGTTTATCAATTTTGTTTATCTTCTCAAAGAACTGGCTTTTAGTTTTATTGATCTTTGCTGTTGATTTTTTTTGTTTGTTTCTATTTCATTTATCTCTGCTCTGATCTTTATGATTTCTTTCCTTCTACTAACTTTGGGTTTTGTTTGTTCTTCTTTCTCTAGTTCCTTTAGGTGTAAGGTTAGATTGTTTATCTGAGATTTGTGTTGTTTCTTGAGGTAAGATTGTATTGCTATAAATTTCCCTCTTAGAACTGCTTTTGCTGCCTCCCATAGGTTTTGGTTCATTGTATTCACATTGTCATTTGGTTCTAGGTATTTTTTGATTTCCTGTTTGATTTCTTCAGTGATCTCTTGGTTATTTAGTAGCGTATTGTTTAGCCTCCATGTGTTTGTGTTTTTTACAGTTTTTTCTCTGTAATTTATTTCTAGTCTCCTAGCGTTGTGGTCAGAAAAGATGCTTGATATGATTTTAATTTTCTTAAATTTACCAAAGCTTGATTTGTGACCCAAGATGTGATCTATTCTGCAGAATGTTCCATGTGTACTTGAGAAGAAAATATAATCTGCTGTTTTCGGGTGGAATGTCCTATAAATATTAATTAAAACTATCTGGTCTGTTGTGTCATTTAAAGCTTGTGTTTCCTTATTTTCTGTTTGCATGATCTGTCCATTGGTGTAAGTGAGGTGTTAAAGTCCCCCACTATTATTATATTACTGTTGATTTCCTCTTTTATAGCTGTTAGCCTTATGTATTGAGGTGCTTCTCTGTTTGGTGCATATATATTTATAATTGTTATATTTTCTTCTTGGATTGATCCCTTGATCATTATGTAGTGTCTTTCCTTGTCTCTTGTAACATTCGTTATCTTAAAGTCTATTTTATCTGATACGAGTATTGCTACTCCAGCTTTCTTTTGATTTCCATTAGCATGGCATATCTTTTTCTATCCCCTCACTTTCAGTCTGTATCTGTCTCTAGTTCTGAACTGTGTCTCTTGTAGACAGCATACAGGTGGGTCTTCTTTTTGTATCCATTCAGCGAGCCTGTGCCTTTTGGTTGGAGCATTTAATCCATTCACATTTAAGGAATGATATATATGCTCCTGTTACCATTTTCTTAATTGTTTTGGGTTTGTTTTTGTAGGTCCTTTTTTTCTCTTGTGTTTCCCACTTAGAGAAGTTCCTTTAACATTTGTTGTAGAGCTGGTTTGGTGGTGCTGAATTCTCTTAGCTTTTGCTTGTCTGTGAAGCTTTTGATTTCTCCATCAAATCTGAATGAGATCCTTGCTGGGTAGAGTATTCTTGGTTGTAGGTTCTTCCCTTTCATCACTTTAAATATATTGCGCCACTCCCTTCTGGCTTGCAGAGTTTCTGCTGAGAAATCAGCTATTAACCTTATGGGAGTTCCCTTGTATGTTATTTGTTGTTTTTCTCTTGTTGCTTTCAATAATTTTTCTTTGTCTTTAATTTTTGCCCATTTGATTACTATGTGTCTTGGCATGTTTCTCCTTGGGTTTATCCTGCCTTGGACTCTCTGCACTTCCTGGACTTGGGTGGCTATTTCCTTTCCCATGTTAGGGAAGTTTTCGACTATAATCTCTTCATATATTTTCTCGGGTTCTTTCTCTCTCTCTTCTCATTTTGGGACCCTAAAATGTGAATGTTGGTACATTTACTGTTGTCCCAGAGGTCTCTTAGGCTGTCTTCATTTCTTTTCATTCTTTTTTCTTTATTCTGTTCCACAGCAGTGATTTCCAGCATTCTGTCTTCCAGGTCACTTATCCATTCTTCTGCCTCAGTGATTCTGCTATTGATTCCTTCTAGTATATTTTTCATTTAGTTTATTGTATTGTTCTTCTCTGTTTGTTTGTTCTTTAATTCTTCTAGGTCTTTGTTAAACATTTCTTGCATCTTCTTGATCTTTGCCTCCATTCTTTTTCCGAGGTCCTGGATCATCTTCACTATCATTCTGAATTCTTTTTCTGGAAGGTTGCCTATCTCCACTTCATTGAGTTGTTTTTCTGGGGTTTTATGTTGTTCCTTCATCTGGACATGGTCCTCTGCCTTTTCATTTTGTGCATCTTTCTGTGATTGCGGTTTTCTTTCCACAGGCTGCAGGATTGTAGTTCTTCTTGCCTCTGCTCTCTGCCCTTTGATGGATGAGGCTATCGAAACTTTACTGTCTTGATTTTCTATGAGTTGGCTTTTGTTTGGTTTTCATTCACTTGTTGTTGTCTCTTATTTTACCTGTTCACTGGTGATTTTTAAAAAAATATTTTATTGGAGTATAGTTGATTTACAATGTTGTGTTAGTTCCTGTGAATCAGTTATACATATACATATAGCCACTCTTTTTTAGATTCTTTTCCCATATAGGTCATTACAAAGTATTGAGTAGAGTTCCCTGTGCTATACAGTAGGTACTTATTAGTTATTCATTTTATTATATAGTAGCATGTATATGTCACATTCATTTGTGATTAAATGTTGGACATTGTATTTAATAATGCAGGAAATTGTATTTGACAGTCTCTAGATGATGATATCTTCCTGTAGAGAGGATTTCCTTTTGATTTTTGATTAACAGTTAAATTAGGTGCCAATTATTTTAATTTAAGACTGAGCTGATTCAAAGGTGGAATTTTTAAAATCTTTGTGAGAGTTGCCTTATTTACAGTTTGCCTACTCCTATCTCGCAGCCCTTCTAGGTCTTCTTAAAGCCCAGGCTTTTACAGTGAGTCTACAGCACTGTTCTTTATGTTGTTTTTTTTTTTTCTTCTCACCATATGAGATTCTGAAAATTTTGTTTAGTTATTTGACTGCCAGTTAATCTACGTGCAAATTCCATAATGTTGTTTGAGGGTCTGTTTTCATGTTTTTGAGAACTGTTGTCTGTTTCCTGGGGTATACTTGGACTCCTTTTGTAAGCCTTGGTAAACTACTAGGATTCCTCTACCTTGACAGGTTATAAAATTCAATTTTTGTCTCCCAGCTCTATAAGACTTATAACAGCTCTGTTTAGCTTCTCTATTCCCACCTGTGAATAGCAAATGTGTCAATGGGAAAGGTCATGCTGAACATCTTCTCTAGGATCCTGGCTGTTTAAATCTTGGCTACCTTGGAAACTCTCCAATACCTTAAAAAAGATTAAAAGATAAATTTAATCTAGCATTTTCAGTTGCTTTTCTTGGATAGTTTGATAAAAGCGAATCTGCTGTTGCCAGAAGGATAACTTTTGGCTGTTGTGTTCTTCAATTATTTAGTGTAAAATAACGGTCCTTCATTTGGTGTGATGTCAGAAAAGGGGAGTAAATGTTCTTTGCTCTCCCAAGTAATAAAATACATCACCTTTGAGCAATGAATAATCATATATGTCATGTGTATACATATATTTATTTGATGATGTTTATCTCTTTATAGGTTGCTTAGCCAAACCATGAAGGATCACCTAGTAAGAGTAGCGAATGAAGCTGAATTTATCCTGAGCAGGCAGCGAGCAGAGGATGTTCACAGACATGCGGAATTTGAGGTAGGTTAAACCTAGGAGTGGTGTGAGGAAGGTACCATTTAAAAATGTTAGTCATGGGAAACTGTGTAGACAAAATGGCAGCATGGTCTTAGCAAACATGTATTATCAAAAAATTAAAAATAAATTTGTGAGAGAATCATGGGGATTCTAGGCAGATAGTGCAAGACTCTGTAGCCTTGGCTTTGATAGTTTTCCAATAAAGTAAATAGTGAAGGATTTTTGCCCTCTCTTGGCATGACAGAGCTAGTTAACTGGAAATGAAAACCCCTATGGTAGATGAGATCCTTTAGGTTTCTAGAGAGAAGCTGAACAAGCGACATGAAGTTTCTTTAACCTTGAGGTGGTAGCTGAGGAAATGAGGGAGAATACAGCTTTCTTCTTGGATCCTCACAGGGGCGACAAAGTGAAAGACCCATCCTGGGCCAGTGCTTGTCTCAGCAGTTGCTTCTGAACATGTGTAACAAACGTGAATTCATAGAGGAAATTAATGGTGTTATAGCTGTATAAATTACAAAAATTCACACTTAAGGTGAACTAGAAGCATTTGACAGGAACATTTGTTAAAAATTTGAAAAAAAAAATTTTAAAAGCACCATCTGGGTTCTTTCTAATATATTAAGAGTGGATAATTCACATGTTGCTGACATTTCTCTGGTACATTAAAAATGATGAAAACCTCTCCCAGTTCTTTTTTTTTTTTTTTTTTTTTTTTTAGTTCATTTTATACACCCTTCATAGTATGAAAAAAGATACTGGAAAAATAAAACTGTAGAAGACAAATTTCAGTTAACAATATAGTCACAAAATTCTAACTAAAACTTTAACCAACATAATCCAACAATGTAATGAAGGAACTATACAATTGACTCTTGAACAACAGAGGTTTGAACTGGGGGGTCCACTTATCAGCCAGTATTTTTTATTTTTATTTTTCTTGCGGTACGCGGGTCTCTCACTCTTGTGGCCTCTCCCATTGCGGAGCAGAGGCTCTGGACGCGCAGGCTCAGCGGCCGTGGCTCACGGGCCCAGCCGCTCTGCGGCATGTGGGATCTTCCTGGATCGGGGCACGAACCTGCATCCCCTGCATCGGCAGGCAGACTCTCAACCACTGTGCCACCAGGGAAGCCCATCAGCCAGTATTTTTTGATAGTAAATACTAGAGTACCACAGAGTCTGCGGTTGGTTGAAATTACAGATGTGGAGGAACCTTGGATATGGAAGGCTGACTATAAATTATATGTGTATTAACCTCCATGTTTTTCAAGGGTTAGCTGTATAGTGTAGACTGCTTATAATTTATTTATGGATGCTAAAGATGATTTGGTATTAAGATATCTACCTATAAAATAAATTATATCACCAAATTAAAAATAGGAAAATGATGCGAATATATCAATAAATGTAGAAAAAAGCATAGTACAAATTTTAGTATCCAGCTCTAATGAAACTGAGAAAAAATCATGTATATCAGAAAACAATCTAAATATGATAATGACTATTTACTAAGTATTATTTAAAATGTTTCAAGCCGTTTCTATTAAAATCAAGAAAAAAGAGTGATTGATATCTTCTATTAACATTAACAAAATTTTTAAATGTTTTTGTAAGTGCAAGATATTGTTAATATAATTGGTAGATAAAGAAGATGTAATATTACTTTCAGATTGCTTATGCTATGATCTAGGAAAATGTAAGAGATTCTTGAATATTTTTCTACCAGAATTAATAGGGACTTTAGTAAGATTATTGGATATAAGATAAATATGCAGACAAATTAATAGATTATCTTTTGAGTAGCAAGCAGTAGCCAGCTAAGAATGGAAATCAGAAATGTATACAGTTAGGACAAAAGTACTATTTTGGGTTGAATTCTCTAAGAAATGTACAGACACTGTTTGTAACAAAAGTATAAAATCTCATTAATACAATACAAAATATAAACTGCTGGAGAATCATTCCATGCTGGGTAGTGTAACTTGCTCTGTGTGTGTAAGAGAGAGAGACAGCAACAGAGACATAGAATCCTTCTTTTATTTTGAAATAATTTGAGACTTATAGGAGAGTAATGAGTAGTACAAGAACTACCCTCAACACTCTCCTAGATTCTGTAGTTGTTAAAAGTTTAACACATTTGCTTCTCTCCTGTTTTTCTTTGGTTTTCTGCACTTGAGAGTAAGTTGAAGCCATGATACCCTTTTACCCCTAATTACTTAAGTGAGAATTTCCTATGCCCATTTTCTGTTTTAATCTTGTACAGTTATCAAATCAGAAAATTTTCACTGGTGCAATGCTATTATTTAAATAGAGACCTTATTCATATTTTTCCAAATGTCTTCATAATGTTCTTTATAGTCAAAAAGAGAAAATATTACTGCCCCAAAAGATGTCAGTTTTTCTCAAATTAATATGTAAATTCAATACAGTAACATTAGCATATCATTCCATTAGAATAACAGTGGAGTATTTGAAATTTAAATATACCTTTAAAAATATCTAAATATCAAAATCTTCCACAAAATATATTTGGATCTGCAAATATCCAGTTAATGTGGGAAAAGAAATGCATTAGTGTAGCCCTAAGATTTATGAAATAAAATATTGAGGATATACTTGATTTCCCAGATAAACAATACTAATTAAAACAATACTATAAAGACAATATATATAAAAAATCTTCCAGATAGAGTAAGGATATAGGATGAAAGATGACATAGTAAGTATTTTAGAAACAGATTTGGAAAACTGTAAAAGTGGCACTGAGGCATATGGGAGAATTTTGAAACCAAGACAGGCCACTTAGAAAGTATAAAAAGTAAGCGTCTGTTACTACATATAATATTAAGCTGAGGAAACATACCATCAACAACATGGAAAGACATAATGGAACATGGAAAGACTGATAAATTAATATGTTTACTATATTAATAATTCTCATGAGATAAGTGAAAAATTGACCCAACGGGCAAATATTCAGAGGACAGGAATAAGGATTTCACAGAAGAATATAAGTTACCAGTAGCATTTAGAATGGTACTCAAATGATTGAATATTACACAAATATTTAGGGAAATGTAAATTAGAGAAATTATGATATAACTTCTCTGTTCTCAGGTTGAGAGAAAGAAAGAGTGATAGCTAGTACTGTTGAAGGAGATAGGGGAGATGAGATGGCAATGGTATTATATTTTTAGTGGAAATGTACATTTTTGTGTTATGGGAAGGCAATATGTTCATATGTATTTTAATAATAATTATATAGGCATGTGCACACACACCCATTTACTCAATAACCCTATTCTGTGAATATATCTTTAAGAAAAAGTAATAGTATATAAGCATAGATATGTAAACCTGCTTATTGCAGTGTTGTATGTAAGTTTAAGAAAATAAAAACAATGGAAAAACAAGAAAATGTTTCTTTAACAAAAGAACCATCATTTTCTCAATGAACAGGATGTTAATAAATTATCAAAAAATGAAGAGCTTGATTTTTTTAAATAAGAGCTTTATTCATATCTTTGTTTTTTAAATTGCATACTTTAATCCACAACCTGCTATGAAAATTGAAGATATTAGTCCTCTCATAATTCTTTTTCATTTTTGTCTCTTCAACTTCTAATTTTTAAAGTTATATTTTACATATTGTCTAAATATGTAACACTCATTTATTTTAACAATTCTGCTAGTACTTGAGTGTTTGTAATATATTTAAGTGAATTCATTACCCCACCCCCCTCTTTTATTAGTCATAATAATTTCTTAATTTCCCCCAGGTTCTTTCTTTGGACTCAATTCTTTTTTTTGTTTTTCCCAGAAAGAAAAGTAGGAGAAACATATATTTTACCATTTATTATGCTCTGTTTAAATTTGACTGAAAAAAATATACATATGGAAATGTGCACATATCAGTAGTGTGCAGTTCAATGAATTTTCACAAACTGACCACACCTGGGTAATCAGTCCTCAGATTAAGAAATAAAATATTACCAGCAATTTAGAGCCCCCTTCTAGTCTATAACCTTTTAAGGACCACTACTATCCTGTCTTCCAACACCATAAATGAATTTGTATTTTATATAAATGTAATAATACAATATATATTCTTTTGTGCCATCATTTTTTCACTCAGCATTGAGTTTTATGTTATTATGTTACGCTATTAGATTGTTCCCTCTTATTCCTATAGTATTCCACTGTGTGAATATTGACTCAATTCTTAATTGGCTAGGTTTCATCTCCTCCCCTCCCCGCAACAAAAGGTTCATGTGTGCTGTAAATTTAGAATTCTTTCATGTTTAAGAATATTTGCCAGCTGTCATTATATCTGAATGACATCCTGATGGATTGAATATTCTTGGCTAACCCTTGCATTCCTTTAGAACTTTATAGACATTGCTTCATTGTATTTTGGCTTTGAACGTTGCTTTCAGAGAAGTTTGAGGCCAGCCTGATATTTTCCCTTAGTTGATAATTTGTTTGTTTTTGTCTGAGATTTATTTGTCCATGGAGTTGATTTCTTAACAGGAATATGACTTAATATTGAGCATTATTTATCAAAAGTTCCTGGAACATAGTTTTTTTGTTATAATCTGAAAATTCAGATTTTTCCTTCAGTTCTTAGTAATTTCTGTAAATTAAAATGTGAACTATCTTTTGCATTTTATTTTCTTTTTCTTAGTGACACATAAATCTATGTTAGATATGTCCATCTTTCATATCTATTAGTTATTTCTTAATTGCTTTACTTTCTTTGATCTCCAGTCATGAGTAAAGTTTTTAATGTTTTATTTTCTCTGTCTGTGGTTTGCCTATAATGATTGTTTTGTTCTTCATTTTGTTTATTTAGATCTTCAGCCTCTCTACCTTTTTCTCTTATCTTGACTTTTATTTTTTTTGTTTTTTTTTGAGGTATATTTTT
Organism: Neophocaena asiaeorientalis asiaeorientalis; assembly: GCF_003031525.2. Lineage (NCBI taxonomy): Eukaryota > Metazoa > Chordata > Mammalia > Artiodactyla > Phocoenidae > Neophocaena > Neophocaena asiaeorientalis. Next base: position 1,515,738 of record NW_020175066.1, read on the forward strand.
ATGTTGTTTTTTAGAAGAAAATAATCATGAGGAATTTCCTTTCATTTTTTTGTTATATATTCTTTGTCTTTTGTATAGAATCTTCCAGTTTTATTTAAATATTTTATTTGTTTTTTATTTATTCATTGATTGGCAATTTATGTTTGCATAACTACTGTTTGGCTTACACAGACATAATATCTTGGTGACTCCTTCCCTTCTCACTGTCTCTAAAGCTAAAGCTAATTTTTTCGGTCACTGAGCTACACTTTGATGTTTGAAATTTGATTTTTGCCCAGTTTTGTTTGCCTATTATGAAAAGAGGGAGAGAGATCTTCGACGTAGGTGAGGAGGCCTTCGTAGCACACCTAAGTCTTGCTTTCTTTTACAAGATTTCGTTAAGTATTTTCTACCAAGTTCATTCCATCTTATTAGAAACTATGGACAATTCTCATCAGGGAAAAAGTGCTTAGGCTGTAAATCATGATCCGTCATTTCAGAGAGTACTCTGGAGGCTACTGCCCTGGGAAGTCAGCCCTATTTTTCACTTCCTTGTTTCACCAATTTTTGCACTGTAGATTTTTCTAGCATCTTCAATAAGAGGAAACAAGAGAGAACAGTAGTTACTCGGTTTGTGTCTCTCCATATATGAAGGCATTAAGAACAATTATCAGAATGTTGTTAGTTTACCAACATTGCTTCGGGGACATGGTTAGGAACTGAGCTTACTGCAACCTTAGTTCTAATACCAGTATGTTTAATTTCCCCAAGGTAACCAGTTTTTTAATGTTTGGTAGTTTATGTTATGTTTCTTTTATTTTGGTTATTTTTGTTAGGGTTTTATTGGTTGTTGTTCAATATTTTTGTTTTTGCTAATTTGTTTAGGATTTGAAGGAAGAAAAAACTTTTAAAATTGCCATTTCAGCCTAATATCTTAACCTGGAACGTATTCCTTAGTGTCCTTTCTAATTGGTTATGGAGAAGTTCCTTTGTAACTCTGGGTTGAGATTGCAGTTCATTCTTTTAAGTTTTAGTGATCATGGTGCTGGTGATATATGTGTTCTTATGTGAATGAATTGAGAGAATGAGGAAGGAGAAAACATGTGGAATTGAAAAGAGGAAAAATACTTCTAAAACAGTGTGCAGTACAAGAAATTAAATTGATCTGACCCAAATGGTACATACATTTGCAATTTAGATAAGGGATAATGGTGACAATTGTAGCTTATATTTCATGAGTCCTTATGTTGGCTCAGAAACTGTCATGGGTGCTTTATAAGTTTTAACTATTTTAATTCTTACAATAAACCTCTGAACTAGTACTGTTATTATCTCTCATTTTATAAATGAGAAAACGGCATAAAGAGGAAATAACCCAGAATTAACAACTGGAATCCAGATCTAGGCAGTTTATCTCTTAATCACTAATCTGTGTATTTGTTTCACATTTTATTAGATTTCCATAGAATGTGTGAATAGGATTTAATCCTGGCATATACAACAGCTGTATTCTAAGCTAATTTAATTTTACACTTTCTACTAGTTTTTCATTTTAATCTTTATAATCTTGCTATGAGATTTATAATATTTATAGTAATGTTCTAAAGCATGATTATAAAATATCTAAATAGAAACAAATACTTACGAACTGATTTTATTGTTACTTGAATTTTTAGTGGAGAAAATGTATTTGTTTCACATGAGAGTCAATTTTAAGAGAGCAAACATTTTTAATATTTTCATAGAAATAGAATTCCCTTTATTTATACCACAGAACCCCAATTGATTGAGGCATGTTCATGTTTAATATATTTCTAACTACATTGGTCTTAAATCTTAAATAATACTCTACAAGATGAAACATATTTTTTCCTAGGCAGCTTATATTCTAAAGGTTATCTATATTCAGCCTTGAATTCATGTTGTGCATTCTTAAATAATATATTTGAACTTTTGCTACTGCTAGTTACTTCCTCCTTCAAAAAAGAGATGTCATGTATTTAATATACCATTTGTGGTTGTAAAGTAGCTGACTTGTTTCATTTATTATCAAGGGATTGATGACAGTGTAGATCTGAAATGCACATCTCTTTAGTTCATTACATGATTATCACTGGAGTGGGATATCCTTGACATCTTCTGCTTTTGATTTATGTAGATGGTCCTTGAATGTCATGACATCATTGATTGGGTGCACATCTTAACTTTATTATTTAATCCTACAGTTGTAAACAGAATGTTTATTAAAAAACTATGTTGTGCAAAACACTATACGCTGTCTTGTAAGTATAGTGTATGTGTGGGTGTACACAATTCATGACAATCTTTTGTTAAAAAGTTGTCTATCAAAGTTTAGTTTATTTAAACTGATGTGTTATATCTGTAAAACATGTGATCAGGATTATCATTTAATAGCTTTGTTTTTACGAATCTGTGTAAGTTAAAGTCCATTTCAGTAAGAATGTCGTAATGCGCTTTTGTCTGATGTTGCTTTGAATTTTATCTATTATAGAGTAGAACTCAATTCTTATTAGCTTCAATGGAATGGTAAAGTAGGTGGCAGGTCAGCTTAGTTGAAGTAATAAAAACAGTCTTTTTTATGAAATAAAAGGGCATAAAAGCGCTTGATCAATTATTAATATAGCAATCTATAGATTTTTCTTTTAGTTGAAGGATTTCAAATATTTTATCATATTAGCAAACAAAATATTCTTCAATAAAGTAGTGATTTTTTTTTTGCCATTTAAGTACTTTTGCATTTTTTTAATACATTTTATTTGTTTATTTTTGGCTGCTTTGGGTCTTCGTTGCTGCACGTGGGCTTTCTCTAGTTGCGGCAGGCGGTGGCTACTCTTTGTTGCGGTGTGCGGGCTTCTCATTGCAGTGGTTTCTCTTATTGCAGAACACGGGATCTAGGCACGCGGGCTTCCGTAGTTGTGGCTCATGGGCTCTAGAATGCAGGCTCAGTAGTTGTGGCACATGGGATTATTTGCTCTGCGGCATGTGGGATCTTCCCGGACCAGGGATTGAACCCATATCCCCTGCATTGGCAGGCGGATTCTTAACCACTGTGCACCAGGGAAGTCCCACTTTTGCATTTTTTAATATTAGTGAACACTTCTATGACAGCACTTATTTATGTAGGCTGTTAACAAGCAAAAAAAATTCTTTATATCAACTCTTTGATGTAAATATTGTTATTATCATTGTCTTGGTTTACAGGTAAGGAAATGTGAAGTACAGAGAGGTTAAATAATTTGTTCTAGGTCTTATAGCTAATATATGGTGAAGCTAGGATTCAAGCCCAAGTCAAGTAGTATGATACAAAGTTAGGACCAACTAACTTTTTTTTTTTTTTTTTTACATCGTTATTGGAGTATAATTGCTTTACAATGTTGTGTTAGTTTCTGCTGTACAACAAAGTGAATCAGCTATATGTATACATATATCCCCATATCCCCTCCATCTTGAGCCTCCCTCCCACCCTCCCTATCCCACCTCTCTAGGTCATCACAAAACATCGAGTTGATCTCCCTGTGTTACGCAGCAGCTTCCCACTAGCTATTCATTTTACATTTGGAAGTGTATATATATCAGTGCTACTCCCTCCCTCACTTCGCCCCAGCATTCCCTCCCTGCTCTGTGTCCTCAAGTACCATCTCTATGTCTGCGTCTTTATTCCTGCCCTGCCGCTAGCTTCATGAGTACCGTTTTTATAGATTCCCTATATATGCGTTAGCATACGGTATTTGTTTTTCTCTTTCTGACTTACTTCACTCTGTATGACAATCTAAGTCCATCCACCTCATTACAAATAACTCAATTTTGTTCCTTTTAATGGCTGACCATTGTGTATATGTGCCACATCTTCTTTATCCATTCATGTGTCGATGGACATTTAGGTTGCTTCCATGTCCTGGCTATTGTAAATAGTGCTGAAATGAACATTGTGGTACATGTACCTTTTTGTTTTCTTTGTGTGTTTTGTTTTGTTTTGTTTTGTTTGTTTTGTTTTTTTTCCGGTACGTGGGCCTCTCACTGTTGTGGCCTCTCCCGTTGCGGAGCACAGGCTCCGGACGCGCAGGCTCAGCGGCCATGGCTCATGGGCCCAGCCGCTCTGCGGCATGTGGGAACTTCCCGGACTGGGGCATGACCCTGTGTTCCCTGCATCGGCAAGCGGACTCTCAACCACTGCACCACCAGGGACGCCCACATGTACCTTTCTGAATTATGTTTTTCTCAGGGTATATGCCCAGTAGTGGGATTGCTGGGTCGTATGGTAGCTCTATTTTTAGGTTTTTAAGGAATCTCCATACTGTTCTCCATAGTGGCTGTATCAATTTACATTCCCACCAACAGTACAGGAGTGTTCCCTTTTCTCCACACCCTCTCCAGCATTTATTGTTTATAAATTTTTTTGATGATGGCCATTCTGACCGGTGTCAGGTGATAACCTCATTGTGGTTTTGATTTGCATCTCTCTAATGATTCATGATGTTGAGCATCTTTTCCTGTGTTTGTTAGCAGTCTGTACGTCTTCTTTGGAGAAGTGTCTATTTAGGTCTTCCGCCCAATTCTGGATTAGGTTGTTTGTTTTTTTGATATTGAGCTGCTTGTATATTTTGGAGATTAATCCTTTGTCAGTTGCTTCATTTGCAAATATTTTCTCCCATTCTGAGGGTTGTCTTTTTCTCTTGTTTATGGTTTCCTTTGTTGTGCAAAAGCTTTTAAGTTTCATTCGGTCCCATTTGTTTGTTCTTATTTCCATTTCTCTAGGAGGTGGGTCAAAAAGGATCTTGCTGTGATTTATGTCATAGAGTGCTCTGCCTATGTTTTCCTCTAAGAATTTTATAGTGTCTGGCCTTACATTCAGGTCTTTAATCCATTTTGAGTTTATTTTTCTGTATGGTGTTAGGAAGTTTTCTAATTTCATTCTTTTACATGTAGCTGTCTAGTTTTCCCAGCACCACTTATTGAAGAGGCTGTCTTTTCTCCATTGTATATTCTTGCCTCCTTTGTCAAAGATAAGGTGACCATATGTGTGTGGGTTTATCTCTGGGCTTTCTATCCTGTTCCATTGATCTATATTTCTGTTTTTGTGCCAGTACCATACTGTCTTGATTATTGTAGTTTTGTAGTACAGTTTGAAGTCAAGGAGCCTGATTCTTCCAGCTCCATTTTTCTTTATCAAAATTGCTTTGGATATTCGGGGTCTTTTGTGTTTCCATACAAACTATAAAATTTCTTGTCCTAGTTCTGTGAAAAATGCCATTGGTAATTTGATAGGGATTGCATTCAGTCTGTAGATTGCTTTGGGTAGTATAGTCATTTTCACAATGTTGATTCTTCCAATCCAATAACATGGTGTATCTCTCCATCTGTTTGTATCATCTTTGATATCTTTCATCAGTGTCTTATGGTTTTCTGCGTGCAGGTCTTTTGCCTCCTTAGGTAGGTTTATTCCTAGGTATTTTATGCTTTTGGTTGCAGTGGTGAATGGGAGTGTTTCCTTAATTTCCTTCTCATCTTTCGTTGTTAGTGTATAGGAATGCAAGAGATTTCTGTGCATTACTTTTGTATCCTGCTACTTTACCAAATTCATTGATTAGCTCTAGTAGTTTTTTGGTAGCACCTTTAGGATTTTCTATGTGTAGTTTCATGTCATCTGCAAACAGTGACTGTTTTACTTCTTGTTTTCCAATTTGTATTCCTTTTATTTCTTTTTCTTCTCTGATTGCCGTGGCTGAAAGTTCCAAAACTGTGTTGAATATTAGTGGTGAGAGTGGGCACCCTTGTCTTGTTCCTGATCTTAGAGGAAATGCTTTCAGTTTTTCAACATTGAGAATGATGTTGGCTGTGGGTTTGTCATATAAGGCCTTTATTATGTTGAGGTAAGTTCCCTCTGTGCCTACTTTCTGGTGAGTTTTTTAACAAAAATGGGTGTTGTATTTTGTCAAAAGCTTTTTCTGCATCTATTGAGATTATCATATAGTTTTTATTTTTCAATTTGTTAATATGGTGTATTACTTTGAATGATTTGTGTATATTGAAGAATCCTTATATTCTTGGGATAAACCCCAATTGATCATGGTGTATGATCCTTTTAATGTGCTTCTGGATTTGTTTGCTAGTATTCTGTTGAGGAGCTTTGCATCTATGTTCATCAGTGATATTGGCCTGTAGTTTTCTTTTTTTGTAACATCTCTGTCTGGTTTCGGTATCAGGGTGATGGTGGCCTTGTAGAATGAGTTTGGGAATGTTCCTCCCTCTGCTAGATTTTGAAAGAGTTTGAGAAGGATAGATGTTAGCTCTTCTCTAAACGTTTGATAGAATTTGCCTGTGAAGCCACCTGGTCCTGGGCTTTTGTTTGTTGGAAGATTTTTAATCACAGTTTCAATTTCAGTGCTTGTGATTGGTCTGTTTATATTTTCTATTTCTTCCTGGCTCAGTCTCAGAAGGTTGTGCTTCTCTAAGAATGTGTCCATTTCTTCCAGGTTGCCCATTTTTTTGGCATATAGTTGCTTGTAGTAGTCTCTCATGATCCTTTGTATTTCTGCGGTGTCAGTTGTTACTTCTCCTTTTTCATTTCTCATTGTGTTGATTTGAATCTTCTCCCTTTTTTCCTGATGGGTTGGGCTCATGGTGTATCAATTTTGTTTGTCTTCTCAAAGAACCAGGTTTTAGCTTTATTGATCTTTGCTATCGTTTCCTTCTTTTTTATTTATTTCTGATCAGATCTTTATGAGTTGTTTCCTTCTGTGAACTTCGTGATTTTTTTTTGTTCTTCTTTCTCTAATTGCTTTAAGCGTAAGGTTAGGTTGTTTATTTGAGATTTTTCTTGTTTCTTGAGGTGGAATTGTATTGCTATAAACTTCCCTCTTAGAACTGCTTTTGCTGCATACCATAGGTTTTGGGTTATCATGTTTTCATTGTCATTTGGTTCTAGGTGTTTTTTGATTTCCTCTTTGACTTCTTCAGTGATCTCTTGGTTGTTTAGTAGAGTATTGTTTAGCCTCCATGTGTTTGTATTTTTATAGTTTTTTCCTATAATGGATATCTAGTCTCCTAGCCTGTGGTCGGAAAAGGTGCTTGAGACGATTTCAACTTTCTTAAATTTACTGAGGCTTGATTTGTGACCCAGATGTGATCTATCCTGCAGAGTGTTCTGTGTGCACTTGAGAAGAAAGCCTTTTATGGATGTTAGCATTTGCCTTATGTATGGAGGTGCTCCTGTGCCACCTAACCTTGTTTTGTTAGGACATTTGTATACTAAGTGGTTTAACACACATTTTCTCTTTTCAACATCACAACAGATCTGTGAAAGTATGCAAGATAGATTGAGAGAATTTGATTTGGCCTTGGTTACACAGCTAGAAAACTGATAATTTTGAGCCAGAACTCAGGTCTTGTAAAAGTAACCCAATGTAGTCTCTGTCTTCATATCCTCTGTTGACGCCAGGGTATTACATGAAGTATTTTGCTGTTGAGAAAATATATTATTCAACGTATGTTTGACAGTTCTGAAGGAGTGTGAAGCAGATTAACAAATGTAATATTAGAGACTTGACCAATTTTAGGGTTATGATGAATTATCCAATTTACCTGTTTAATATTGGCATTTTTTGTGATTGATGGTCATTTGCTTTCCTTTAGTTAAAATAAGTATTTATTTTCCTAATTATAGAATTATAATTAGGAAATACATATTTAATACATATTTAATAAAATTAGGAATACACACATATATGATATGTATTTATTATAGAAAGTTTAGAAAATAAAGAAAAATATAAATAAAAAGCATTCATTGTTTAGCTTTAACAATGGTTTATCTCTGTTGTTTTTATTTTAACTTTAACTTGAAATAATTATAGAATATAAGAAGTTGCAAAAGTAGTACAAAGGTCTCATGTATCCTACTGTCTTTTAAAAATACACATTTACTCGTTCACTGTAAGTACCCACTTACCAAATTACAGTCTTAAGGATGCTTTTAAAAAGCAGGGAATACAGATATGTCACGTTTCATTTTTCTTATATGAATGCATAGTATACACATTTTTGCACCTTGTTTTTTGTGTGTGTGTCTGTGTATTAGTATATACTGAGCTTCCTCATTTTTTTGGTTGCTTTGTAGTATTCCATTGTATTTTTGTATGTTTCTGTATATATAATTATTATTGTAGTGCCAGACTTCCATTATTAGACATTTAAGGTTTTTACATTCTTGTCGTATTATGAAAAGTGCTGCAGTTTATAATTTTGTACTCTGCATTTTTTTGTTATGTACTTTTGTAGGTGGCTACTGAATTTTCTGTTTTATTTTCATCATTATCTTTAAGATTATTATATAGTTTTATTATGGAATCTGTAGAAATTATCCTGTATGTTAATAATTTTTTTTAGATTCTCTAATAGGAATAAATCCTACCAGCTTGAATATTTTAAAAAACATAACCAATTCTAACTTTTTAAAGGAGTTTTATAATTATTTACAAGTGATGTTGATTTCCTTTTTTGTAAATTAGTATTGTCAAAAAATAAAATATATGTATTAGCTTTTATTTTTATCTTTCAGAGAGTCAAATGTTGGACTTATTTATTTATTGATTGGTTGAGTTAATTGTTTTCTAATTCTCTTAAATGTTTTGGCAAATATATTTTTTACCTCCCCTTGCATTCTTTTTTTTCTTGTTTATTTGAAAGCATACTTTTATTCCTTTCTAAGTAATGAGAACAAAAACAATAATATTAATATTATTCGGAGGACAGCAGTGATGTCATCCTATTGTTTATTATGTGACATACTCATTTTTCTTAGTTTGTATACTTTTAGTATACTTTTTAATCTGGTAGTTATTTAATAGTCAAGGGATTTGTCCTTTATTGTTCAAATTTTGTTTTTTTATTGCATTATAAGCAGATAGTATGATATGTGGAATTACTACCTTTGAAATTTATTGAGGATTTCTAATTGGCCTAATTTGATATTGAGCTTATATTTAGTCTTTTTTATGTGATAAACAAACAAAAAACGTAAAGCACACAACACTCTGATCTATCATCATAAGAAAGTTTCCAGTAGGAATTTTTAAAGACTCAGATAAATGATTATCAGTCCCATTTGAAAAGATAAATGTATATACTAGGCTGTTTTGCTTGATGTTCAGTAAGATACGATTAGCTGTATGAAAATTATATGTGGAAATTATTTTAGGGATCAAGAGCAGAATACAACATAATAAACTTTTGAAATTTCTGAAGAGGATAATTTTCTGGAGTTTCAAAACACCAGGCAATCTCAAAGGAATATATTTATAAATTCTCATTGTAGACATTGTATGACCAAAATAATGAATATTAAAATTGAAAATTGGAAAAAATTTAGATGAATTATGAGGTATTAGTATTTAAATACATAAAAATATAAATTTGGAAAATATGAAAACTGTAATGGATATGTGGAGGAAGGGTGGAGACTGGAAAGAGAGTACTGCTTGTCAGTAATGGAAAAGTGCAAATTCAAATGGCAAAACCATTAAAATTCTTTGTACCTGGTATGCTAGTAATGCTACTCATAAAATTATAACGAGCACAATTCGTTTGGAAATCTTTTTGAGATGAGTCCTATCTTTGCCTTAATTTTTATTTAGATTTTTTTAATGTAAATAATTTAGAAGAAAAAAACAATCATGTCCTTGAAAATGTCAGTTATTATGATAATTATAGCAGAAGAATATTGGAAAATGTTGTAATGTCATATTAACAATAGTTAACAACAGTTAATTTATTAATAAGACTTAATGAATAAGTAGTGGCAGGTTTACTTTGTGGAGCTTTGAGAATTAATAAAAATACCTGCATTATTACTTTAATTTTTGAAATATAGGACTTGAAATTAGGCCTTGTGGTTATAGCTTATGCATCAATATTGTCAAAGTTCAGAGTGAAACTGGAGAAATAACACAATTGTTCATTTAGTACTTTTTTCTTTTACTAATTTTTTTTTCTTATAAAGCTATGATTTAAAAAATGATTGCTAAAATTTAGGGAGAAAAGAAGGAGAGATTACATACCACAGTTCATTCAGAAAGATAAAGGATTGAAATATTTTGGATATTTCCAACCTGAATTACATCTTACCTGCCCCATGCTCAGCTCTCTTTTCATCATAGGAGCAGTAATTCTTCCAGTCTTCCAGAATTTAAAAGTGACAGTCAAAACCAAAAAAACAAATAGATAAATTGGACTTTATCAAAATTAAGATTATTTGGGGTTCAAAAGGTACTATGAAGAAAGAAAAAAGACAATCCACAGAATGGAATAGCAGATTGTAAATCTTATATTTGATAAGGGTATAGTATCTAGAACATACAAAGAACTTTTAGCACTCAACATTAAAGAGGGATCCCCTTCCTCTTGCCTTCAGGCAACCCGGAAGTTGTGCTTGCCATGCTGCTTTCCTTTTCTCAGAGTACTTTGTGCTCTTTCTTTCCATCCTGGGCCCAACAGAATGGCTCCTACCAAAAGGGTGGCAAGAAGATGGGCTCTTCTGCCATCACCAAGGTAGTGACCAAAGAATACACCATTCGCATTCACAAGTGCATCCATACTGAGGGCTGCAAGAGGCATGGCCTTCCGGCACTCAAAGAGATCCAGAAATTTGCCATGAAGAAGATGGGAACTCCTGATGTGTGCATTGACACTGGGCTCAATAAAGCTGTCTGGGCCAATGGAATGAGGAGTATCCCTTACCTTATCTGGGTGCTGTAGCCCAGAAGATGGAAAGAGGATGAAGAATCATCAAACAAGTGCTATCCATTGGTTACCTAGGTACCTGTCACCTCTTTCAAAAATCTACAGACAATGTGGATGAGAACTAACTCTTGATTGTCAAGTAGTCATAAAACTGCAAAAAAAAAAAAAAAAAAAACCCAATAAGGAGACATATAACACAATTTAAAAATAGGCAGAGAATTTGAATAGATATTTCTCTGAGGATGATATACAAATGGCCAATATGCACATGAAAAGATACTTAACATTGTTATCAATAAGGAAATGGCAAATCGAAAGCATAATAAGATACCATTTCATACCTACTAGGATGGTTTTCATTAAAAAAGTCAGCTAATAACAGGAGTTAGTGGGGATGTAATAAAATTAGAACACTTGTATGCCAATAATGGGAATGTAAAATGGGGCAGCCATGTTGGCAAACAGGTTTTCAGTTTCTTAAATGGTTAATTATAGTTACCATGTGACTCAGTAATTCTATTAGGTACATATCCAAAAGAATTGAGAACATAACATCCACAGAAAACCATATACACGAATGTTCACAGCGCTGTTGTTCGTAATAACCAAAAAGTGGAATTAATCCAAATGTCCATCAACTGATGAATGGATAAACAATATCTGGTATATTCATACAGTGCAGTATTATTGATCCATATAAATATGTACATGTATAATGTATATATGCTTGTATATATTGTATATGTATATATTTACATATATGTATAAATTCCCAGAGTTGAAATCACAAGTTGAAGAATAAATACAACTGTTGCAGAGACAAATAAAATTCTCCGAGTATTCTTTTTAATAAGAATTATCTATAGTGTATTCATTTAGTGTCAGTTGTGCTTTAATTGGTTTGTCTAATTAATGAAAAATGGTATTGCTTGTTTTATGTTTCATATTCCATATAAAGTAACCTGTGTTAAAATTGTTTTTAATTTTACTACTTTTTTGTTGGGCTAACACTATACTGATGCCAGAAGCTTGGCTTTTGTGCATTGGTGCCAAATTGAAACTTGGAGACAGAGTTTTGGGTGAAGTTGAAAAGAATAGCTTTATTGCTTAGCCAGGCAAAGGGGGACACAGTGGGCTCATGCCCTCAAAAACAGTGTGTCCCAACCCAGGAGGATTTGGTGAGGAGTTTTTTGCGGTACGCGGGTCTCTCACTGTTGTGGTCTCTCCCGTTGCGGAGCACAGGCTCCGGACGCGCAGGCTCAGCGGCCATGGCTCACGGGCCTAGCCGCTCTGCGGCATGTGGGATCTTCCCGGACCGGGGCACGAACCCGCGTCTCCTGCATTGGCAGGTGGACTCTCAACCACTGCGCCATCAGGGAAGCCCTGTGCTTCGCAGATATAGTGTGGTGTTTTTTGTTGGTTTGTTTTAAGAAATTGAACGTTTGTGGCAACCCTATGTTTTTAGATGATTGATTTTTTTTTTTTTTTTTGCGGTACGCGGGCCTCTCACTGTTGTGGCCTCTCCTGCTGCGGAGCACAGGCTCCGCACGTGCAGGTCCAGCGGCTATGGTTCACGGGCCCATCTGCTCCGTGGCATGTGGGATCTTCCCGGACCGGGGCACGAACCCGCGTCCCCTGCATCAGCAGGCGGACTCTAAACCACTGTGCCACCAGGGAAGCCCTGGTGAGTTTTATAGCAGTTGTTCAAGTGCAGAGTCGCTGATAAAATCAGGGTGTGTGCAGGGCCTGGCAGGGCCTGCACTCCTTTAATCCATGCTCAGGTAATCTCTTGATGAGCTTCTCTGGTTTCTTTCACCTGGCTTCAGGTGGTCTTCTTTGGAATGGAGAATGCTGACATCTTCCATTTGTTGGGGGTTTTAGTTCTGTAAAGAGCTCAAAGATAGTGTTATGTGTATCCCTTGAGGGGGAACCAGGACCTGCCCCAAGGCTGCACTGTTGTTTCTTGGCTGCTCCTCCCTTGTCTCTGCATCCCCTCACTTCCCTGATTAGCAACTGTTTGAATCTGCACTTTGAACTCAGGGAAGGTCATGGAGACTGGAGTCTGTTTCTTACAGACAAGGAAGCTGGGACAGGTAAAGCCTTCCGTGCCCAGAAGCCCCACGGGTCCTGCTTAGTTTCAATTATATTCTCAGGCCATAGAGTTTTGGGGATCATATATATTATCTATACATTCTTTAAATCTAGATTTATGATCATCAGTGGATATTGAAAAATTTTTGGTACTTTTACATGACTTCCTGCATTTATTGTAAATCCTGTTTGGCAGCTAGCTTCTCTGCATGATTTCTCTTCAGTAATTAAATTTAGCACTTCCAGCTGCTTAAAAATTTGTTGGCCTTTCCTGTTCATTTGTGTTTCTTCATGTGTAAAATGTGGGACATCCACATAGTTTTACTTCTTTTAAAGTGCCATTTTATAGTCTGGGTTTGGCAGTTATATACTGTGAGTGGTTTACTTTCTTATTCTAAATATGAATCTAAAATTTTAATTTTAAACTAAATATCAATGTGATGTATATCAGATATGTGATTGCCCTAAGTGACTTGCTTCTAGTAATTTATACATATTTATAGTTTTTTTCTTAGAATGTCAGACTAGGTTATTTGTAATGATGTATAATTTCAGCCACCTGTATTCTTTAAGTACAGGTATAAGCAGTTACACAGAACTATAAGTTGGGCTAATTGCCATAGGATTTAATGAATCTTTTGGTTATAATATAGCAGAATAATTTGAAACATAAGAAATCTTGTGTCTTTTTTTAACAGTACTTTACAATTATGTTTGTGTGAGGGATATTTTTTGATATAGGTAGTTTGAGAAGGTGTTTACTGATACTACTGAGCCACATATCTGTCTTCAGAGTGTATCATGCTTATAATTCAAGGCCCATTATTCTCCATTACTGGAGAAAGCACTTTTCATAGGTAAAGTAGTTCCTTGTAATAAATTATGAGCATCTACCTATAGCTTACTGTTTTTAGATGTCCCAAATGGTCATTATTTAAAATATTAATGAGTTCATATGTGAACAGCCAATAAAAGTCCTGGTATAATCTTAACTTGTGGACTTACTTAGAATTATAGTATTCAAACTGTTAATATTTCAGGTCCTTTATTGAGAATCTGATTTTACAAATGGATGTATGGTGTATGGTTGATTAGGCAAGTTAAAATAATTACCAGCCTAATTCCCCAAATCTATTGTGCTGTTTTATTCTTCATTTATATTACATTCTAAAATACAATTTGCTGACATAATAAATTGATAAGGCATCAGATAGAGGAGTGGCAACAATACAGATGTTGTTGTTTTAACTGGTAATTATCTTTGATTTTTCCTTGTTTTCAGCAGAGTATTAGACCATTGAATATAATACACTAGATGAAAGTTTTAATTTGAGAATGAAAAATTGCATCTAAAAGTAAATGGTGATTTAAAAAATTATTTTAAAAATTGTTTATTACTGAAATTCATTTGGAATCGCAAGTGGCCCTGAGTAGCCTAAACAGTCTTCAAAGAAAAAAAAGAACAAAATCAGGAGCACTCAAACTTCCTGATTTTAATATTTACTACAAAGCTGTAATAATCATGGTACTGGCACTATTATAGACATGCATAAGAGAATAATAGAATTTCAAATCCAAAAATAAATTTGTTCATATAAGGCCAGTTGACTTTTGACAAGGGTGACAAGGTAGTTCAATGAGAAAAGAATAAGTCTCTAAAGCAAATTGTGCAGACATAACTGGATATCCACATGCAAAAGAATAAAGTTGATCCTTACCTCATACCATATATACAAATTGACTCAAAATAGATCAGTGACCTAAACATAAGAGTGAAATCATAAACTCTTAGAAGATAATATAGTGGTAACTCTTCATGACTGTGTATGTAGAAACGGATTCTTAGATATGACACCAAAAGCAAAAGAAGAAAAGAAAAAATGGATAATTGGATGTCATGAAATTTAAAAACTTTGTGTATCAAAGGACATTATCAAGAATGTAAAAAAATTACCTATAGAATGGGAGAAAATACTTGCAAATCTATATCTCATAAAAGGGTCTATTATCCAGATGTTAAGATTTCTCTCAACTCAACAACAAAAAACTAAACAACCCAAATGAAAAATGAGCAAAGAACTTAAATGGACTTTTCTCCAAGGATATACAAATGGCCCACAAACCCATGAAAAGGTGTTCAGCATTAGTCATTAGGGACAAGCTAAAATAAAACAGATAGGGAATAACAAATGTTGGCAACGATATGGAGATATTAGAACCTTTATACACTGTTGGTGGAATGTAAAATGGTATAGATGCTGTGGAAACAGTTTAGTAGTTCCTCATAAATATAAAAGAATTACCATGTGACCTAGCAATTCCACTCCTAGTGCCATATCTGAAAGAACTGAAAATAGTTACTCAGACAAATACATGTGCATGCATGTGTAGTTTATCATGTGTGTCATCTTGAGTAGGATGCCCAGATAGCTGTTTAAAATATTATCTCTGGGTGTGTCTGTGAGGGTGTTTCCAGAAGAGATTAGCATTTGAATAATAGAGTGAATAAAGAAGATCAGTGCCAATGGGTATCATCCAATCCATTGAGGGCATGAATAGTGCAGAAAGGTGGAGGAAGAGTGAATTCATTCTCTCTAATTTAGCTGAGACATTTATCTTCTCCTGACCTTGGACATTGGTACTCCTGGTTCTCAGGCTTTCAGACTAAGACAGGGACTTACACCATTAGCCCCTCAGTTCTTGGGCTGAATTACACCACCAGTTTTCCTGGTTCTCCAGCTTTCAAATGGTGGATTGTGGTACTTCTTGATCCCATGAAACAATGGCTTTAATAAATCTCCTCTTATATATATGTCTCTATATCTTACTGGTTCTGTTCCTCTGGAGAACCCTGACTAATACAATGCATGTTCATAGCAGCACTATTCACAATAGCCAAAAGGTGGAAACAGCCAAAATGTCCATCAGTGGATGAGTAGATATACAAATTGTGGTATGTACATAAAATGGAATATTATGCAGTAATAAAAAAGGAGTAAAGAGTTGATACATTCTACAGTAAACATGATCCTCAAATCTTAATGCTAAATGCAAGAAGCCAAAGACAGAAAAATATATTGTATATATCATTAATATGAAATATTCAGAATAGATAACTCCATAAAGACAGAATGCAGATTGGTGGTTGCCATTGGTTGGGGAGTGGAGAATGGGGAGAAACTGCTAAATGGATAAACAGTTGACTTTGGAGTGATGGAAATGTTTTGGAACTAGATATATGTGGTGGTTGTACAACATTGTTAATGTACTTAATGCCACTGAATTGTGCAGTTTAAAGTGGCTAATTTATGTGAATTTCACCCTAATTATTTTTAAAAATATTTTTTAGTATTTGCACCTATTGAGTATTGCAAAAGGCTTAAGAGTTTATTTTGCTGAGTTGCTAGATACTATAATCCTCCTGATTAGGAAATAAGGAGAAAGAACATGTTGGAGGGAAAATTGAGAAGAGTAGTTTAGAACATATTGAGGGTTTGGTTTTTGGGATGCTGCAGATGGACATATCTGATAGCAATTCGGAAATACAGATTTAGTGCCTAGATAAGATATGTTTGGATATTTGAGTTATATTTGGATGTTTTTAGCTGATTCATAGTAATTGATGTGTCACTCTTATTGAGCCACCGATATAGTGGATAAGAAGAGTACCAAGGCATCTTAACAACTGAGCGTTATATCATCCTTTGGCAAGTACTCCGTTGAACTAATTCATTTACTATTACATTCACGCTTTCAAACTTTAGGCATTTAGTAATTTCCAGTCATCCTATTAGGTTTCTCTGGGAGGCTTTAATTCCCATACCCCAAGTAAGTTATTTCATTCATACTTTTTCCCCCTCCTCAAAACCAAGTGCCCCACTCTACCCATATTGTCAGCCAAAGCCCTTAACTCATTTATTGGAAAAGTAGATTTCATCAGAGTGGAATGAACACTGAATCTGTCCATCACCAAGCTAATCAATATATATATTTTTGTGTTAATTTCTCTCGCATCAGAGAGCACCACCTTTTTCAGTGGCAAATCTGTTTGGCTGTTTTTTGGGGCCCTTCCTCACTCCCACTTCTCCAGACTTTATTTCACTTTTCTCTTCCCGTAATCAAGCTTCCTTTTCCCCTAGGAAAGAACAGGAGCATGTTATAATATATTCCATCTTTAAATAAACTAAAAACAAACTCAGAACCTTCTCTTGACTTTACTTTCCTTCCTCCTGTTTTTCTTTCAGTCTAGTTGTCAAGCTTTACATTGTTTTTCGACATATATTCTCTCTCTTTCCTCTGAGCTTCCTCATGACTTTTTGGCTTCTTGGCAATCAGGCTTCTACTACCACCACTATTCCCTTGAAACTTCCTGGGATTACCAGTGACCTCAGTGTAATCAAAACCAGTATTTACCTCTTTTTGTTTTTATTTTAGTAAACTTCATCTCAAGATGTAATGCTGTTGACTGCTCTCTGCTGTCTGGACTCGTTCTCAATAGTTTTTGTAGCTTCTTTTCTCTGTGTAGCCTTTAAATGGGGAAGTTCCTTGGGACTTTATCCTAAGCCTTCTCTTACGTGTCTGTGTTCCATTGCTAAGTAATGTAACCTGTTTTCATAGTTCTTAAATACTATGTTTAGTCTGGTAATTTTGGTATTTATGTCTGTGGTACAAGTTCCTTTTCTGAGTGCCAGACTTATTTATTTAACCTTATTTTACATATCCACTTGGATTTTTCACAAACATCACGGTACTATATAGCCTGAGTTTTACGAGCTTGATCTCTAGATTCAGATAGCCAAGGTTTTGATATGGACTCTAATACTCAGTATTTTAACCTTCATAACTTCTCAGTTCTTGAGTCCCTCATTTGTGAAGTGAGGATTATAACAGAGTTGTGAGAATTAAATGAGATCCATGTAGAACATCAAGAACAATGTCTAGCATATAGTAAACACTCAATTATACATGAGCTGCTATTATCTTATTACATCATACTTAATATGTTTTAAAAGGGCTCTTGATTTTCCTTTCCTACCAACCTACCAAATCAGAAAGCTGAGAGTCATCCTTGAATTCTTTCCCTTCTCTCTGCTGTACATTCAAACATCCTGAAGTTCAGTCTCTATAATTTTTCTTGAAATTATGTACTTGTATCATTTCTCTCTCTTTAGCTTAGACTACCATCTTTCATCTGTAGGACAGCAACAGCCTCCTATTTTTAATCTTACTCCGTTCTCATATGTTTTCTACATATCAGTCCAAATGATCCTAAAACATGAACGGGGTCATACCGTCTCTTTCTTTACATAACATTTCAGTGGTTTTCTATCACATGTTTTTTAAAAAAAATCCAAAGCACTTATCATAGCTTTTGAGGCCCTGCGTGATCTGACTTCTACTTTTTTCCTATTTCATCTTCTGCTACTCTCCCCATGTTATTTTGCATTAATCACACTAATCTTACAACTCTTATAACATGTTGATCTCTTTCTTCTGTCAGAGTCTCTATACATTCATTTGCTTAAGAGATATTTACTGAGCGTTGGCTGTGTACAAGACACTGTTCTGGGCCTGAGAATAAAAGAATTTCCAAAAATGACATAAATACGTGATCTCTTAGAACTTAACTTTCTGTCTTCTAATTTTGCTTATCTTACTGTGTTTGTGATGTCCTTTTTGCAGGCTGCAGGTTCGTAGTTCCCGTTGTTTTTGGTGTCTGTCCCCAGTGGCTAAGGTTGGTTCAGTCGGTTGTGTAGGCTTCCTAGTGATGATGGTGCTCCGACCGAACCCCGAGACTTTACTCCCAGCCCCGCCCGCCCTGGCGTGTGAGCAGACAAGCCTCTCGGGCTGGTGAGTGCCGGTCGGCCCTGATCCTCTGTGCGGGAATCTCTCCGCTTTGCTTCCCGCACCCCTGTTGCTGTGCTCACTTTCTTGGCTTCGAAGCTTTCCCCCTCCGCCACCCGTAGTCTCCGCCCGCGAAGGGGCTTCCTAGTGTGTGGAAAAGTTTCCTCCTTCACAGCTCCCTCCCACTGGTGCGGGTCCCGTCCCTATCCTTTTGTCTCTGTTTATTCTGTTTTCTTTTGCCCTACCCAGGTACGTGAGGGGTTTCTTGCCTTTTGGGAAGTCTGAGGTCTTCTGCCAGCATTCAGTAGGTGTTCTGTAGGAGTTGTTCCGCGGGTAGGTGTATTTCTGGTGTATCTGTGGGGAGGAAGGTGATCTCCGCGTCTTACTCTTACGCCATCTTCCCGGAAGCCTCCCTCTCAGAGCTCAGAAGTTACTCTTGAGAGAAAACAGTTTATAAACATTAAAATTAAGGTGTTGATTCTAAAGATAGACTGTAGGAAGTGCTGTGGAGAAGAAAACAAATGTTGTGTGGCCATTTTAAATAGCGTGATAGGAAGGCCCAGAAAACACAACTTAAAGGAGGTGAAGGAGTAAGGGATGTGGATGGCAGGGGGAAGCGTGTTCCAGAGAGAGTGAACACATGGTACCAAATTTTTCAGGCAGATTCATGCCTGGAACATTTGAAGGATAATAAGAAAGCCAGTATTTTTAGATTGGATGAGTTAATGGGCAAATAGAAGGAAATGAGGATAAAGCGTTAATGTTGGGCTAGATCATGTAAGACATTATGAGCTATTACAATGAATTTGATTCTTAACATTTGGGAAACTCTTGGAGGGTAATGAGCAGAGAAGTAACAATCTGAGTAAAATTTTAAGTGCTTCACTCTGGTTGCTGTTTTAGGAAGAGACTGAAGGGAGGCAAGGGCCTAAATAGGAAGGTCAGTTACTGCACTAACTGATGTAGGAAATGATTACTTGGACTAGGCTAATGGCAGTGAAGGTAGTAAGAAGTGGTTGTATCTTAATCTATTTCATTTTAGAGCTAACAGGATATGCTGATGGATTTAATGTGTCAATGTTGAGAGAATGAAGGGTATTAAGGCTGACTGGAAGGTTTTGGTTTGAGCAGCTAGAAGAATGGAGTTGCTCAGGTGATAAGACTTTAGAAGGAGCAGGTTAGGGCAGTGAGGTAAGGTCAGGAGCCCAGGTTTTTTTTATTTGTATTTTGTTTTTGTGGTACGCGGGCCTCTCACTGTTGTGGTCTCTCCCGTTGCGGAGCACAGGCTCCGGACGCGCAGGCTCAGCGGTCATGGCTCACGGGCCCAGCTGCTCCGCGGCATGTGGGATCCTCCCGGACAGGGGTACGAACCCGTGTCCCCTGCATCGGCAGGCAGTGGACTCTCAGCCACTGCGCCACCAGGGAAGCCCAGGACCCCAGTTTTGAACATGTTAAGTTTGAAATGCCTATGAGCCATCCAGGTGGAGATGTTCATCAGGCAGTTGGGTATAGAAACTTGAAATTCCTGGGAGGAATGTAGGCTCAGGATACAAATTTGGGAGTCCCCACTGTAACTGGTGGTATTTAATGCCGTAATCAGGACGAGATCACCACGTGAGTCAGTAGCAACAGAAAGTTGTTCTTGCTGTGGGTAGATAGAAGGCCAGAAACCGGTGGTTCTGAAAGTCTAATTTTAAAAGTTTTGGAAAGAATAAAATGTCAAAGGATGCTGATATGTTAAGAGTAGGACTGCTCATTGACCATTTGTCTTCGCAAAGTGTACTTTGTTTCTGCTTTTTACTTGTCTAATTTCCAGCCTTTATCTTCCCCTTTCTAAGTCATCTCCTCAGAGGCCTTCAGGGACCATCCTACCAAAGTTGGTAACTCTTCCCTTCTGCAGGTTATATCTTAGGCCGCCCCTCTTTTTTTTATTGACTTCATAATGAACAACTTTATAAGGTTATTCCTTTATTTACACATCATTATATCTCATAATAGTGTAATTTTCAGTTCTTAGTAACAGATACATAATTGATGTCCAGTAAATATTTGTTTAATGGATAAAAGGATAGAACCCTTGGGAAGTCTATTAGATTTAAGAGTGCGAAAATATATTTTTAACTTAGCATTTGCTTCTTTGCCTTATTGGTGTTCATACATTAATAACTAATATTTGTTGAGTGTTCGTTGTATGTCAGTAAGCATTATAGTATGCTGGTTGTTTCTCTATAATACCTTAATTTGACATTTGAGTTTAGTATAAACATGAATATTTCTTCTGCTAGTTAATATTTTATAGGATTGGAAGTCTCTGTAGATTATATAGTTGGGTTATATATGGAGTTGGAAGTTATTTTAATAAGTAGGGAGAATGATCTTCAGAGTACAGAAAATGTTCATACCATTCAGAGATTCCTCAACTGTTCATGCCTGCAAGGGTTGTATGCTGGTTTAAATAACAAGTTAAGGTCAGCAGGAAAGAAAGTTCATTCTTGGTTACTAGAGGCAATATCACTTAAATAATCACTTCTTTCCTTTAACATGAACCCTTCTTTTTTCCCCCATTCCAGGCAGTCTTAGCCTCTTTCTGAATTCTCATTGACAGACAGTGCAGGTGTATGCTTTATGTTATAGGTACTTGCTTCATGTTTTAATCTCCTCATGATTTCTGAATGTAGGGCTGGACTTCCATCCCCCTAAAGCTCCCAGCATAGTGCTTTTCACATAGCCTTTGCTCAGTCAGGTAAGTTGAAAGAGTTGATGTATGTAGCATCTTTTTTTTTTTTTTTTTTGGGTTTGATCCCGGGCCCAGCCACTCCGCGGCATGTGGGATGTGGGATCTTCCCGGACCAGGGCACGAACCCACGTCCCCTGCATCGGCAGGCGGACTCTCAACCACTGCGCCACCAGGGAAGCCCGTATGTAGCATCTTTGCTTTTAGGAATATGTACCTCTCTTCACCCTGTCAGACAACGTGTGACCACATCTTGGAGGTGAGGTTGGAGAATCTGACCAATGGAGATGCAAATGTTTTGTCTCAGAACTTTATTAAATTTCTGAAACTATAGTGTAGAATATTCATCCAGAAATATACTTTGCATGTGCACCTACAAAGGTTTATTTAAGGAGAAAGCAAATATATGGTTCCATTTTCAATATCTCTCTTTTTTTGGTGTGTGGAATTTCATTCAGTGGAGGTTGAAGAAAGAAGATGAGGAACTATCCTGTCACTTCTTAGTAAATGCAAGCCACCAAAAATGAGGAAATTTAGATCTCATTTTTTACCTTTTAAATGCCTTTTTGTTCAGTTACAGCAAGAAAAAAAATTGCTTTGTAAATAATATATGGCATTTATTCATGCATAAGAATACAGCACATGCATATTATTTTATCTATATATTACTGAGAAGATCGCTGTGAAGAGAGTTATAATGGCATGATGTCTGGGTAATAATTTTTAGTTGACTCACTCTGTCAAATCATAGAAAAGCATTTTTCTAATAAGTCAGTATTATGTGAAGGCACTGTCTTCTATAGAAAAGCAGAATATTTTTCCTTTGTGGGAATTTAACATACACATGTAAAATTTGTAAACATATGAATTTAACATACACATTTTCCTTTTAAAAGAATCCAAGTAAGTTATTATTTTAAAAGTTAAATTTTTATGTTTTGTATCATTTAGACAACTTTTATTTTAGTTTTTTGTTATATATATATTTTTTATACAGCAGGTTCTGATTAGTTATCTGTTTTATACATATTGGTATATATATTGTCAATCCCAATCTCCCAATTCATGCCAGCACCGCCACCCCACCCCCGCCCGCTTTCCCCCCTTGGGGTCCATACGTTTGTTCTCTACATCTGTGTCTCCATTTCTGCCTTGCAGACCACTTCATCTGTACCATTTTTCTAGATTCCACATATATGTGTTAATATATGATATTTGCTTTTCTTTTTCTGACTTACTTCACTCTGTATGATACTCTCTAGGTCCATCCACGTCTCTACAAATGACCCAATTTTGTTCCTTTTTATGGCTGTGTAGTATTCCATTGTATATATGTACCACATCTTCTTTATCCATTCATCTGTCGATGGACATTTAAGTTGCTTCCATGACCTGGCTATTGTAAATAGTCATGCAGTGAACATTGGGGTACATGTGTCTTTTTGAATTATGGTTTTCTCTGGGTATATGCCCAGTAGTGGGATTGCTGGGTCATATGGTAGTTCTATTTTTTGTTTAAGGAACCTCCATACTGTTCTCAATAGTGGCTGTATCAATTTACATTCCCACCAACAGTGCAAGAAGGTTTCCTTTTCTCCACACCCTCTCCAGCATTTGTTGTTTGTACATTTTCTGATGATATATCCCATTCTAACTGGTGTGAGGTGATACCTCGTAGTTTTGATTTGCATTTCTCTAATAATTAGTAATGTTGAGCAGCTTTTCATGTGCCTCTTGGCCATCTGTATGTCTTCTTTAGAGAAATGTCTATTTAGGTCTTCTGCCCATTTTTTGATTTGGTTGTTTATTTTTTTGATATTGAGCTGCATGAGCTGCTTTTAGAGATTAATCCTTTGTCAGTTGCTTCATTTGCAAATATTTTCTCCCATTCTGAGGATTGTCTTTTCATCTTGTTTATGGTTTCCTTTGCTGTGCAAAAGCTTTTAAGTATCATTCAGTCCCATTTGTTTGTTTTTATTTCCATTTCCCTAGGAGGTGGGTCAAAAAGGATCTTGCTGTGATTTATGTCATAGAGTGTTCTACCTATGTTTTCCTCTTAGAATTTTATAGTGGCTGGCCTTACATTTAGGTCTTTAATCTATTTTGAGTTTATTTTTCTGTATGGTGTTAGGAAGTTTTCTAATTTCATTCTTTTACATGTAGCTGTCTAGTTTTCCCAGCACCACTTATTGAAGAGGCTGTCTTTTCTCCATTGTATATTCTTGCCTCCTTTGTCAAAGATAAGGTGACCACATGTGCGTGGGTTTGTCTCTGGGCTTTCTATCCTGTTCCATTGATCTATATTTCTGTTTTTGTGCCAGTACCATACTGTCTTGATTATTGTAGTTTTGTAGTATATTTTGAAGTCAGGGAGCCTGATTCTTCCATCTCCGTTTTTCTTTATCAAGATTGCTTTGGTGGGGCTTCCCTGGTGGTGGCAGTGGTTGAGAGTCTGCCTGCCGATGCAGGGGACATGGGTTCATGCCCCGGTCCGGGAAGATCCCACATGCTGTGGGGTGGCTGGGCCCGTGAGCCATGGCTGCTGAGCCTGTGCATCCGGAGCCTGTGTTCCACAGTGGGAGGGGCCACAACAGTGAGAGGCCCATGTACTGAAAAAAAGAAAAAAAAAGAAAAAAGATTGCTTTGGCTATTCGGGGTCTTTTGTGTTCCCATACGAACTGTAAAATTTCTTGTTCCAGTTCTGTGAAAAATGCCATTGGTAATTTGATAGAGATTGCATTGAATCTGTAGATTGCTTTGGGTAGTATAGTCATTTTCACAATGTTGATTCTTCCAATCCAAGAACATGGTATATCTCTCCATCTGTTTGTGTCATCTTTGCTCTCCTTCATCAGTGTCTCATAGTTTTCTGTGTACAGTTCTTTTACCTCCTTAGGTAGGTTTATTCCTAGTATTTTATTCTTTTTGTTGCAATGGTGAATGGGATTGTTTCCTAATTTTTCTTTCTGATCTTTTGTTGTTAGGGTATAGGAATGCAAGAGATTTCTGTGCATTACTTTTTTATCCTGCTACTTTACCAAGTTCATTGATTAGCTCTAGTAGTTTTCTGGTGGCATGTTTAGGATTCTCTATGTATAGTATCGTGTCATCTGCAAACAGTGACAGTTTTACTTCTTCTTTTCCAATTTGGATTTCTTTTTCTTCTCTGATTGCTGTGGCTAGGACTTCCAAAACTGTGTTGAATAATGGTGGTGAGAATGGACATCCTTGCCTTGTTCCTGATCTTAGAGGAAATGCTTTCAGTTTTTCACCATTTAGAATGTTGTTTGCTGTGTGTTTGTCATATATGGCCTTTATTATGTTGAGGTCAGTTCCCTCTATGCCCGCTTTCTGAAGAGTTTTTATCATACATTGGTGTTGAATTTTGTCAAAAGCTTTTTCTGCTTCTATTGAGATGATGATATGGTTTTTATTCTTCAATTTGTTAATAATGCTGTATCACATTGATTGATTTGTGTATATTGAAGAATCCTTGCATCCCTAGGATAAATCCCACTTGATCATGGTGTATGACCCTTTTAATGTGTTGTTGGATTCTGTTTGCTAGTAGTTTGTTGAGGATTTTTACATCAGTATTCATCAGTGTTACTGGTCTGTAATTTTTTTTTTTGTGGTGTCTTTGTTTGGTTTTGGTATCAGGGGGATGGTGGCCTCGTAGAATGGGTAAGCTTTTTATGGTACGTTTATATTTATCTTGTTTTGAATGTCAGTGAACAACAATGTAAGATTATTTACTTTGTTTAAAAACTAGTAAACTTGCCCTAACAGGAACTGTGAAAAGTATTATAATCGTTTTTTATCCTATTGTTAGAATGAAGGTAAACATTTTAAATTCAAACCAATACTCTCAGTAGCAAGTAGCTTGTTCTAGATTCTTTGCTTTGGAAAGAGTTGTTTTTTCCTCCTGATTTCTCTCACTTAACACAGTACGTGGCAGATAATAGATTGGTTGTTTACAGAATTAAAGAGGACTGCTTTACATTGTAATGTGACATCGTTTTTCTTTCGCTTTCTGTAAAAGAGAGAAATTTTTACTTGGAAGTGAGATACAAAAGCAGGGAACCCATTTGTATTTCCTAAATTGCATCATACCATATTAACCAATAATTTACTCTATCTCATTCTTTGTTCCATTTCTTTTTTTTAATCCTCTTGACCAGTGCAGCAGGCATGATTCATTTTTCATTGTTTATCCTCCTGTTAGCTGATAAGGTTTATCCTCTTGTTAACGCAAATAATTAAAATGGATAGAAGCAATGAAAATAGATAATAAGGAAATCTTGTAGAGAATGTACAAGCTTCTAAATAATTGGTCTTTTATTTTAGCTTGATATTTAATATAGACAGTGATATTCTTATTTCAATAATAGTGCCTAACATTTACTTGGTGCTTAACATGTGCCAGTGTCTCAGAGTGCTTTGCATGGCATATCTGTTTTATCTTTGGAACCCTAAAGTTGTTTTACAGAGGAGGGCATTACTATTAGGCCCATTATGCAGAATAAGGAAGCTGAGGCTAGAGAGGCTTAATAATTTCCTCAGAGTTATACAGTTAACATGGGCGTTAGAATCTGGATTTGAATCCCTTTTGTTTTTTTACTTTGTACTTATAATTCAGTTATGTCAGTTATTGTCTTATTTTAATTATTATTCATTTTACAGAGTCAAATTGAAATAAAATATTTGTAAATTTAAAAAAATCATAGAGGTTAGAAGGAATTAACTTCATATACAAATAATGACTGAACTATGAGAAATTCAGGTATTTAGCTATATATGTTACCCATTGTATCAAGGAATCAGTAAATGACTGCACTTTTATTTAGGTATAATATTTTTATTAAGACTGAAGATATTTTGTTAAATTCAACTTAAATACCTTTCTTTTCCCTTTTTACAAACTTACATTCTTTTCCTATATAAAAATCGTTAAGATAATTGAGTCACTGTTATGGTGGAGGAAATGTATTATGTAAGGTAAAGGTTTTCCTCAACGGAAAATGGACATGATAGTCAATTACTTATTGTTTATCTTACTGTAGTATAGTAAGTTAGCAGAGTGATGGCTTCCTTAGGAAGAGAAAACTGGGACTTGGAGGCACTCCCAAATCACAGGGCAGTAACCATAATAACCCTGAAACCAACAGAGTCTGTTACTTGGCAGTTTTGATGTTATATCAGTTTTGTACATCTGTACTGTCCAACATGGTAGGCACTTGCCCTGTATGGCTATTAATCTCTTGAAATGTGGCTAATCTGTACTGAGATGTGCTGCAAGAGTAAAGTAAACATCATTTTCAAAGACAGTAAGAAAATTTTAAATTATCTTATGAATAATTTTTGTGTTCATTTTCTCAGACCTATCTTCCATTTTACAAATTCTTCTGTTTAATTCATTTCTGATTTTTAAATTTCAGTGAACGTCCTTTTCATTTGTAGAACTATTTCTTATTCTTTTCCATTATTTCAATTTTATAAATAATACCTTAATCTTTATTATGTATATAATTCTTTCACATCTTTAATAATTTGCAGCATACTCATATTTTTAAAGGCTTTTTAAAAAATTTATTATTTTTAAATTTATTTATTCGTTTGGCTGTGTCGGGTCTTAGTCGCAGCATGTGGGATCTTTGTTGCGGATACTTCGTTGCGGCGCATGGGCTGTCTCGTTGTGGCATGCGGGCTCCAGAGCATATGGCCTCAGTAGTTGTGGCCCGTGGGCTATCTAGTTGTGGCACACAGGCTCAGTAATTGCCACGCAGGATTAGTTGCCCCAAGGCATGTGGGATCTTAGTTTCATGACCAGGGATCGAACCTGCATCCCCTGCATTGGAAGGCAGATTCTTAACTACTGGACCGCCAGGGAAGTCCTGAAGTGTACTGATTTTATAGCTTACTTAATAATATAATATTGGTGGAGGGGTGTGTAACCTTGCTGTTTATGTTTTCTGACTATAGTTCATTGCATAATTGCATAGTGAATTGTGAATGTGGTTTATCTACAGCATAACCTTATCAGTGAGGATTCATACTTTGTCTGAAGGTGTGTCTCTTCGGAGGTGTGTCTCTTTCATATTTGCTTCTGCCTTATTTCCTGGGCATATTAACAGCCAGTACTGCTTTAACATTAATTTGTTAAATTGGACCGCAAGCCAGTGTATATGCAGGCCCATGATTATGAACTCTTAGGTTACATGTTTCCTCCACTCAGAACAGGCAGAGAGATACAAGATTGTTACCTCCCTCAGCTGGTTGACATATTTCCTTTCAGTGAGAGTATACTTTTAAAGGTAATGGGTTTGTGATGATGTCTAAGTTTAAACTCCCTACCTTACACTGGCCCAAGGCGTGTCTTCTATCTCCATGTGGTCATTAAACCAAAGGCCGTTGGTCTTTACTGAGAACCCTCTCACAACATGCATCCACGTAGATACACTTGCTCAAACTCTTAGCTAAGGCAGTGATAGTACCTGTTTATTCTTACTTCTTTGGTTTTGAAATCTTCATTTGATTTTTGTTACAGAGGGTTTTCTTTACTTTCTTTCAAGTCCAACTCTGCATTTAGGACAATTTTTTTCTGTGTTTTAGTTAGCAGTTCTGGATGTTTTATAGTGGTTTATTTTGAACAATATTTGCCAGAAATGTTATCCAAGTAATTGTCTATAAGGAAAGAATTTATTATGATTCATAATTTAGTTGAGGAGAAGGAGCTCTGTCTACATACAGAACAGCCATATAAACTCAAACCATATAAGACTGCAAAATTAATTTACATTAATTTTTCAAAAGAACTGTTTCCTGATGAGCCCCTAAAATGTACATGGAAGGAATTTTTTGAGAGAATACTGGGGCATTTTCATTACTTTAGGTATCTGTATAGTAAAAGCTATATCCTATCATAATTAGGAATAGGAGGGTTGTTAATGTGTTTTATCTCTAAGTTACTGGCTTGTTTTGCTTCTTTAACTATGAGTTCATAATTGATAAAAATACAAATTACATGATTAGGAGAAAAAGAGTTTAAAATTATATAGTAATCTAAACTAGTACTTTTCAAAATGTGGTAAAAGACCAGATTTTTTTTAAAGCTCAAATTCATCATAGGTATGTAACTTTTCTAAAATAAAATTATATTACTAGACAAAATAAAAAGAAAACTATAACTAATTTTTTGCTGTTAAAGTCAAAGGGTGTAAGAGGGTTCTATTCAACAAATTGAACAAACATAACGTAGGAAAAAAGAATTACAGAAGCACTGAAAGACTGGAGTTGATACAAAGAATTGAAATTCTGCCCATGACTTCTGGTTGTTCCATAATTGTAACTAAACGAAAAGTTGTGAAAGAAATAGCAGTTCTTTGTATTAAATGTCTGACACATGTACACTTTGAACAAACACCATTTATTACAGTATTCAAAGTTTTTAACATTTTGACTTTTTTTAATACTCAAAGTTTTTAATGTGGCAAATGAGTTTGCTTTTTCAAAACTTACTTAAAGTCTGCTTTGGATTGAATATAATATTACCCTCAGGGAATAATGAAATTGTCTCATTTTTTAACTACTAATAACTCAGAGTTATGTTCATGAGAATGGAAGAAGAGATTTTTTAAAGCAGTCTCAACAACTCACGATACTCATTTTCACCTTTTATCCAGAGTGAAGCAAGAGATGCTCTATTTTCAAAATTCATTTTCATTTCTTTGTCATAACCAGTTACACCAGTTTGCTCTATAAATTCATAGTTAAATTTAAATGATCTTTTGATGAAATAAATGGATTTTACAGCCATGAATTTCCTATGTTTAGATATTCTTCTGTTGGAAAAAATTTCAGAACATTGTTATGTATTTCAGGTGTTTTATAATAACTTTTCACACATGTGCACTATCAAGACCATCATCTACTTTATTGATCACAGTCATCCTTTGATGTCCTTGGGGGATTGGTTTCAGCACCATCCCTTGGATTCCAAAATCTGAGGATGCTCAAGTTTCTTATGTAAAATGGTGTAGTATTTACATATAGTCTAAGCATATCCTCCCATTTCCTCCCTTCCTCCCTTCCTCCCATTTCCTCCCTTCCTCCCATTTCCTCCCTCCCTCCCTCCCTCCCTCCCTCCCTTCCTTCCTTCCTTCCTCCTTCCCCCTTCCCTCCATCCTCCCTCCCTCCCTTCCTTCCTTCCTTCCTTATAATGTTGACTTGTGTGCCCTCAGGTTTTAGTTGTGGTTATTATGTTACAGCAGTCCCCCCTCATCCGGGGTTTTGCTTTCTGCGGTTTCAGTTACTAGCTGTCAGCTGATGTCCGAGAATATTAAATGGAAAATTGCATAATTAATTCATGAATTTTAAATTGCACACTCTTCTGAGTAACATGATGAATCTTGGTCTGGCCTGCTCCATCCTGGACTTGAAGCATCCTTTTGTGCATTGTATCCCACCTGTTAGTCACTTAGTAGCCCTCTAGGTTATCAGATTCGAATGCAGAGTTATCTCACTGCTTGTGCTCAAGTAAACTTCATTTTACTTAACAATGGCTCCAAAGGCCAAGAGTAGTGATCTGGCAATTTGGACACGCTAAAGAAAAGCAGTAAAGTACTTACTTTAAGTGAAAGGTTAAAGTTCTCTACTTAATGAAAGAAGACAATCCTATGCTGAGGTTGCTAAGATCTATGTTAAGAATGAATCTTCTATCTGTGAAATTGTGAAGAAGGAAAGAGATTTGTGCTAGTTTTGCTGTTGCACCTCACACTGCAAAAGGTACAGTCACAATGCATGATAAATGCTTAGTTAAGATGGAGAAGGCATTACATTTGCACAATAAGATTTTGAGAGAGCAGGAGAGAGAGAGAGAGAGCACGCACCTTCACGTAAGTTTTATTACAGTACATTGTTATAATTGTTCTATTTTATTATTAGTTATTATTGCTAATCTCTTACTATGCCTAATTTATAAATTAAACTTTATCATAGTTATGTATGTATGTATAGCAAAAACATAGTATATATAGAGTTTGGTACTATCCACAGTGTCAGTCATCTGCTGGGGGGAGGGGATCGGGTCTTGGAATGTAAACCCCACGGCTAACGGGGAACCAACTGTATATGGATGCAGATGGTCCTGTTCCCAAAACTGAATTTAATATGTGAAACGTAGGATAATTATTTGGAAATTACTTCAGTTGTCATCATTTAATTTACTGCTATTGCCACTTTATTAAAAGGCATGTCTTCTTCTTGAAAAGTCCAGTGAAGTTTGTTACTCTAATTGTAAATTATTGTTAAAACTAAATAAGAAAGAAATTGCTTCGCTTATGGAGCTAGTATTGTTACACCATGCATTTAAAAGAATAGGTTTAAAAAGTAAATAAATAAAAGAATAGGTTTTATTGAAAGTTAAAAATAATTGTAAAATAAGTTATAAAAATAAGTAAGTGCTTACATTTTGGACTACAAATTATAAATTGACCTTAAAATATCATGAACAGTACGTCATCCTTCTGTACATGAACACTGTGCATATCATGGGAATTTAGTAACACATAAACTGTTCAGATGAGTCTACTGATCTTGCGTTTGTATGTTTTGACCATGTCTACTTGGTATACAAATTTCTAAATATTTACTCTCAGTATCTATAGTTACCTCATTGTAGACTGTAAACAAACAGTTCTCAAACTAGCACCCAAAACCTGGATCAATCATACTTGAAAGGCACTGGTGTGAACTATCATACTGGCTCACAAATAACTTGAACGTCTTTGTCAAGAGCATGCTCATCTCATCTTCATCAGTAGCAACAAATGATCAAAGTTCGCTTCACATACACCTGTAGACCTTTCTGTTCCTCTTGTATCTTTGGTGTTATAGGGAGAAATGTTTAATAATTGTATTTATTGATTGAATTTTTTCTGTTTCACCTTTAGCATTGTAAACCCCTTTAACTTTTCTATAATTTCATTAACTGGGAAAAGATATATTCAAAACCTGAGTTTTATAGTGTTAGGAGTTCATCTGTGGTATCTCAGGGATTTCTAGGATCAGGGTAGGCCACGTGAATTTTTCCATAATACATGCTTGGTTTTCCAAATAACATTTTCATGGTAAAAAGCATACTGTTGAAAAAGACAGCTTGAAAAACAATTTATTGGACTTTTAAACTTGTTATTTCATTTTTGGGGCTGCTTTTCTGAGCTCCTATGTTGCTCTTCATAGGAAAAATCGTGAGTAATGTTCCATCTTGAAAGTAGGACAGCAAAATGTAACGCGCTAATTTTTTTCTCCATTTATATAGCAAATAGTGCTCTTTACAGACAATGACTGATGAACTGAAGAGTCATTGATTATAGTTCTTTATAGAATTGATTATCATTACATCAATAAAATGTTATTATTGTATAGAACTGTTATATTGTGTGAGTTGTCTTTGAGGATTTTTTTAAAGAATAAATTTATTTATTTTTGGCTGCATTGGGTCTTTGTTGCTGCGTGTGGGCTTTCTCTAGTTGCAGCAAGCAGGGGCTGCTCTTCGTTGTGGTGTGTGGGCTTCTCACTGCAGTGGCTTCTCTTGTTGCGGAGCATGGGCTCTAGGCACATGGGCTTCAGTAGTTGTGGCATGCGGGCTCAGTAGTTGTGGTGCACGGGCTTAGTTGCTCCGCAGCATATGGCATCTTCCCAGACCAGGGCTCGAACCTGTGTCCCCTGCATTGGCAGGCGGATTCTTAACCACTGTGTCACCAGGGAAGTCCCAAGGATTTTTCTAAAATGTAATTTTTTTGCGTGTTTTCCTATGATTGTCTATATGAAGTAGTATTTGGTAAAGAACCAGTCTTATTTCTACTTATTGTTAGGAAAGTTTTTTTCACTTTGCCGTTTTATAGCTTGGTAATATACTTTGAGGCTTTTTATGTATGTTGCTGTTTTCTCTACTCTGTATGTCTTGCCCAGAAGAATTGTCATCATGAGCATATTTTTTGGCAGTAAATATTTTGCTATATGCAAGAACTTTTTTGGTGCGTCATTCTTGCCCATTGATGTGAAATTTAGTTCTCAGATGGCAGTTAAGAAATTTTCTAAAGAAGGAAAATAAAATATAAACATTACTTCTTAAGAGAAAATTACAAACTTTTACCTTAAATTAGATTTTGATTAGAAAAATCTTTGGTGGTACTGTGGACTTTTAAGTTTTTTAAACTAACAATTGTGATCATATTTTATTTTTTTCCTATAATATAATCATCAGCATGTTAGTGTATCTGGACTGTCTTAAGTACTTTGGAATCATAGCCATTTGTTCTTAAAGAACTACGTACAATGCCAGCCACTTACAGTGTACCCAAGCATTAAGGATGTGGGTAATAACAACAACATTAATAATAGCTATGATTTATTGCATGTTTATTATGTATCAGAGACTATTCTAAGCACTTTTTCATACCATAATTCATATATTTCTCACAATAACCTATGAGCTAGATGGTCATTTTTTATTATCCCCATTTTACACATGAGAAAGACAGAGTTGTTAATAAGTTGCACAGTAGATTTCAACTCTAACCTCCAAGTTCTGCTCTTCTAACTACTAGTGTAGTTAGAATTGCACAAAATAAGATGAATGAAAGGTTATTTCACTTCCTAAATTATAAGAAATAGTTTAGGTAAGGTGTCATTGTAGCATGATGTACTTTGTTAACATTTCTAAACCTTGTAAATGTAAATGGGTAAACTTTCACATTAGTTCAGAAGAGACCTGTTGATAACACTGATCCTCTTTTGCTGTTATTACATCTTTTCATATATTTTTATGTTGCACAAATAATTTTTAGTTTGACACATTGATGTCCAAAATACCATTACTCTAGTAGTGTTTAATAGTGTAAATTATGTAGAAATGTGTTTAAAAATAATTTTTACAAGTGCTGGATGAAGATGAAGTACATTTTTAGTTACCTTTTTTACGCATTCTCTTAAAGATAGTCAGTGTTACTAAACATGACATTTTGCTTTTACATACCCGAGAATGCTGTTTTTAGTGCAACTCTTGAAGTTACAGTGTGATTGAAAAATTTAACTTCTGGGATTTGACTTTCTATTTTGGTGTGTTTACTATGTTATAAATGAAAGATATGATTTAACCACCAACAGACCTCTTTGTGGATATAAATGTATCATTACTCACTTCTAGTTAGTAGGGTGTTCAGTAAGTCAATTTTCTTCTCATTGGGATTTCTACTAAAACACTAAAATTTTTTTGGTATAGCTTTTCTTTTAAGCTAGAACTTATATATGAGAAAGCTACTTGGAATTAGTGGTACAACCTGTGTTCATGAAGTCACATTTTTGGGAGATGTTTCACTCTCAGTCTTAGAGCTAGAACTGTAAAGTTAGCCTCGGTAATAGTATGTGTTAGCCAACTGAGCTAACACATTGAATTAGGCAGAGACTTAAAAAGTTTAGCTCTAAATAAACAAGGGCCTCTTTTTCTCCTAATTAATGAGTCTGCATCTGCCATCACATTATTGTAACATGAAGTTAGATTGCCATAGAAAGTAAAACACTAATTCTTCAATGCCTTATTAGGGCGAAAGTAATTCACATGTAAGTGATATATAAAGACTATATAATTGCCTGAAAAAGAGAAAATTAGGAAATGAGGTAGATCTTTTTTTCTTGTGTTTACTGCCTGTTATCAAGAGCTGGGCTAGAATATATGCCTTTCTGTGAATAAGGAATCGTCTTAGTGTATAATTTTATGTTTCATAACTCTAAAAGTAATTATTTTACTTTTTCTTATCCAATATTTCTGAAGACCTTCTTCCCCCATTTTCTTAGCACATATTTATTATCTCCAGCTTCCTGATTTTTAAACTCTGATTTCTCTTCTGAGCCTTAGACCTATATAGTGTAGAGCTATCTACTCTTAACCTCCGCTTGAAATTTCTTGTAAGCAGCCCGACTTCTGGGGGAAGAATTTCCCAAACTGAAATTCTCTCCTGTACTTTGTTCCTCCATTTTTACCCATCTGAAGAAATATCACCCATTTACTTACTGCTCACACAAGTCAGTCATCACCCATTTTTTTCCCTCTTACACCACATTTGGTGTCTGTCATCAAGTTCTGTTTATCTCTTAAATGTATCTGCTATCAATATTGTTAGTTCTTAACCATCACATCTCTGTCCAAAAACCTGAAATAACCTCTTATTTGGTCTTTTTCCCCCCACTGATGTCTCCTTCATTTTCCACAGAATAGCCAGAGTAGTCACTCTGAAACAATTGTTTAAAAATGTTTATGCTGATCATGCATAAAACCATCTGGTGCCTTCCTGTGTTAAGAGTAAACCTACAATAGTCAATACAATCCACAAGACCCATTATAATGTGGCCCCTACTTACCATTCCCACCTCATATCAAGTACTATACTCCTTTTAACTTATGCTCTAGTCACAATACCCTTTCATTTATCTTGACTTCTACACATCTTGCAGATCTACCTTTAGATGTCACTTTTATACAGAAGCCTTCTCTGCTCTTCTCCTCTACCTTCGTCAATCATCCGATGTAAATCTTAAATCACATCTTTCTGTTATAACCTCCCATAGCATTTACTAATAGTTTGTAATTATATATTTACTTATGTGGTTGTTCCCTGCTCTGCTGTGTGCTTCATGAAGGCAAGAACTCTGTGTCTTACTCATCACATATTCATAATGCCTTACACATAGTGCTCAGTAAATAATTGGTCAATAAATGAATGTTAATTACAGCCTACACATTCTGTTTCTTTTTCTTTTTTTCTGATTAAAGGTAGGAATGTGTTTCTTTATGGGAACAGAAAAGATTCAATTCAGCGAGAAAGGCCATGGCAGAACTATATTCTACCTATTATCAGCAAGGGTGATATTTTTGTAATAGTGTCTCAAATTACCATGATTGGTGGCTTTCAAATTACAGTTTTGAGTTCCTTCATCCAAAAAGTACTAATTGTGATTGAAATGAAGGAATAGGCAGGTTGAACTATAAAGTACAGGTTAGCACTCTTTACATTAACAAATGCAAGGAGCATTGTTGGCCATATTCTTTGAACTTCTCTCTGGTGTCCAAAAGTAATGTAAATTTGAAACTTAACAATGTTGGGGAGTTCCCTGGTGGTCTAGTGGTTAGGGTTTGCTGCTTTCACTGTGGTGACCCAGGTTCAGTCCCTGGTTGTGGAACTGAGATCTCACAAGCTGCTTGGCACAGCCAAAAAAACAAAAACAAAAACCAGTTTTATAACAGGAACACGGGGTGTTAGAAAACATGTTCTGATTCTCAGCTCTGCAGCTTATTAGTTGGAAAGTATTGGGAAGAATTCCCTGAACCTCTCTGAGTCTTAGTTTTCCTCCTATAAAATGGATATAATAAAACCTTAATCAAAGGTGTTATTATGGAGAGTAAATTTTATATTTTGTGTTTTTATATTAAATATTTTTATTTTATATAAAATAATTATATATAAATTTATAACGTGGGTTAGATAGTTATGTTTATTAACTGTTTGAATTTGGATTAATCTTCTGAATAATCTTAGTTATGTATATTCCAAATTAAATTAGGAAACATAAACTTATAGGATTTCTGAGACATTGCCCTTTATTTTAAGTTAGTTTTTTTTTTCATTTCTGTTATGAAATTCTGGTTTAGAATACAGATAAGAAATACAGGGCTTCCCTGGTGGCGCAGTGGTTGAGAGTCCGCCTGCCGATGCAGGGGACACGGGTTCCTGCCCCGGTCCGGGAAGATCCCACGTGCCGCGGAGCGGCTGGGCCCGTGAGCCATGGCCGCTGAGCCTGTGCGTCCGGAGCCTGTGCTCCGCAACGGGAGAGTCCACAGCAGTGAGAGGTCTGCGTACCGTAAAATAAATAAATAAATAATAAAAAAGTTTGGCTAAAAAAAAAATACATTTCCTGGTAAGTAATATTATTTAAGCTATTTTGTTAATGCTTTTTTTTGAGAATGAATTTTCTAATATTGTCTTTTTTAAAAATACGCTTTACTAAAAGCTATTCAAGGATGAAACAGTTGAAACAGTATTTGTGCAATCATAAGTATCCTCTGATTAATAGTATTTTTTACCTGAACTCCAACTGTTACAGGTAACTATAAATACAAATTGAAACTTAAGGTAATATACCAATTCTGTACATCAATAGTATTTTGTGTGTGTTTTTAAGAATGATTAAGTCTTTTTTTAAAGTCATGGAAGCCATTTCAGTTGACTTTATAACTGCAGACCATATATTTGTCTCATGATTTCTTCCATCAAAGCATGAAGAAGTGAATTATTGAAAAGATAAAAATAAATTTGTTTGCTTTCTGTCAGAGTTCATATCCACAGCCAACCTTGATAGAAGACCAGAATGATTTAGACAAGTTTGCTTTGGAGATTCATAACATATGCTTGCTGGACAGAATTGAGTTATCTCTGCTCTGGAGAGTAAGTTATTGTAGCAGGAGCTGACAGAGATGAAGATAACTGAGGGAAATTCAATTACCTTTTAGTGTTTTCTTTCTAATAGGATTTTTAATGTGAAAAAGATCCTTAGATGATGTGCCCTTGTTATGTATGAGATCTTCCTTGATACCTGTTTCCAGAATACCATGAATGTTCAGTTCCAAGTTGTCATTAAGCATGAAATAGGCAGCTTACTGTTAAGAGTAGTTTTGATCGAAAGGTCTAATTTTTACTTGATGTCATTGGTGATTATTACAATCATTGACTGCCCTCTGTGGTTTTCTTTAACAAAATATATATTATTTTGTCTGAGTTTATTATTTAATATGTTAGGAGGGTTTTTTTCCCCCCTTTCTTTCAAATGACCCTTTCTGGAAGTATCCTATAGCTTCTCAGTGTTGATATAATTGATATCTCTCTCTAATTATCATATACTGAGGCTTGGCAACCTTGTGTAAATGCTGTTAGAATTCTCAAGCTTTCATTTTCACTTTGCTTTGTCATTCTGCCAGACTTTTTGTTAATGGTGTCTTTACTTTCTTACTCCCTTTTACTGTTCAGTGTCTTGCAGCCTGGCTTCTCTCCTTTCCTTTTCATCTACAATCCTAGAACAAAAATATTACAAATGTTCTCTTGATATGATCTAATTATATTACCTGTTGACTCCTTTTTATTATTCATGTTCCTTGATCTCCACATCATTTGACATTGATGATCAACCCTTCCATTTTGAAATTCTTTTTTTGTTTGACTTTTTTACCAGGTGTTTTCCTGGTTAGCTTTTTACTTCTCATAGTTCTCCTTCTAGTTTCATTTCTATCTCCATTTCTTATTTCTTTACCAAAAGTATAGGTCTTTCACAAGAATATCTCATTGGTACTTAAAAATATATATATATATATATATATATTTATTTATTTATTTGGTTGCATCAGGTCTTAGTTGTGGCAGGCAGGCTCCTTAGTTGCGGCTCACTGGCTCCTTAGTTGTGGCATACAAACTCTTAGTTGTAGCATGCATGTGGGATCTAGTTCCCATACCAGGGATCAAACCCAAGCCCCCTGCATTAGGAGTGCAGAGTCTTAACCACTGCGCCACCAGGGAAGTCCCCCATTGGTACTTTTAACTTTTGTGTTTTTTAATAATTTCATATAATCTCATCATGATATAAAACCTCTATATAGAAGATATTAAATGTTTTTAAACTTAAAACTTTTATATTTATTGTCTTCTATAGCTAATTTAAATTTTAACAATTATGAAAAGGCACAGGGTGAGACATACCTTTCTAATCTCCTCCTGGATGCCTTCAACCTCCTCACCTTTGTAGGAAGCCATTGTTAGTTTCTTGTGAATCTTGTCAAGGTTTCTTTATGCACATATATACAAATAGGAATATATATTCTCATCTCCCTTTCTTTATACAAATGTTAACATATCTGTAATGTTCCAAACTTTGCTTTTTAAACTTAATATTATTTTTTGGAGATTTTTTTTTTACATTCCCATCAGCAGCATATGAGTATCTGTTTCCTAATAGAGTGTGTTATCAAACTTTTAGACTTTTGTCATTCTCATAGATTATGCATGATCGTATGTAGTTTTCATTTATTTTTCTCAGTATAGTTTTAACTTATATATCTGATTTTTATGCCTTTTGTATTTCCCTTTCTAAAAAATATCCTTTGCTTGTTTTTCTGGATGTTCTTATTTTCTTACTCATTTGTAGAAGTTCTGCATATATTAAGGAATTAACTCTCTGATATATGTTATAAGTATTTTTGCAGTTTGTTGAGTTACATATGGTGGAATTTTTGGTGTCCTGCAGAAGTTTTTTACAAAATGTTTTTGTTGTTGAATTTATGAATGTTTTCTTTTATGACCTGATTTTTTGGTTGGTAGTTGGAAGATTATAAAGGCATTTCTCCATATTTCTTCTAGTATTTCTGCAGTTTTATTGTCTTATGTTTAAATATTTCATTTATTTGTAATTTTCTTAGTATATGAAGATAACTGGGATATGAATCTAACTTTATTTTATATGACAATCTAATTTTCTCTGTACCATCTGCTACATAGTCCAGAATTTCTCCCTTGATTTGAGATGCCATTGTTATCAAATAATAAATGCCTATGTTTTAGGCATTTTTTTGGTATAATCTATATTTCCGTATTAGTCTCTGTGATTTCATTTATTGGTATTAATTTTTATTTAACTTATTGAAGCTTTATAATGCGTTTTAATACTAATAGGGCTATGCAGTCCTTTCCCCTCATTGACTTTTAAAAATATAAAATTTTGAGAATTGCTGTGGCTAGTCTTGTTTAGCTAATAATGTTAAATTCAGCTTGTCTCTTTCAAAAAACTATTTTCATTTGATTCTCTTGAGCTTTTCGGGTATATAGTCATTTCATGTGCAGATATTGATAGGTTTTACATCTTATTTCTGATTTTTATTCTTCTAATTGCTTTTTCTTATCTAATTGAATTGGCTTATTCAGTTATTATTATTGAGTATTAATAGTAATTATTGGCTGCCATATTCTGTTTACTAATGTTTTGTTATTTTACCATTCTGCTCTCTATGAGTTCAACATTTTTGGTTTTTAGATTCCACATAAAAGTGAAAATATTCATTTAGTTCTGTTTCATCAAACTTATTTTTTTAATGAAAAATTTATCCAATTTTGTCATCCTTAAGTGGAGTTGTAGAGTTGATAGTATGCTTTTTAAATGTTAGATATTCATGGATTGACATAGATATTCATGGATTGACTGATTCCATTTTAACATAATGATAGTCCAAATTAATGCTTATCAGGTCATTATAAGTTATACTCTTTCACTTTAAGCAGTCATAAATAATATACATTCATTGATTTTTGTGGTGATGCTTGAAATTAATTTGTGATTAATTTGATTATAATTGTATAATAGCTATGAGTGTGTGAAATGCTTCTACGTATCTATAATCCAGATAATCCCAAATCTGTTTTTATTGATTTGTTTAGATTATTATGGAAATAAAAACAACAACAAAAAAGGGTCATTTAAAAGTAGAATTCAGATATATCCTAGAAGACTGACCTGGGAAACCCTGACTTAAGAAAAAATTTTGTTTAGAATTTTGTTTGTAATTTATCTTAGGATAAACTGTGGTATGAATCTAACTTTATTTTATATGACAACCTAATTTTCTCTGAACCATCTGCTACATAGTCCAAATTTTCTCCCCTGATTTGAGATACCATTGTTATCAAATACTAAATGGTTCTTTTAAAAATTTTTTTATTAAAATTTTTTTTTTATTTATTTATTTTTGGCTGCGTTGGGTCTTCGTCGCTGCATGTGGGCTTTCTCTAGTTGTGGTGAGCTGGGGCTACTCTTTGTTGCAGTGCGCGGGCTTCTCATTGCGGTGGCTTCTCTTGTTGCAGAGCTCGGGCTCTAGGCATGTGGACTTCAGTAGTTGTGGCTCATGGGCTCTAGAGCGCAGGCTCAGTAGTTGTGGCACACGGACTTAGTTGCTCCATGTCATGTCGGATCTTCCCGGACCAGGGCTCAAACCCATGTCTTCTGCATTGGCAGGCAGATTCTTAACCACTGCGCCACCAGGGAAGCCCGGTTCTTTTTTTTGAATGCAAAAAAAAAAAATGTATTAATCTGAAGAATACATGTGGGAAAAAAAGAGGGAAAAAACGTAACAATAAAGAGAATATTCTCCAGTATCTTTTCCCTTACCATACTCCCAAGATAATGGTTTGGCACAAAACTTTCCAGACTTTTTATTATTAATGTATACTTTATGTATAATTGTATGTATATATGTTCCATACATAATACACATTTGACCAAATATGGAATTATATTATGTAGAATGTTATGTATTTTCAACCAGTAGTTCTTATATTTTTATTTGCCTATGGACTCTTGAGAATCTGACCTTGAGATATTTATAGAAATATAACCATGCAGTTTTACATGTAATCTTTGGAGGTTTACAGTTTCTGACTTGAGAGTATCTTATGTAAGAGTCTGTATGGTTTGCATATATCACTTCTCTTATAGCAGTCATGTAGGGGAAATAGAGGCTAACCTTTCACTGATATTTCTCTTTGTTATGGATATTATGTTTTCAAATTCCGGATTAGGTTATTCTTATTGGAGACTTTGTGAGAGTTACTTGTATCTGTTAAGAATGTTTCAAAATTATTTGTCTGTTGAGGGAAACAAACCTTCGGTATTGACTCCTTTATAATAGGATCTGTTCATTTTAATTTCAGTTCCTAGTATAGGCTTGAAACATAGGAAGTTCTCAGTAAAATATTGTTAAATTAATGAAAATATCAACTAATAACAAGGTAGAATATAGGATTAATGAAGGTTTTCATATCCAACTAACAAAAATGTGGGGATTCAATCTTTTCATGTGAGATCCTAGATTCTTTTAGCTTAAGAAAATGTTCTGTTCATATCCTGGTAGAAGCATAAAGAAAAATAGTAATCATTATGCTCCTTTGTATTTTTGATTAGATTGCCACTATTTTTCTGTTTTCCCCCAGCTTTATTGAAGAATGATTAAGTAAATATTATATATATTTAATGTGCACAACATGATATTTTCATATATGTGTATATTGTGAAATGGTTACCACAGTTGAGCAAATTAACATATTCCATCACCTCACACCATTGTTTTGTGTGTGTGGTCAACCACTTGAGATCTACTCTCAGCAAATTTCAAGTATACAACATATTCTTATTAACTATTGCCACCATACTGTACGTTAGATATCCAGAATTTACTAATCTCAGAAAAATTCTGTACCATTTGATTAATATCTTCCCTTTCTCCCCACCCCTTAGCCTCTAGCTATATTACCATTCTACTCTCTTACTATGAATTCGACTTTTTCATTTTTTGATTCCACATATAAGGGAAATCATGCAGTATTTGTGTTTTTGTTTATGGTCATCTCATTTAGCATACTGTCTTCCAGTTTCATCTATGTCATCACAAATGGCAAGATTTCCCTTTTTCTGAGGTTGAATAATATTCCAGTGTATATATATATATACCACATTTTCTTTATCCATTTATCTGTCAGTGGATACTTAGGTTGTTTCCATATTTTGGCTAGTTTTAATAATGCTGCAAGGAACTTGAGAGTTCAGGTATCTATTCGAGGTAGTGAGTTATTTCCTTTGGATATAAAGAAGTGCATTGCTGAATCACATGGTAGCTCTATTTTTAACTTTTTGAGAAACCTCCATACTGTTTTATATAGTGGTGACACCAATTTACAATCCCACTAACAGTGCAGAAGGGTTTCCTTTCCTCTGCATCTCCTCCAACACTTGATATTGCTTGTGTTGTATTAGAGTATCACCTGTGTAATAATCTCTAAATTTCCTTTCATTCACTTTTGTAGGAAATTTTTGAAACCATAAACATGTTTTTCTGTTTATTTTGCTCTTTCTAGTGACTTTATATATTTGTTCTCACGTGCGTGTAAAATTGATAGAGTGCAAAATAAGTCGGAGCTATTTAAAGATTAGTTGAAGGACAGACTTTTTTCATCTTTGTCCACTTCTTTATTTTATATTCCCATTACTGAATTGAATTCCCCATTTTGTCTTTCAGTTAGTGGTTGAAATACCAGGCAAATGAAATATAATGATACTGTGTTTCTTCTTACTAACTTTAAAAGTAAACTTGTAATTATGACACAGTGCAAAGCATTTTCAATTGAACCTCCCAGTTTTGCTTTCCTATTTGTCTTTCCTTCAGAGAAATGGTAAGTTTGACAATATATAAATTCTTTAACTGTAGCTTTTGTCGTTATTTTCTTTACGTTAGATAAAAATGATGTTGATAAATAATCATGAGAGTGATGGAATGCTATCTTAGTTAAGGTGTATTATAAGTCCTTTTAAATGTCAAGATCACTTTACTTTGAGCACCCAGCCAGGGAGACCACATGATTACTATGTTGCAGTTTCACATAGCTCTGACTTTCCAGTCAGATAACCATGTGCATTAATCTTGACTCTCTCATTTACTAGCTGTGTGAGCTAAGACATTATTACCTCATGTTAAAATCAGGATAATAATGGTGCCTACCTATAGTAATTTTGTGAAGAGTAAATGGGATTTGATATATGTAAAGTGCCTGTTACTGTGAGTCCATATTAAGTGTTTAATGATGCAGCTATTATTGTTGCTTTAAAAAGGGGAGTATTTGTTTTATTCTAAGTAATCTCAAGGATTATCCAAGGAATGCTTACATGTCCCACACTTCTCTCCTGGAATGCTTACCTCTGCCTTAGGGCCTAGATCCAGTCTACTGCTATATCAGAAGTCTGGAGGCTACCTCTTACTCTCATGCGAGTAACTTTCCAGGAAATAGCCATTTTTTCTTTATTCTGTTGCTCAAAGCGTGGACATAGGCTTTTCTTTTTCTCATTTGTAGGCCTAGCAATGATAGAAGGACATCACAGTGCAGAAAGGGAAAATAAAACTCATTATTGAATATTGCATCTCCTAATTCATAGGCCATGCTCTTGCATAGGAGGTTTTCTCTTGATTTTTTCTTGACCTCTGTCTCTCTTATCCCTTCACCCGGTTGCAGGGGCTTGTTCAGTTTCCCCACATAGGCATCTCCTTTGACCACATTCCTCCTCTTTTTAGTCCAGGCCCATTTGC
Organism: Neophocaena asiaeorientalis asiaeorientalis; assembly: GCF_003031525.2. Lineage (NCBI taxonomy): Eukaryota > Metazoa > Chordata > Mammalia > Artiodactyla > Phocoenidae > Neophocaena > Neophocaena asiaeorientalis. The sequence continues at coordinate 1,559,366 of NW_020175066.1, forward strand.
CTCCAGTCTTAGAATGAAAAGAATGTTGGTTCTTAGTAAATCCAAGGTTTGCCTTTATCCTTCCTCTGGTTGATTGACAATGGGACCATCAAATTCCTTAAGGGAAAGTCTCACCCCAGTTTATCATACATGTTCTGGTATATCTTCCACACCTGGACTCTGCAATCATAATATTTCTCAGTATATTTCCAAAGTGTGCTGTATTCATTCTGGAATGCACTATTTTTAGAGATTCTTCTAGGATGTGCTTTAACTTGTTTCACTTTCTATTTTAGCTTCTTGATACTGGCCAGATTAAGAGCTAGGCTCATGACATTTTCTGCTGTCAGTCTTCTGTGGGTAACTTTTGAACAGAAAATATGCATACCTACACAGGGCCCATGTATACATGCACTTATTTTTAAAAATCATACCTTTTAGAATTATATGTGAAGCTAAAGAAGCTATCATTGTTGGGGCAAAGGAAGACCATTCTAAAGTAAGCTGATGTTTCTGCCCTTGTTTGAAAATTATAAGTAATGCTTCTCTAGCTTCAAAAAACAGAGCTATATTACTGGGCACTCTGTTAAAGTTAGGAAGCTAGAAAAAAGCAAAGGAACTATCGCACAGTTAAAATTGAATTCATACCTATGAGCAGTGCTGATCAAATTAAATCCAAACTGAAAAATATATTTTTCTTCATTATCTTCTCAGTGTATTCTGATAATATAAAATATATTCATGATAGAGAACTAGATCTCTTACTACTGTTGAAAACTCTCTTCTAAGAAAAGGTCCGAATATACTCCTTATAGATAGATCAAGCCTGTATTTAAGGTTTCAATTTATGATATATCCTAGTTATCTTAACAGTTGACCAGATCAACTATTTATATGTTAAATGATTTATAAAAACCTTTGCGGAATGATTTTTTTAATGAAGGAAATGTAAAAATACATTAGGCACCCAATGAAGATATAAACAAGTGTGTATTGGTGTACTTAAAGAGAGAGCTCTGGTAATTACATGTCTTATTCTGTTATTCTTATTTAAAACTACAGTCTTTTTAAAATATTTATTTTATTTCTTTTCTTTATTTTTTTGGGTCTGTCGGGTTTCAGTTGCGGCACGCGGGGTCTTCCTTGAGGCGTGTGGGATCTTTTCGTTGTGGCACGGGCACTTCATTGTGGCCAGTGGGCTTCTCTCTAGTTGTGGCGTGCGGGTTTTTCTCTCTCTAATTGAGGCGGACGAGCTCAGTAGTTGTGGCGCGCAGGCTTAGTTGCCCCGCAGCATGTGGGATCTTAGTTTCCTGACCAAGGATTGAACCCACATCCCCTGCCTTGGAAGGCGGATTCTTTACCACTGAACCAGCAGGGAAGTCCCTCTTATCTTTACTTTTTTTTTTTTTTTTTGGGCTGCATTGGGTCTTCGTTGCTGCGAGCGGGCTTTTTTTCTAGTTGTGGCCAGAGGGGGCTACTTTTCATTGCGGTGTGCATGCTTCTCATCGCAGTGGCTTCTCTTGTTGTGGAGCACGGGCTCTAGGTGTGCGGGCTTCAGGAGTTGTGGCACACGGGCTCAGTAGTGGTGATTCGCAAGTTCAGTAGTTGTGGCTCGTGGGCTCTAGAGCGCAGGCTCCATAGTTGTGGTGCACGGGCTTAGTTCCTCCACAGCATGTGGGACCTTCCTGGACCAGGGCTTGAACCTGTGTCCCCTGCATTGGAAGGCAATTCTTAACCACTGTGCCACCAGGGAAGTCCCCTCGTATCTTTACTTTTAAGAAAGGTTTTTATTTGAGCTATTCTCTTCTTTTTTTTTTTTTTGCCTTCTTATTTTGCCATATTTTATTTTTTCTATCTTAAATGAGCCCTTTCTTCTTGGTGAACAGTTACATAGCCTGTAATTCCTTTGTGAAACCCTCCCTGGTTCTGAATAGTTCTTTCTTGTTTCCAAACACACCATGAATATCTTTCTTAGCAGGTATCTTATATTCTAATTATATTTTCTCCTGTATCTCTCAACTACATTGAGATGTTGGAAGAGAGGGACTGTTTGCTGTATAGTTGGTTAACTTCATGACTGAGTCTACAGTAAGTGTTGGGTGTTAGTATATATGCCTGTCAGCCTTCTGATTATTTCATGTCTCTTATTGGATCCTTATGAGAAGCACATCACATTATGTCCTTTTTATATGAGGAAACTGAGGCATAGGGAGATTAAATACCTTGCCTGAGCATGAATGTGTCAGAGCCAAGATTTAAAGTCAGGTTGTATGGCTCTAGAGTCTGCTCTTAGCCACACTGGTAACTATGGTTTTTTAAAGAATGAATTAATCATGTTTTGAGTTTTTGGTTTTCATGCTTGTTCTTGAACTACTTTTATTTGAAATTTAAGCATAAGACTTACCTATTTGTAGTTGTAGTACTGTGTGTGTGTGTGTGTGTGTGTGTGTGTGTGTGTGTATGTGTATATACATATATCTCCTTTTAGTCTAATACAAGTAAGACACCCTAGTTTTGTATGCTTTTCAAAGAATCTAATGGTTAGCTAGATATGTTGAGTTAAAAGATTATAGGATTTACTTAAGATATCCAACTCTTGTGCAGATTAGCAAAAAGTAAAGTTTAAAAGATTAAAACTTCTCTCTCTCTTTCTCTCTCTCTCTGTATATGTGTTTGTGTATAATCATATAATCTTACGCAAAGATATATTTGTCTCATATTATGACTTTTTAAAACAAAATTATTTGAGTTTAACCCTATTTAAATTTCATGTTAATTTTGTTGATCACAGATTCTAACCACATTTTACTTTATTTACCAAGCTGATGTATGATGTATGCAGGCATTGTTAAAGAAATTAGTTTGTCTTTATGGAAAGTGTTTTGTTATCTACTTAAGAATTTTGTGATTTTCATTGTTAATAAGTAACTCTAATGAAGTAATGAAATAATATAAACAATGTTGTGTGTGCAGTTGACACAGAAGTGGAAACTGTAGCCCTCTAGCCCTCTTCTTAGTGTTGACTTTACAAATATGTAAAAGCTTTTAAAACAAATGTTTTATTATCTAAAGTAAAATATTAGAAGTTATATTAATCCTCAAATTATTTAAAAATACTGTTTGAAGTCTGCAGTTGTAGAGATAAGAACCCAACATATTGTATCCAGTGCATTAAAACAATAAGAAATGGAAGCGATACTTTGATAAGTGTTCTGCCTGTTTTAACCTTGAATGCTATTATCGTGGGGATGATGCTATATCTGTTTCATTGGCGTAGCCTTTTTCACGCTGAGAGAAATCAATACTTTGAGGCATTGGATGACAGAGGAATCACTTTAGAATTAAAGGTGGCTGTCACACATTGTCATTGGCTGACTTTCGTTGGCTATTGAGGTTTTTAAGCTTTCATTTTTCTAAGTCTTTTTCAGGAGTCTTTGTAAGATTCCCGAGGACAGCTTTTTTTTTTTTTTTTTAATGATTAGTCTTTACATCTGAGTTGAGATCAAGTACAAAGACCTCCAAAAATGCAGTATTGAAAAGCTTCTTAATTTGTTGTCCCTTAGGTGATTTCCCTTTTAAATCGTTTACAATGAGACAAGTAATTTATAGTATAAGTGATTTTGAGATAAATTGGGACATAAGGTAGTACTGTTAAAAGTGTTTACCAGAAGGTATAGTTAAATAAAAATACAGTACTCTGTGTGTAGCCGTGAAAAAGAATGAAGATAGAACTATATGTCCTGACATGGAATGATGTATCGTTTGATTCTGTTTATATAGGCACTACATCTTACTGTTAACAGTGACTACCTCTGTAGAAGACAATTAGCCAAACAGGGAGGAGGTGAAGAGAGAACTTTCTTTTTATTTCATATAAGTCATTACCTTTTTATTTGAGTATAAGTTTGTTTTAAAAACGGAAACACAAAACTTGTAAAACCAATACATTTCAATTGCTTAATTAAAATTAAATGTTACTAAATTAGGCGAAAGGGTTATATAATATTTAAAAGATTTTAGCCTTGAACTGTTTTTTTAATTTTATTTATTTTTGGCTGCGTTGGGTCTTCATTGCTGCGCATGGGCTTTTCTCTAGTTGCGGCGAGCGGGGGCTACTCTTCATTGTGGTGCACGGGCTTCTAATTGTGGTGGCTTCTCTTGTTGCAGAGCACAGGCTTTAAGTGCGCGGGCTTCAGTAGTTGTGGCATGTGGGCTCAGGAGTTGTGACTTGCAAGCTGTAGAGCGCAGCCTTAGTAGTTGTGGTGCACGGGCTTAGTTGCTCTGCAGCATGTGGGATCTTTCTGGACCAGGGCTCAAACATGTGTCCCCTGCATTGGCAGACAGATTCTTAATCACTGTGCCACCAGGGAAGTCCCCTTTAGCCTTGAACATTTTAACTGGAATTTATTTTTATTTTACAATATTATGCAAATTTCATGAAAATTTGCTTTATAACCTGTTTCTCTTAAAATATACTGCAATTTAACTCTAGAAGAAATGTGCATTTACCATTACCTCCTTTTCCTGATGCTGAAAGAGTGATTGTGAGAAGCCTTGTATGCATGCTCCATTAAGCTAAATTATGTCATTTTATGAAATGACTTATTTGCTTCTGTTTTTTCTTTCAACACTTAAATATTTTTTTTATCATTGTAATTTCTTTTTCAGTTTTTGAACTTTATATAAATGGAATCAAAGTTGGTTTTGTCTGGCATTTTTGGTTCAACATTATGTTTGTGAGATTCATTTGATTTGTTTTCCTATTTCATTTTCAGTGCTGTATGGTATTCTGTTATATTAGTAGAGCAGTAGTTTTTCACAATCTCTTCTGCTATTGATTGGCAATTCAGTTGTTTCCCATTTTTAACTGTTATGAACAATGCTGCTTTGAACATTTTGTAGTCTTTTAATGTACACACTCATGTATATCTGTAGGGTGGACTTACTTGACTGTAAAGTATTCATGTTTTTAGTTTTAATAGATACTGCCAAACTCTCTTGCAAAAGCATGTAACACTCCCAACATCAGTGTATAGCTGTTCTCATTACTCCAAATTTTCATCAAAAATTGGTTACCACTTTTAATTTTAGTATTCTGGTAGTTGTGTAATGGTAATTCATTGTGTTTTATTTTGGATTTTATTTACAAATTCAACTGTACATCTTTTCTCCTGCTTGTTATGTATTATCTTTTTTTTTTTTTTTTTTACGGTACGCAGGCCTCTCACTGTGTGGCCTCTCCCATTGCGGAGCACAGGCTCCAGACGCGCAGGCCCAGCGGCCATGGCTCACGGGCCCAGCCGCTCCGTGGCATGTGGGATCTTCCTGGACCGGGGCACGAACCCGTGTCCCCTGCATCAGCAGGCGGACTCTCAACCACTGCGCCAGCAGGGAAGCCCTGTATTATCTATTTTTTATTGTACTTTTATGAAGTACCTGTTTATCTTTTACCCAGTTTATTACTTGTCTGTCTTACTGGTTATCTGTCTTATTGATTTATAGGGGGTATTTACCTACTTGGTATATGAGCTAATTTTTTCAATAAGAATTTTTTAACTACGTTCTTCTCAGTGCCTTGTCTATTCATTTTTAAAAAACTTCTTAAATATAATTTATTGAATAAGTATAGTTCATACGTAATAAAATACACCTGTTTTAAATATACAGTTTGATGAGTTTTGACAAGTGTATATACCTTTGTAACTGTCATAATCAAGATATGGAAAATTTCTGTCATCTCAGAGAATTCCCTTGTGATTCACTGTGGTCAGTTCCTCTCCACATATACATACCCAACCCTAGGCAACTGCTCATCTGGTTTCTGTTATTATAGATACTTTGGCATGGTATATAATTTCATATAAATGGAATTACATAGTAGTTACTCAAATTTCTGGATTGTTTTTGTCAGCATAAAGTTTTTGATATTAATCCACATTGTTGTGTGTGTATCACTCCTTTGTTTCATTTTATTGCTGAGCAGTATTACTTTGTTTACCCATTCATCTATAGGTGGATATTGGGTATTTCCAGTGTTCGGGTCTTATGATTAAAAGCACTATGGGCATATTCATATAATACATTTTTGTGGAAATATGTTATCATTCATTTTGAAGAAATACTTAGGATTGGAATTGCTAGGTGCTGTTGCAAGTTTATATTTAGGCTTAGAAGAAACTGCCAAACTATTTTCTAAAGTAGTTGTAGATTTTATACTTCATCTGGCTAGTTGGTAGTTATGAGAGTTCCATTTCATCCACATCCTTGCCAGTGTTTGATATTGTCAGTCCCTGTAATTTCAGCCCTGCTAGTATGTATGTAGTGATAGTGTATTGTGGTTTTTATTTAAATTTCCCTACTGACTAAGCATTTTTTCACATACATATTAGTCATTTGTATATCTTTTGTAAAATGTCTGTTCAAATCCTTTATGATTTTAAATTTGTCTTATTGCATTGTAGGAGTTCTTTATCCTGTAAGGAAATCTTTTGTTAATTATATGTATGGTGAATATTTTTTCTCATTGCCTTTTCTCTTGCATTTTCATTTTCTAAATGGTGCCTTTTAAAGAGCAGATTTTATAAATTTTGGTGAAGTCTTATTTGGCAGTTTTTCTATGGTTATGATTTTCTTTTATGGTTTCTAGTCTAAGAATTTCGGTCTAGGTAATCTCTGCCTACACCAATTTCATCAGATTTTCTGCTACTTTTTTTTCTAGAAGTGCTGTAATGTTAACTTTTATATGTAGATCTTTGGTTCATTTTGAATTAAGCATTTTTTGTATGGTATGAGGTGAAGACAAATTTATTTCTTTTTTTTCCCCTGTGAGTGGCTAGATGTTTTAGCACTAGTTGTTGAAAACATTCTTTTTTTCATTTAAAAACCTATGCTCTATTGATTTCTAATTTTTAGTGTGATTCAAAGAGTATAAAATTCTACAATTTCATTTCTCTTTTGTAAAATTGTTTTGCTATTATTGTTTTCTTTTTTGTTCAAGTATATTTTGGACTCACCTTGCCAATTTCCATAGGAAGTCCTGCTAAACTTTTAATTAAGGTTGGGTTGAATCTATAAAATCAATTTGAAGAGAGTAGATATTTTAAAAAACTGAGTTTTTATGTATTTATTCACATTTTTATTAGCGTATAAATGCATTACAATGTTGTGTTAGTTTCTGCTGTAAAACAAAGTGAATCAGCTATATGTATACTATGTCCCCATATACCCTCCCTCTTGAGCCTCCCTCCCACCTTCCCTATCCCATCCCTCTAGGTGGTCACAAAGCACTGAGCTGCTCTTCCTGTGCTATGCAGCAGCTTCCCACTAGCCATCCATTTTATATTTGGTAGTGTGTATATATGTCAATGCTACTCTCTCGCTTCATCCGAGCTTCCCCTTTCCCTGTTCCCTCAAGTCTGTTCTGTACATCTACATCTTTGTTCCTACCCTGCCACTAGGTTCATCAGTACTGCTTTTGAAAATCCCATATATATGCATTAGCATATGGTATTTGTTTTTCTCTTTCTGACTTACTTCACTCTGTATGACAGACTCTAGGTCCATACATCTCATTACAAATAATGCAATTTCATTCCTTTTTATGGCTGCGTAATATACCATTGTATATATGTGCCACATCTTTTTATCCATTCTTCTGTTGATGGACATTTAGGTTGCTTCCATGTCCTGGCTATTGTAAATAGTGCTGCAGTGAACATTGTGGTACACATATCTTTTTAAATTACGGTTTTCTCAGGGTATATGCCCAGTAGTGGGATAGCTGGGTCATATGGTAGTTCTATTTTTAGGTTTTTAAGGAACCTTCATACTGTTCTCCCTAGTGGCTGTATCAATTTACATTCCCACCAGCAGTGCAGGAGGGTTCCCTTTTCTCTACACTCTCTCCAGCATTTATTGTTTTTTTTTTAACATCTTTATTGGAGTATAATTGCTTTACAATAGTGTGTTAGTTTCAGCTTTATAACAAAGTGAATCAGCTATACATATATATATATATATGTATATATATATATATATATACATATATATATATATATACACACACACACACACACATATATATATCTCCTGCCTCTTGCATCTCCCTCACACCCTCCCTCTCCCACCACTCAGGGTGGTCACAAGCACTGAGCTGATCTCCCTGTGCTGTGTGGCTGCTCCCAACTAACTATCTATGTTACATTTGGTAGTGTATATATGTCCATGCCACTCTCTCACTTCGTCCCAGATTACCGTTCCCCCTCCCTGTGTCCTCAAGTCCATTCTCTATGTCTGCATCTTTATTCCTGTCCTGCCCCTAGGTTTTTCAGAACCATTTTTTTTTAGATTCCTTACATATGTGTTAGCATACAGTATTTGTTTTTCTCTTTCTGACTTATTTCACTCTAGATCTATCCACCTCACTACAGATAACTCAATTTTGTTTCTTTTCATGGCTGAGTAATATTCCATTGTATATATGTGTCACATCTTCTTTATCCATTTATCTGTCAGTGGATACTTAGGTTGCTTCCATGTCCTGGCTATTGTAAATAGAGCTGAAGTGAACATTGGAGTACATGTGTTTTTTGAATTATGGATTTCTCTGGGTATATGCCCAGTAGTGGGATTGCTGGATCGTATGGGAGTTCTATTTTTAGTTTTCTAAGGAACCTCCATACTGTTCTCCACAGTGGCTGTATCGATTTACATTCCCACCTACAGTTCAAGAGGGTTTCCTTTTCTCCACACCCCCTCCAGCATTTCTTGTTTGTGGATTTTTTGATAATGGCCATTCTGACAGTTGTGAGGAGATACCTCATTGTAGTTTTGATTTGCATTTCTCTCATGATTAGTGATGTTGAGTGTCCTTTCATGTATTTGTTGGCCATCTGTATGTCTTCTCTGGAGAAAAATCTGTTTAGGTCTTCTGCCCATTTTTGGACTGGGTTGTTTGTTTTTGTGGTATTGAGCTGCATGAGGTGGTTATATATTTTGGAGATTAATCCCTTGTCAGTTGCTTTGTTTGCAAATATTTTCTCCCATTCTGAGGATTGTCTTTTCATCTTGTTTATGGTTTCCTTTACTGTGCAAAAGCTTTTAAGTTTCATTCAGTCCCATTTGTTTGTTTTTATTTCCATTTCTCTAGGAGGTGGGTCAAAAAGGATCTTGCTGTAGTTTATGTCATAGAGTGTTCTGCCTGTGTTTTCCTCTAAGAATTTGATAATGTCTGGCATTACATTTAGGTCTTTAATCCAACATTTATTTCTAATCTGATCTTTATGATTTCTTTCCTTCTGCTAACTTTGTGGGTTTTTTGTTCTTTTTCCTCTTTGCTTTAGGTTTAAGGCTAGGTTGTTTATTTGAGATGTTTCCTGTTTCTTAAGGTAGGACTGTATTGCTGTAAACTTCCCTCTTAGAACTGCTTTTGCTGCATCCCATAGGTTTAGGGTCATTGTGTCTCCATTGTCATTTGTTTCTAGGTATGTTTTAATTTCCTCTTTGATTTCTTCAGTGATCACTTCGTTATTAAGTAGTGTATTG
>NW_020175066.1:1569155-1629883 GCF_003031525.2 Neophocaena asiaeorientalis asiaeorientalis
TTTTCTTAAATTTACCAGGGCTTGATTTGTGACCCCAAGATATGATCTATTCTGGAGAATGTTCCATGAGCACTTGAGAAAAATGTGTATTCTTGTTTTTTTGGATGGAATGTCCTATAAATATCAATTAAGTCCATCTTGTTTAGTGTATCATTTAAACCTTCTGTTTCCTTATTTATTTTCATTTTGGATGATCTGTCCATTGGTGAAAGTAGGGTGTTAAATTCCCCTCCTATGATTGTGTTAGTGTCGATTTCCCCTTTTATGGCTGTTAGTATTTGTGTTATATATTGACTTGCTCCTTTGTTCTGTGCATAAATATTTACAATTGTTATATCTTCTTCTTGGAGCGATCCGTTGATCATTATGTAGTGTCCTTCTTTGTCTCTTGTAATAGTCTTTATTTATTTATTTATTTTGCAATACACGGGCCTCTCACTGTTGTGGCCTCTACCCTTGCGGAGCACAGGCTGCGGACACGCAGGCTCAGCGGCCATGGGTCACAGGCCCAGCCACTTCGCGGCATGTGGGATCTTCCTGGACCGGGGCACAAACCCATGTCCCTTGCATCAGCAAGCGGACTCTCAACCACTGTGCCACCAGGGAAGCACCAATAGTCTTTATTTTAAAGTCTATTTTTTCTGATACGAGAATTGCTACTCCAGCTTTCTTTTGATTTGCATTTGCATGGAATATCTTTTTCCATCCCCTCACTTTCAGTCTGTATGTGTCCCTAGGTCTGAAGTGGGTCTCTTGTAGACAGCATATGTACGGGTCTTGTTTTTTTATCCATTCAGCCAGTCTTTGTCTTTTGGTGGGAGCATTTAATCCATTTACATTTAAGGTAATTATCGATATGTGTGGTCCTAGTCCCATATTCTTAATTGTTTTGGGTTTGCTATTGTAGGTCTTTTCCTTCTCTTGTGTTTCTTGCCTAGAGAAGTTCCTTTAGCATTTGTTGTAAAGCTGGTTTGGTGGTGCTGAACTCTCTCAGCTTTTGCTTGTTTGTAAAGATTTTAATTTCTCCATCAAATCTGAATGAGATCCTTGCTGGGTAGAGTAATCTTGGTTGTAGGTTTCTCTCCTTCATCACTTTAAATATGTCCTGCCAGTCCCTTCTGGCTTGCAGTTTCTGCTGACAGATCAGCTGTTAACCTTATGGGGATTCCCTTGTGTGTTATTTGTTGTTTTTCCCTTGCTGCTTTTAATATGTTTTCTTTGTATTCAATTTTTGACAGTTTGATTAATATGTGTCTTGGCATGTTTTTCCTTGGATTTATCCTGTATGGGACTCTCTGTGCCTCCTGGACATAACTATTTTATTTCCCATATTAGGGAAGTTTTCAACTAGAATCTCTTCAAATATTTTCTCAGTCCCTTCCTGTTTCTCCTCTTCTTTCGGGACCCCTATAATTCAAATGTTGGTGCGTTTAAGGACCCAGAGGTCTCTGAGACTGTCCTCAATTCTTTTCATTCTTTTTTTTTTCTGCTCTGTGGTAGTTATTTCCACTATTTTATCTTCCAGGTCACTTTTCCGTTTTTCTGCCTCTGTTATTCTGCTATTGATCCCTTTTAGAGTATTTTTAATTTCCTTTATTGTGTTGTTCATCATTGCTTATTTCCTCTTTAGTTCTTCTAGGTCCTTGTTTAATGTTTCTTGCCTTTTCTGTATACTATTTCCAAGATTTTGGATCATCTTTACTATCATTCTGAATTCTTTTTCAGGTAGACTGTCCATTTCCTCTTCATTTGTTAGGTCTGTTGGGTTTTTACCTTGCTCCTTCCTCTGCTGTGTGTTTTTCTGTCTTCTCCTTTTGCTTATCTTACTGTCTTTGGGGTCTCCTTTTTGCAGGCTCCAGGTTCGAGGTTCCCATTGTTTTTGGTGTCTGTCCCCAGTGGCTAAGGTTGGTTCAGTGGGTTGTGTAGGCTTCCTGGTGTAGGGGACTAGTGCCTCTGTTCTTGTGGATGAGGCTTGATCTTGTCTTTCTGGTGGGCAGGTCCACGTCTGGTGGTGTGTTTTGGGATGTCTGTGGCCTTATTATGATTTTAGGCAGTCTCTTTGCTAATAGATGGGGCTGTGTTCCTGTCTTGCTAGTTGTTTTGCATAGGGTGGCCAGCACTGTAGCTTGCCAGTCATTGAGTGAAGCTGGGTCTTGGCGTTGAGTTGGAGATCTCTGGGAGATTTTCGCCATTTGATATTATGTGGAGCTGGGAGGTCTCTTGTGGACCAGTGTCCTGAAGTTGGCTCTGCCACCTCAGAGGCACAGCACTGACTCCTCCCTGGAGCACCAAGAGCCTTTCATCCACATGGCTCAGAGTAAAAGGGAGAAAAAATGGAAAGAAAGAAAGAATTTGCTAATAGATGTGGCTGTGTTCCTGTCTTGCTAGTTGTTTTGCATAGGGTGGCCAGCACTGTAGCTTGCCAGTCATTGAGTGAAGCTGGGTCTTGGCGTTGAGTTGGAGATCTCTGGGAGATTTTCGCCATTTGATATTATGTGGAGCTGGGAGGTCTCTTGTGGACCAGTGTCCTGAAGTTGGCTCTGCCACCTCAGAGGCACAGCACTGACTCCTCCCTGGAGCACCAAGAGCCTTTCATCCACATGGCTCAGAGTAAAAGGGAGAAAAAATGGAAAGAAAGAAAGAAAGAGGATAAAATGAAATAAAGTAAGATAAAATAAAATAAATGTATTAAAATTAAAAATAATTGTTAAGAAAAAAAATTAAAAAAAAAAAAAATGGACAGAACCCTAGGTCAAATGGTGAAAGCAAAGCTATACAGACAAAATCTCACACAGAAGCATACATATACACACAAAAAGAGGAAAAGGGAAGAGAATATGTATATTGCTGCTCCCAAAGTCCACCTCCTCAATTTGGGATGATTCCTTGTCTATTCAGGTATTCCACAGATGCAGGGTACATCAGGCTGATTGTGGAGATTTCATCAGCTGCTCCTGAGGCTGCTGGGAGAAATTTCCCTTTCTCTTCTTTGTTTGCACTGCTTACGAGGTTTAGCTTTGGATTTGGCCTCACCTCTGTGTGTAGTTCGCCTGAGGGCGTCTGTTCTTCACTCAGACAGGACAGGGTTAAAGGAGCCCCTGATTTGGAGGCTCTGGCTCACTCAGTCCAGGGTGAGGGAGGGGTTTGGATGCGGGGCGAGCCTGCAGCGGCAGAGGCTGGCGTGACCATGACGTTGCCCCAGCCTGAGGCGCGCCGTGCGTCCTCCCGGGGAAGTTGTCCCTGTATCCCAGGACCCTGGCAGTGGCGGGCTGCACAGGCTCCTGTGAGGGGAGGTGTGGATAGTGACCTGTGCTCGCACACAGGCTTCTTGATGGCGGCAGCATCAGTCTTAGCGTCTTATGCCGGTCTCTCTGGTCCGCACTGATATCCGAGGCTCACGCTCGATCGTTTCTGGAGCTGCTTTAGGCGGCGCTCTTAATCCCCTCTCCTCGCGCACCAGGAAACAAAGAGGGAAGAAAAAGTCTCTTGCCTCTTTGGCAGGTCCGGACTTTATCCCGGACTCCCTCCCGGCTAGCCGTGGTGCACTAGCCCCCTTCAGGCTGTGTTCACGCTGCCAACCCCAGTCCTCTCCCTTAATTGCTTTCTTAAAAAAAATCGATTAAGGTGATATGTTTTTCTCCTTTTTTATTGTTTTATAGTGAATTATACTGATTGATATTTAAATATTAAACCAGCTTTGTATTTCATAGATAAACTCTACTTCATCCTGATGTATAATCCATTTTATAGGTAGTATTTTCTTGAAAGTTTTTGTGTTTATTTGGGCAAATTATACTAGTGTTTAGTTTTCCATCCCTTTAATGCAAAATTGGATGCACTGTATTCCTTAGCTTCTGTCATCTGATTTTAACATTTGTATTATTTCTTCCTTCAGTATTTAATATTTTCTAATATAAAATTGAAAGCTATAAATTTTATTTTAAATGCTCTTGTGGCCAATTCCCACAAATTTTTCTAATTTTCCTTCTCATTTCATGTTTTTTCCATATTTTGTTACTTGGAGATGAATTGCTTAATTTCCAATTATTTTGGAATTTTTCATATTTTTTTCCATTTTTATATTCAGCCAAAGAATCAAAAGGATCTATTTCTATATCTTTCTGCATGAGTTCCTCTTCTCTAGTAGTTTGCCTTTCAAATTCCCATCTTACATTCTCAATAAACATCTTTATTCTTGTTTCACCTGTAAAAGCTGTAGGAGAAATATACTTTCTGGGTCTTGAAAATGTCTTGAGGATATTTCGGAAATAGCGTATAATCTGAGTGTATCTGGCATATAGGATGGATAGACAAGCATGTAAAAGATTATATGCCATGGTAGTGAATTATAAGAAGGCCACGCACACACAGATCTAGCTAGTAAAATTTGGTTCTAATTGTTTGATATTTTAGACAATCATGTTTTTTTTGAGGATGGGGTATATAAATATATCTGTGTTTTACCAAGGTGAATTCTTCTAGGAACAATTCTGGGACTGCTCATAAAATGAGTGAAGATTATTTGAAGAGCTGAGTTGTGAGTGAATAAAGATCTACGTTAGGACAGTGATAAGAGTGGTTAAGAGGTTTTGCTAAGTGTAGTGGTGGGGTATGAAGTGCGGGAACTTGAGAAGTCACAGATGACAGAAATAGAAAAGCTTTCCCTTTTCAGTTTAATAGCATGTTTCGGATAAAGGTGGTAGGTTCAGTTTTGTACATTTTTAATTTTAGGTACTTATTGAATGATTGAAGACTATCCTACAAATAGAATTGTGGGTTTGAATTTAGGAAAACAGCTGTGTTAGATATGAAATATTTGACAGCTAGATCTAAGTTGATAATAATAGATGATATGGGAGTGGATATTGCCAGGGGACATATGACAAAGTCTTGAGAAAATGCCAGCATACTGGGAAATGATGCAGAAAACGTCTGACCACCAAGAATGGTGATCAGAGTGATAGCAGAAGGATAATAGAAAAATCTGCTTAATTTTAAGTTCACTCCTCTCTGAGCTTTCATAAAAAGGGCACATAGTAAACTTAGGTAGAGACGTAGCATCTGGAAGGAAAGACTGAATGTGGTATTGTCTTCATTTCTTTATTTACATTTAAAGAGCCAGAATAGTTACTTGAATTATAAATGTTCAGTCTAAATTGTTTCTCTCTTTATTTTCGCCCTGCAAGTAAGTGAATTTTGTTTCAAAACTAGGTGTATTTATCTTATATTTTATTAATTCTATGCTAATAAATCTTAGATTTCTTTAGCAATAATCAATTATATTTGAATTAGTAGTTTCCAAGATGCTTATTTCTTTTGTTTTTAAGATTCAGATTTTTGGGGGTTATTGTTGTGACGTCTTATTACTTAGTTTATGTGTTGCTTAAAATAGGAATATAGAAAAGTTGATGTAAAGTAAAATTGAATGCAAGTACTAGACCTGGCCCTTGATTTTATTGATAGATGGTACATTTTGGCAAGGTCTCTTGGGGTACCTCCACTCAAAGTTTAAACACAAGCACACACACACAAATATATACTCCTTCAATAAGTAACGTGTGTTTGATCTTGAAGCAGAATTCCTCATCTGTACTTGACTTTGAGTGATATGTCATATGTTGAATTTGTTATTGGTTTTTAATAAGAATATATTCAAATTCCATTTTTAAGTTTTAAAGAATAGATACAAGTTCAGTATATCTTTACAAAACATTCTTGTTTGGTTTCCTTTTATCATGTTTTAAGGTTACATGTGACTGTAATGTTCCACAATGAGACAGAGATTGATAATCAGGAAAGAATAGCCCTTTAATGTGATTTATATCTATAGATTTTATGTCAGATATGAAAAGTTGCTGTTTAAATTGTAAAGGAGGATCCATTAAGGAACACTTTAAACCATTTTACTATTTAACATACCTTGAGCTCTTCTTTATAGAATTATGCCTTTTAAAGCAAACTTTAGTTGCTTACCAAATGTTTGCAAAATATGATTTGATAAAGTTAAATTATTCTAATATTAATAAAATACAGAAATAATAGCCTTTAAAATAGTACATTTAATATGAAGGTATGTGGTGTTTCAGGGGAGTTTAGAAGCCAGTTATTTTCTAATTTCCATTAGTAATTTTAATTTCCTCTTGTCAGGTAAGGTTAGACAAGGGTAGACAATGTATATAGTAGGGAATGGTGAAGGTATAAAAATTCTTCAAATGTCTCCCATTTTGTCCTGTTGTCCTATTGGTTTCAGTGTATGGTTGGGTTAGATGTGAAATAACCTGTAGGTTGTTGCCTAGTTCTGGGATGAATCTCTGAAAATATCACGTAGCAGTTGACATTTTTGTTACAATGGAATCATTCCCTAGTTATCTTCACTTAAACTACTCCCCTTCAAGTATTTATTAATAATATTTTCTTTTATTTGCTCAAATCATATTTTTGACAAACTGAATTGTCCTATGGTTTGGCTCAGTCTTTTTAATGTACTATCCAGCATTTGCCTTTAATTTCTTATAAATCTAATTTCTAACATGATTTATTTTCTTCATATCAGTGTTTAGGTAAAAGAAGTACTTTGCCTTTACTAGTGTACAAAAACTAACCTCTTAGAGGTTGGCCAAAATCTTCCAATTGTACAATTCCTAGAGCTAATATAATCTCTCATTGTGCAGATGAAAACAGTTAGACCTGGCGAGGTAAAGTGAGTTAGTTGCCCAAGACCGACAAGAGATACTACCAAGGATGATTTAGTCTGGTTTTTGATTTGCTTCCCAATCTTATGTTTATTCATATGCATATATAATATATATTCATATATATTGAATATAATATATAGTATATGATATGTGTGAAAGGGACTTAAGCATCTGCAAATTTTGGTATTTGTAGGGGTCCTGGATCCTATTCCCCCCACCCCATAGCAAGGGACTACTGTACTTTTATTCCCACTTCCCTCCTCATAGTCTATAAGGAGTGAGGATTCTCCAGGGCAAAGGCTGTCAAGCTAAGTCAACTTTTTATCCCTATAGCCTAGTGTTTTGCACAGACTAAGAGATATTTGATTCCTTATGCATGTACGTAAACACCATATCAGTTGGGTTGCTTATGGTGTTAGGAGCAGAAAACCCACTTCACACTGGCCTTCAGTGACTGAAGAGGAGCTTACAGGTTCTAGTAAAAAGTCTTAGGGAAAAAAAAAAAAGGTCTCACAGAAAGTATAAAGGTAGGCTGGTCTTTGATCCAGAAGTTCATGATTCCATTTGGAATAAACTCTTACTCTTTATTTCTGTAATTCTCATAGCTCTGCTCCCTTTGGGTTTTGGCTTCATCCTCAGGCTTGCTTCTCTCCTACAGAAAGAGCTTTCAATACTCCTGGAATTATGTACTTCCTCTTTTACACTGTAAGAGGAAGGAAGGAATTACCCAGCAAAACTTCTGACCTTTCCTCTTAATTGCACCAATTAGATCAAGTGCTGTTCCCTTAGACAGTTTGTCAGTGTGGGTGTGATTATTACCCTCATTGGTTTAAGACAGTTAAGGCCCTCTCTTATTGCTGGGACAGTGCTGGGGATAGTGTATGGCAACAATCTATCTAAACTGGTATACAGTAGGAAAGGGCTCCAACATCAAATTTTTATTACTCATCATAGGTTGTGTATACATGTGGATGTATATGTGAGCTTTCATTTGGAGCTTAAGGGAAAGGATCCCAATAGACTCTGTGACCAGAATTAAGTTTACATTAATTGTTTTTTTAATTTTAAACAATTAATTAACTAGGTAGTATAGCACCATAAACATGACACCACAAGTGTCTGAATTCCAAAAGAAAAGAAATAAGCAACTTGGAAACTAGTGATTGTATTGTACTCAGTATTGCTAAAGAATCCTAAAATTTTGTGGCAAAATTGATATCTAAGAAAGTACTTTTCAAGCTTTAATGTATAAATCACCTGGGGATCTCATTAAAATCCAGATTTTGATTTAGTAGGTATGGAGTGGGACCTATAATTCTGCATTTTTAATAAGTTCGTAGGTGATTCTAGTGCTGGTGGTCCATTTTACAGAGCTGGGGTTTAAAAGACCAAACTGTTTTTGTCATTTTCTAAAGGTGTTGAGAACCAGCTCAGTTTACTGTTGCAGGCCACCAATGTCTCTTTTCTGGACTTCTGCAGTAGCCTTGTAGTAGCCTCCCTCCTTAACCCTCTTGTCCCACTACAATCCATTCTCTAAATGGAGCTTATAGTGATCATTTTAATATGTAAATCAATCACATCACTCCTGTAATTAACCTTCTACTGGTATTCCATTGCATTAGAATGAAATCTAAACTCTACCATAACTACACTGTACTAAATGATGCAGCCCCTGCCTGCCTCTCCAAATGCTTTTCATACCACTCTTCCCTTTATTCACTTTGCTTGAGTGCTTTGCAACCACCCTTCATGCTGCTTGTAATGTGGACCCTGCATCTTCACACGACTGGCTTCTTCTCTTTATTCAGGTCTCTGCTTAAATATTAACCACTTCTTAGTGTATCTTATGAGTGACTTCAGAGAAATAAATTCTTGGGGTATTGTTGTAATGAGAGTAGATCACCAACTCCGTCAGTTCAGTTAAAGAGTGATGTAAAAGTCACTTTAAAGTTTTGGTTGGTTCAGTTCATATTAGAGATTATTTCATAATGCATGTAAAGGGTTTGTTTCCATATTTTTATAGTATTAATGGATATTTCTTTTTCCTATCCAAGTCACTGTGTGCCCAGTATTCAGCAGACAGACGAGAAGATGAGAAGATGTGTGATCATTTGATAAGAGCAGCCAAATATCGAGACCATGTGACAGCAACTCAGCTAATCCAGAAAATTATCAACATTCTCACAGACAAGCATGGAGCCTGGGGAAATTCTGCAGTGAGGTAAAGTTATACCTTTAGGATTTGGCCACTGATTTTCTGTAGAAGTCCTTGGTTTAGATAAATGGCTTTGGATATGATCAAGGCCAGATGAAGAACAAAGTAATTTAATATTTTATCTTCTGCAATGAATTTAAAGCAAAGGGGAAGGAGAAAATCAGTATGGGTATAGTTATGGATCTTTGTGGAGATTTCAATTCCCTTCAACTACTTCAAAAAGAATAGTTGCTCATATATTTATTTACTTTGAAGTGAACTATTAAGGGAAGTAGTGTAAACTGCTTTTACTGGTTGCACTTATATCTGAATTTATACAAGTACAATACTTTATTTAAAGAAACTATTCCCTATTTTACACTTTTGAGTTTTTAACACATAAATTTGAAAACATAATAATATGTGTTGTTTTGTTGCAAATTACAGGGCTATGATGAAACAATACCATCTTTAAAATTTTATTTACTACATCTACCTCCTTTTAAGATTACCAAACTGAACGTGCAATTTTTTATTCTAATTTTAGAAACAAAATATTTACTTTCTAGGACTAAGGAACTTAGATAAATCATAAAATTTAGTCTTTTTGGAATATTTTATTCTACAAGTCTTAGGAACATGTTTTGACTCATTTAAGTAATGTTAATGAAAAAGTTCTTTATTTTCCCATTAGAAAGATATTTTTTAATTCCTCATTTCTGCATAACTTTTTCTGGAAGACAAACACAAAAGAAAACAGCAAATTACTTGTATATTATATATAGGCGTAACTGGTTTCTGCTTGTGTTTTAAGCAATTCACGTGTCTAGCAGACATCAAAGTCTAGTTTTAGAGATTTTCCAGTAAACAGAAAAAGATTTTAGTTTTTTTTTAAGCTGAACTTTAAACTAGTTGAGTTGAAACCTATCTGATATGGGATGTTTTTGTTTTGAGTACAAGTATTCACTAATATAGAGTAGATATGTCTCATCATGCTTATTGTGAAGAATACTTAAATAAAATGAATTACATTTCTGGGCATATCATTTTTGGTGTTCAGAGGAAGGAATGCAGGTCAAGGTCTTGAAGGCAAAAGGACTGAGTAAAAGCAGAAACCATGTTTGTTTGTTTGTTTTAATTACTGTTCCAGCTGATCTCAGCTGCAAGAATGGTCATGGGAATGACATGAATTACTGGGTCAGGGCTCTCTAGTGCCTTATATTGCAACATGTAAAAGCCTATGGGTGTGTGTTTGGAGGGGACTGTGGAAGGGGAGTTGTATTGAGGATTTTAGAGTTTCCAGATACTTTAATGTAACAGATTTGTTATAGTCATTTTGACACCTGGTACTGAATAAATTAGAAGATTACTTTGATGTACAGTGCTTGGCACATACTGGGAACTAAATATATGTTTGTTACATTTTTTTTTTAGGCTTAAAATTTTTGTTTTTGACCTAAAAGGAGTTTTACAATTTTAAAATGAAAGCCTTTAGGCAACTTATGCCAAAGGGGTCATTTTTATAAGATCAAAATTCTTTCTCGTGATAGCTATACCATTGTATAGCTCAGTATACCTGTGCTGTCAACACGAAAGTGTTTTTCTGAAGTGATTTTGGTGTAATAAAGTATCTTGGAGAACTAAATGGACTGTGAAATGTATTTGTCTAGAACTAATTAGTGTTTCTG
This sequence comes from Neophocaena asiaeorientalis asiaeorientalis, assembly GCF_003031525.2. Taxonomy (NCBI): domain Eukaryota; kingdom Metazoa; phylum Chordata; class Mammalia; order Artiodactyla; family Phocoenidae; genus Neophocaena; species Neophocaena asiaeorientalis. Next base: position 1,579,733 of record NW_020175066.1, read on the forward strand.
TAATAGAGTTGTTCAAGGGTTCAACTCTGTTATTCTATAAAGCCAGAAAAAATTGAATTCTGAAATTTTAATATTTCCCCAAATTTACAGAACATTTTTTACTTTTTTACTCTTGAGTAAAAACAGCTGTCAAACTGTTTTCTTTTAAATGTGTACATTTTTAATTAAAAGCAACAACAAATGATTCATCATTGAAAGGAAAATTAATATTAGTGAATTGATATTTTCCTCTTTATAGATCTCATAACTTACCTAGATTTTATTTAAAACAATGCTTAACAAAGCACATTGCCTCCATGCTGATATTTTTGTCGTTGTATTTAGTTCAGTGTCACATTCAACTGTTACTTATTTGGAATACCTGGTTGCTCCCTAATGCCTTTAATACAATTATCTTAAAATAGGCCTTTTCAGTATTAATTCCAATTAGAGTGGATTTCTAGACCTTGGTGCCCTTTTTTAGGAAGCTGTGTAAGAAAATGTAGTTGATAAAACGTATGCTGACTTACCATTCTTTGAGAGTGGTTAACTATTCTGATTTCCCTTGTATGAGGCTTGCATAATCAGCTTGTAAATTATGGACATGGTTATAATAAATGAGACTAACACAGTGTACTTTGTTCTTCACTTAGCATAATTCTAGAAAACATAAATGGCATTAGAGAGAAATCAGAGTCCTACTGTAGCTATAATGCATTTAACTATCCTAAGCCTGTTAAAAGAAATATGCACAATGAGCAAAATTCTAGTAAAGAGGATTAAATTATTTTAAGTATAATTCCTTTGTGTTTTATCTTAAGAATTATAGTAGCATTTTGTCTTATAAATTCAATCATATTAGAATATATAGAAATTTCATTTGTGGCATTTTTTATTTTGACCCTCCTTTGGAATCCACATAATTTCCTTGTAGCCATGGCTATGTAGGCCTAATACTTTCCCATTAATGTCATTTGTTTTGTTTCACTATTGATGGCTTTTCTAATGCCACACGATCAGCCGGCTGCAATCCTGGCAGCTGGCCTGGGATCGGCAGTGGTTTTAATAAATCACAATCAGACCCATGCCATTACATCAATATTTTTAGTCAATTATAGAGAAGGTCAGGTGCTACATTCAGTATAGGAGCCTCAGCATGTGGCATTTGAGAAACATCTGGTCCTGCAACAAAACTGCAAGCTGGGAAAAAAAGAATCCAATTTATCCCATCTAAAGAGACCAAATGAAATCTGCTGCTTTATGGATAACACAATGATGATTATAGCCATTTTGAACATGTTATACTTGCTAGACTTAATACCCTTTATAAAGACATATTCCCAAAAGTTTCCATTCAATAAAAACTGAAAATGAAAATATTATTTTCTCAGAAGCAGATGGGAATTGTTGTTTCCTCACAGCAGGCATCTAATATCTTTTGACACCTAGTGACCTGCCTGAATGCAATTTGTGTCTTAATATCCTGCTTATACCAGCTTTTGCCACAAGAGAAAGAGAGAGGAGCTCTCTCTTTCTCTCTCTCTCTCCTTTCTTTGATGCCTAGACTATTGCATTGACAGGTAAAGAAAGTATTCCTCCCTTAGAGCTCTTATAACTGTGTGCCCTTTACTGTCATTGCATTTTTTCAAATGCTTAGAGATTTCAGGAAATAATGGGACAGACAAGTACCTGTTCATCCATACATTACTGTCACCTGGAGTGAGGCTCAGGTGAAAACAGAGAGAGCTTGATAAGAATAGTGGAATAAGCAAGAAAGAGGCCACAAATGAACAGAGTGGCAGAAGTAATTTTTTTCCGGTGCATGGAGCAGGCATTGTGTTTATTTGGGTCAGGAGACAAATCATCTTTCATGTAGATGACACCTGGTAAAGTGGCTGAATGTAAGAAGGATGAGGAGAGATGATGGAGAACACTGGATGGAAGTCTCAGAGGACATACTACCCTTTTCTCATATCGTCCTTCATTGCATTCTAATAGGCTGACTAATGTACCATGGAAATTCTCTCTTGGTATTAGTCCGGGAAAGAAGGTGGTTCTCTTCTTCTCTGAAAAATGCGTGGATAGAGCTAGAAACATAAATTATCTTAGAAGTAATAAGGTTTAGGAGTTTCTAAGAGAATCTCTTATCAAGATTCTTGAATGCTTTTGATTAGTTTAGGAGACTGTATTTAGGTTTAGATTTCTGCTGCTTTAAGAAACTCCATTTCAGATTGCTTGAATGTGTTCTAATGGATGCCCTCAAGCTAGAGGCGTCTCTTCCTGAAAGACATTCATCTTTTTTCTGTGTCACAAGCTTGCCGGTAAAATCTTTGTGATGCTCTCTCCAATTTTTCTTCAGTAAATCAAATCTTCCTTCTTTCAGAAAGATGAATGCTGTAAGGTTGGAGTGTTATAAAAAAAAAATCAATGCAGGCAAAATTGAAACAGTATGCCTCTGTATTGATTGGCCTTGTGAAATCGAAACTAACAGCTTTGTAACTGTTCCAGTGGACAGTTAGCTGACCTGTAATGGGCAAACTATCAATATTAACATTACTATTTTATCTTGTACTATGTCATTTTAAAATCCAGAGTCCAAGGAATGGAAAGGCCTAAAGAATTTTTAATCTTTGTAGGAAATATCCCATTTTCTTTTTATATACCATTGTTTGAAGAAAGCAGTAGCTAATGTACTTGACCTATAAAAAACTAAGACTACGGCAGTGTTGGTTTTATATCAGTTACTCTTTTTAAAACACAACAACAAAAAAAAACCTTGATTTTTTTTTTTTGAAAATAATTTCTGATTAAAAAAATTTCGCTGGTGAAATTTAATATTGAACTCATCTTTTTATATGTGTTTCCCATTTCAACGGAAGTGTATTATGTCTTTTGAAAACATTCTTCATCTCCAATTTTTTATTAAGTAGGCAATACCAGTGAATTTCTAGAGAAATTAAAGTGCTAATACGCTTTCCTTATCAAGAGTTCATTTTAGGCATTTGATTTCATTATAGTACGTGGGTAATCAAGCAGATCTCTAGTCATAGGTATAATATACTCAATCTTATTCTTTCAAATGCTTTTGTTTTTATTCCTACCCACCCCTGGGAGCTAGTACTTGACATCAGTACAAGCACCACTCATTGCTCTCTCTGGAGCTCTGATGATGCTAGAAATTCTTTATAACCAATCCCGACAATAACATTGTAAGATGGCTTAATAAACCGAACATTTTTTCCATTTACCCCCTCCTTGTTCCCTTTCTTAGAAAGGAAAGAAAAAAATCAATAGCTTACAAAACAAATGGAGGAATCTATGGAGATGTCAGTTAAAGAAAACAGGTGTATTTGAAAGTGTTTACATGAAAAGAATAGTTTCAAACACTAAGCACATTAAATACCTATGCCCAGAACATAATGAGACTTGTTCATGTTCTTAGTTTTGTGATAAGTTGATATTTTTTTAAATTTATTTTCTTACTGAAGTATAATTGATTACAATGTTGTGTTAATTTCTGCTGTACAGAAAAGTGACTCAGTTATCCATATATATACATTCTTTTTTATATTCTTTTCCATTATGGTTTATCACAGTATACTGAATATAGTTCCTTGTGCTATACAGTAGGACCTTGTTGTTTATCCATCCTATATATAATAGTTTGCATCTGCTAACCCCAAACTCCCGGTCCGTCTCCCCCCACCCCAACTCCCTCTTCCCCTTGGCAACCACAAGTCTGTTCGCTATGTCTGTGAGTCTGTTTCTGTTTCATATATAAGTTCTTTTTTTAGATTAGATATATTAGATTCCACATATAAGTGATATTATGTGGTATTTGCCTTTCTCTGTCTGACTTTACTTCACTCAGTATGATAATCTTTAGTTGCATCCATGTTGCTGCAAAGAAATTTCTGGTATTGTGTCAGTACTGAGGAGCAGTTCTTTTTCCCTCATATTTTATGGCCACGGTGTAGTTGTGTTATATAGTTATACATGCTTATGATACAACTTTTATTATTAGTCAAATCTAACAGTACACTGAATGACTTATCAGAAATGTATGACTGTTATGTTTTGTAAATCAGTGATGCTGAGTATATGAGAATTGAATAGCTATATTTTCTAATAATGTAAGGCAAAAAATACATAATTTTATAGGCCATTAACATGTTTTACAGTATTCAAAATGAATATGTTCTTATAATAATTTTGGGTAAAATATTTTTGCTACAAAGTAATTTTAAAGAAATAAACAATAAAATAAGTTATGGTATTAAGTACCAACAATTCAAAGTTAATAAATTGCAACCATAAAAAAAAAACACATTGAAAAAGAAATACAAATTATTGCACGTATGTTCACTAAAGACACCAAAACGTTTGTGTACATTTTTGCAATCCCCTTTCAGTTTCATTATTCAGTGAAGTCTCTTCCTGTTCTTCTTGATAGTCTTTCCTCCTGAGTTCTCTGACAGTTATGCACAGTATATGCTGCAGAATTTTGCTTGACAGTATACTGTGTTGTTTGTTTTGTGTGTAGATTATAAGATGTTTACCTTATGCTATTGCCATAGTTCCTAGCTTAGTGATGAGCCTGTAGTATATCCTAAATAAATTTTTTTTAATCAGGTAGACTACTTGTCTTCATTCATAACTTATCTTAAACTTATCATTATGCTAGGTATTAAATCAGATAAATTTCTTTTAACCAAAGCAGCAAGAAATTTAAACAGTAAAGTTCAAAAATATTTTTATCACAACTGGTGGTATTTTATGAAGGATGATATTAATTCAGAAATTAAGAAAAATGTAGTAGAAATAGAATATATCTGAAAAGAGATGTACTGTAGATAATAGTTACAGACTTGGAAATTTCGGTTTCTATTTGTAAAGAACACTTTTCTGTAACAATTTACTTTGAATATTTCGATTAGAAAAATTTGAAGCTCAATAGGTAATTTTAAGTTGTAACTTGGGTGGGGAGTCCTTGAACTTTAATAGTCCCTGGTATAATTTTTGGTAAAATCAAAAATTTTCAGAAGTATCTTAAAGGGTTGGAAGCAGATGAAATTCTTTAAGGAGTTTGAGAAAATTTAGTGGTTTCATGTAAATCTGGAGAGGAACCATACAATCTGTGTTTTTAACAAGTACCCCAGTACAAAAATCACTTGAAAACCACAGCAGTAGTTTAGCCAAACTTGCAATTTGTTGTCAGGGCTGCCTTCCACTTAAGACTACTGTAGGCTATTCTTGTAGCTGATACTTGGCTGTTTCAAGTTTTGTTTCTCCTGCCTATTGGAGCACTTTTTCTATTCATATTTGTTTAACACCAGCTGTGCATCATTTACTGTGCACAGTAAGGCACTCCAAAAACCAATATGAGTAAAACAGATACGTTTCTTGCCCTCATAGAACTTTCTGTCTAAGAGAGGCAATGGGAAAGTGAACAGAAAATTATAAATAGCTTAAAAGCAATGATTTTAATTTCTCACTGTATATAGCCATAAATAAGGAAATAGAAGGCTTTTTTTTTCATCCATCTTTAGTTTTCCTTTGGTAAAAGATCAGTGTGATTTCGTGGAAAGAACACTAGTGTGACATCTGTATTTCTATTCCTGACTCTTTCACTAACTGGTTATGTGACAATGAACAAGTTAAACTAACAAAATCTTATTTCATATGCATTTTATTTATTTCAGACAGATTACCTGTGAGAAGAAAGCAACAATAGTTGGTTTGCATTAGAGCCTGAGGCTTAAAGGAGGAGGGAGATGTTAACACAAATTATTGCAAATATGGCAAATGTTACTATTAAAGTAAGTTGATTAAATGTAAAATAGATAGCTAGTGAGAAGTAGCCACATAGCACAGGGAGATCAGCTCAGTGTTTTGTGACCAGACCAGCTAGAGGGGTGGGATAGGGAAGGTGGGAGGAGACGGAAGAGGGAGGGGATATGGGGATATATGTATACCTATAGCTGACTCACTTTGTTATACAGAAGAAACTAACACACCATTGTAAAGCAATTATACTCCAATAAAAATGTTAAAAATTTTTTTCTCTTTCTGATATTTAATTGCTAGTGTATAGAAATGCACTAGATTTCTGGTTATTACTTCTGTATACAGCAACTTTGCCAAATTCATTGATGAACTCTGGTAGTTTTCTGGTAGTGTCTTTGGGATTTTCTATGTATAGCATCATGTTATCTGCAAACAGTGACACGTTTACTTCTTCCTTTCTAATCTGGATTCCGTTTATTTCTTTTTCTTGTCTGATTGCTGTGGCTAGGACATCCTAAACTATGTTGAATACAAGTGGTGAGAGTGGGCGTCCTTGTCTTGTTCTTGATCTTAGAGGGAATGCTTTCAGCTTTTTACCATTGAGTGTGATGTTTGCTGTTGGTTTTGTCATATATAGCCTTTATTATGTTGAGGTGTGTTCCATGTATGCCCACTCTCTGAAGAGTTTTTATCATAAATGGATGTTGAATTGTATCAAAAGCTTTTTATGCATCTATTGAGATGACCATATGGTTTTTATTTTTCAGTGTTTTAATATGGTGTATCACACTAATTCACTTGTGGATATTGAAAGATTCTTGCATCCCTGGAATAAATCCCACTTGATCATGGCATATGATCCTTTTAATATATTGTTGGAGTCAGTTTGCTAGTATTTTGTTGAGGATTTTTGCATCCATGTTCATCAGTGATGTTGGCCTGTAATTTTTTTTGTGTGTGTGTGGTATCTTTGTCTGGTTTTTATATTAGGGTGATGGTGGCCTCATAGAATGAGTTTGGAGGTGTTCCTTCCTCTGCAATTTTTGGGAATAGCTTCAGAAGGATAGGTGTTAGCTCTTCTCTAAATGTTTGGTAGAATTCACCTGTGAAGCCATCTGGTCCTGCACTTTTGCTTGGTGGGAGTTTTTAAATTACTGATTCAATTTCAGTACTGGTAATTGATCTGTTCATATATTCTATTTTTTCCTGGTTCAGTCTTGGGAGATTGTACCTTTCTAAGAATTTGTCCATTTCTTCTAGGTTGTCCATTTTATTGTCATATAGCTTCTCTTAGTAGTCTCTTATGATCCTTTGTGTTTCTGTGGTGTCAATTGTAACTTCTCTGTTTTCATTTCTGATTATTGATTTGGGCCCTCTCTTTTGAGTTAACATTTGAACCCAGGTAGTCTGACTCAGAGTCTATACTTACAACTATTATGTAACTTCTTAATGTTAGTAATTGGTACTAGGTTTTTGAGTGCTTACAGTCTGCCTGGCACTGGCTAATTCCTTTACAAAACTTTCATTGGATCTTCACAATAACCCTGTAAAGTGGATACTATTATTTCTAGTTTGCCTTGGTGTAAATGAAGGCTTAGACACATTCATGACTTTTCAAATAATAAAGCTTCTGTTTTTACACCTTATAGTTTGCTACTTCAGTCAACATTGAAAGGTTTATCCATGTTTGATGTTTTGTTTCAAGAAGTACAGGTGTGAGTGCCACTCTTATTTTTTGGGAATTTGATTTTTCTTTTCTTTTTCTACTCTTTCTACCTACCTTTTACTTACTTATTTTTTTAGTTTTACTTATTTAGCTTGCTTGTGTCCAAACTTTTTTTTATGCAAAAATCAAATCACCAATAAAAAGCCTTATAAATATTGTTCTTAATTAGAACCCAGTATATAATATAGATAAGAAGGGTCCCATCCTAGTTGACATCAAGAGATCATGGGTTTCTTACTCATTGCTCTACAATCATCTCATGATGTGAAAATCACTCCACAGCCTGAAAAGGGAATATTGGTCCAATGGAAGCTTGTTAGAATAAAATCAAAGTGGAACCTAACCTCCTAATTTATAATCTAGGACTCTTTCTAGCTTTCTGCCCTGCCCCCCTATATCTCTCATCATCTTATATTGGGTTATTTTTTTTAAGTGTATTGAATTTTTAGTAAATGATACATACCAGTGTTCAAATATTACTTACATATGAAAGTGATGCTTGTTTGGACCTGGATCAAAACCACCACATAAGCAGCTATAAATATTATTGGAATAATTTGAATATAGATTCAATATTATATATAATATTGTTTTAATAGTTAATTTCTGAATAATTAGTACTATTTCTAAATAATAATTGTATTGTTTTATAAGAAAATATCATTGTTGTTCTTAGGAGATACGTTTGCTTAAGGGTTGAGACGTCATGCTGTCTATAACTAATTGTCAAGTGGTCCAGCAAAAAATAAATAAATAAACATAGGGGAGAGAGATTGAGTGGAAGCATGTTAAAGCAAATATAGCAAGATAAGTAAACAAGGTGGTTTAGGTAAAGGTATGTAATTTTTTTCGATATTCTTCTTGCTGCTTTTCCATAGGTTTGTAACTTTTGCTGGGAAGAATATACTTCTGAGAAAATACTGAGAGATTGTCTCTTGGGTTTCCCTTACATTGTTTCCCTCTAGCTGTGGTTAATTGAGAATTAAAGCTTGATGTTAAAAATAAAATTTTTTGGTTGCATATTCAGAATTAGAAATTTTTTTACTTTACTTTCAGAGTTCAGTAAATTCTTACCAAATGCTTTCTGTGTCTTAGAAAGAACACGTAGGTTAACGTATTATGCACTTTCCTTGAAAACACCTGGTATAGTCATATTTAACACTGTAAGGTATGGTTGGATGCACCTAATCTATGCCTTACCGCATTTTATAGGTGAGGAAACAGTTGGTGAGAGGTTAAATAATTTGTTGGAGATTGTACAAGTGATCTCTGACAAAACCAAGACTCAAAATCTTCACCATTTTGAGCTTGACTGAATGACTTTCATGAAATCATTTAGTTACTTATTCGTCAGTCATTCCAAGTGTCTTTTTCTTTCTTCCTCCTTATTTCTTCCTTCCATCCTTCCTTTTATTGATGTTTTTCTGATTAAGTTTTCAAAATTGGTTAATTTTGAAACTAATGTTTGTTAAACACCTATTATGTGTCAGGCATTGTGCTAATTGCTGAGGCTGTAATAATAGAAAAGACAGACATGGGTTCTGTCCTCATAGAGCGTAGAATTTAAGAGATTGTTACTTCATTGTGAGTATGTCCTGGGATTTTCTGGCTCTGCTGGTATCATGCTAAAGCAGTCATATAGCATTTTCTGTTTAGAATGCTTTCACTTTGTGCTTCATGCTCTTCTCAGTGTTTGTCTATCTTGTCTCTAAGCCTCTTGCATATATATTGTTTCCTTCTCTAGTTTAGGTGTCCTGCCATGTCTCCTATAACAACCTCTACTTCCCATGTTACAGCCCTTGTGACAATGAATAGTAATTGCTTTTGAAATCGCCCCAGACTCTTAACCTATAAATGCCATTAGGGAAATTATTATATTTATTTTTGTTCATTAACATGTGCTGGGAATATTACCTGGAATATTTTAGGCAGTTTAATAAGTGGCTTTTTAGTGATTGAAAAAAAGAAGTATATATTTCAAAGTTTAACATACGATAAAAACAGAAAGGAACTGGAAAATCAAGTTTGTGGTTTGGAATTTGTTTTATCATTCTCTCTTTTTCATAAGACCTAGGCCACATGCCTAATTAAAAACCAAACCAAACAAAAAACAACAGCGGATTGCTCTGTGCACACTGTCTGTAGCTTGTCTGGTCCCAGCCTGTGTTTAGTATGATTTGGTAACACTAAATCATTCCCAAACCCAAGATTCACTTGAGGTCTTTTGATACCTCTCTCTCTCCCTCCAAACCCACCAAAGAATTTATATTGTTTTCAAGTCAGCCTGGGGAATAGTTTATGTGAGTATTCTTCCCGGGTTTTCAAAGGAGGCTCTAAAGATTGGACACAGACTGAATTTTGGACTTTACCCATAGATATCTAGAGTCCACAGGAATAAATATCCAATGAGTTGTCTTTCATATGTTCTCCCATTCCCAAAGAATCCATCGTTTCCATCAATATCAGGAACTTTTACTATATGCCTAATTAGACTGAGCACTTACCGTTGGGAACAAAGAACCACATTGACTGTAGAGCCTGTATTAGTCTCTCATTGCTACTGTAAAAATTACCACAAATATAGTGGCTTGAATAATAGTTGTTTTTTAGGTTCAGAAGCCTAAACTTGGTTAGCAGCACTGTGTTTCTTCTGGAGGCTCTGGAGGCAATACATTTTCTTGAGTTTTTTGAACTTCTAATGCCTGCATTCCTTGATTCATGGCCCCTTCTTCCAGCTTCAAATTCCCCAACACAGCATCTTCAAATATTCAACTCTGCTTCTGTTGTCTCCTTCTTTTTCTTTGTTTTTATCATCATTTGCCTTCCCTCACTTTAACCCTCCTGCCTCTCTCTTATAAGGACCTTGTGATTACATTAGCTTAACGAGATAATCCAGGGTAATTTCCTCATCTCTATACCTTTAATTTAATCACACCTATAAAATCCCTTTGCCACGTAAGGCCATGTATTCACAATTCTGGGGATTAGTATGTCGACATCTTTGGGGGCCCTTATTTAGCCAATTGCAGCACCTATTCTTTTAATTCTTTCTTTCAGATGATATACTAATATTGTATAGCTAGTGATTTAGTTTGCATCTCTTTTCTTACTAGATATATAATACTGGCAGAGCACTTATTAGTTATTGCTCTTCTTTTTTTTTTTGGCCACACCACATGGCTTACTGGATCCTAGTTCCCCGACCAGGGATTCAGTCTGCGCCCTTGTCAGTGAAGGTGTGGGTGCCTAATCACTGGTCCGCCAGGGAATTCCCTAAAGTGTACAGTTTTTATGTTTTTATATATATATATATATATATATATATATGTGTGTGTGTGTGTGTGGGAAAAAAAAACTTGAAATCATCACCGCAATCAAAAGATTTCCTCCTGCCCTTTGGTGATTCCTTCTCTTCTACCTTCCCTACCCCCAGGCTTCCACTGATCAATATAGACTAGTTTATATTTTCTAGAATAACTTGTCAATAGATTTACCCAGTTTGTGCTCCTTTTTTTTCCTGGTTCCTTTCACTCAGCATAATTATTTTGAGATTCATCCATGCTGTTGAATATATTCATAGGTCATATTTTGCATGTGAATATCCATTTGTTCCAGCACTATTCATTAAAAAGACAATTCTTTGTCCACTGAATAACCTTTGCACCTTTGTCTAAAATCTGTTACCCATCTGTATGTCGGTTTATTTCTGGACTTTGTTTTCTGTTCTCTTCACCTCTGACTGTCCTTCTGCCAGGACCACAGGGTCTTTGATTACTGGCTTTACAAGTCTTGAAGTCAGGTTGTATTAGTCTTCCAGCTTTATTCTTTTTCTGAGTTATTTTGGACAGTGTAGGTCTTTGGAATTTCCAAATGTAGTTTAGAATCAGCTTGTCAGTTTCTGTCCTGGGATTGGATTTGATTTTGTTGATGAATTTGGGGGGAATTTACATCATAATTATATTGACTCTACTAACCCATGAAAAAGGAATGTCTCTGCATTTATATAGTCTTTAATTTCTTCCAGCAATCTTATGTAGCTATCAGTATATACATATTGCCCCTCTTTTCAGATATATACCTATGTATTTCATATTTTCTATTGGAAACATTATTTTTACTTCAGTTTCTGAGTGTTCATTGCTGGCAGATAGAAATACAGGATATTTTGGATATTGATCTTGTATCCTGCATCCTTATTTAACTCAGTTATTCTAGTAGATTTTTGTAGTTTCTGTCTGATTTTATATGTAGGCAATTATATTGTCAGCAAAAAAAAGACAGTTTACTTCTTCCTTTTTTTTTTTTTTTTGCTGCACTGCAGGGCTTGTGGGCTCTTATTTCCCCTACCAGAGATTGAACCCTTGCCCTCAGCAGTGAAAACTTGGAGTTCTAACCACTGGACCACCAGGGAATTCCCTACTTATTTCTTTATAGTTTGGATTTTTTTTTTTTGGCGATATGCGGGCCTCTCACTGTTGTGGCCTCTCCCGTTGCAGAGCACAGGCTCAGCGGCCATGGCTCACGGGCCCAGCTGCTTCGTGGCATGTGGGATCTTCCTAGACCAGGGCACGAACCTGTGTCGCCTGCATTGGCAGGTGGATTCTCAACCACTGCGGCACCAGAGAAACCCTATAGTTTGGATTTTTTTCAGGAGGGGGTTGTTCTTTTCCCATGCCAGATTATCTAGCATAATGTTGAATAGAAGTGATGAGAGCATAAATCTTTGTCCTTATCCTGATCTGAGGGTGGGGGAGACATTCAGTCCTTTATCATTAAATATGATGTTCTTGTAGGTTTTTCATGGATACCTTTTATCAGATTGAAGAAGCTAGCTTCTATTTCTAGTTTGCTGAGAGTATTTATCAGGAATGGTTTTCTCTTATTAGTTTAATTTGGTGTTTAATGTTAAAACAATAATTTTTGGATGTTAAACCAATCTTGCATTCTGATGATGTACTCATCTTGGTCATGAAGTATTATTATCCTTTTCATATATCATTGAATTTGATTTGGTAAAATTTTGTGATTTTGTGTAGAATTTTTACATTCATGACTAACATTGGTTTATGGTTTTCTTTTAACACCTTTGACAAGTTTTGGTATCAGGATAATGCCAGCCTCAAAATGAGTGGGAAGTCATTCCTCCACATCATAATCTGAATAGTTTATGTAAAATGGGTATTTATTTCTTTAATGTTTTATAGAATTTGTTAGCCAAGTCAAGTAGGCCTGGAATTTTGTTCGGTGAATTTTTAAACTACAAAGTCAGTTTTTTTAATACTTTAGAGCTCTTTTCATTTATTATCAAAGTTGTCCAATCTAGTGGCATCAACTTATTCATAATATTCCTTTATTATTCTTTTAATGTTTGCAAAATATGTGGTGATGTTGCCTATCTTATTTCTGATCTTGGTAATTTGTGTCTTCTCTCTTTTTTTGCTTCATGAATTTTTCTTTCTCTTTTTTCTATTTCTTTGATTTTCATTGTGATATTTATTATTTCCTTTCTTCTGCTTTGGGTTTTATTTACTATTGCTTTACTTAAGGTCAATGATTTTTAGACTTTTTCCTAATACAGGCTTTTAGTACAATAAATTTAGCTCTAGGTACAGCTTTGGCAGCATCTCACATATTTTGATGGGTGGTATGTTCATTTTGTTTCTGTTCAAAATCTAATTCTCTTTTGACTTTTCCTTTGAACCAGGGATATTTAGAAAGATGTTACTTAGTTTGCAAGTAACTGATATTAATTTTTTGAAATTTGTTTTATGTCCCAGAATATGGTCTGTTGTGGTGAATGTTTCAAGTACACTTGAGAAGAATGTGCATTGTGCTGTCATTGGGTATAGTGTTCTGTAAATGTCAATTAGGTCATGTCGGTTGATAGTGTTGTTCACGTCTTATATAACCTTACTGATTTTCTGTCGACTTGTCCTATCAGTTATTGAGAGAGGGATATTGAACTCTCCCATTGTCGTTCTTTCTCTGGCCTTGGGTAGTTTCCTTACATGCTTGCAGTGAGTGGTGCTCTACAGAATGCTTGAGGGCAACATCCTTCACATGTCTAGTGTTCTTTCTCTTTTCAGCCCTCTCCTCTTCAGTACTTAGTCCTAAGAACTCTCACCACCTTCTCTCAAACACAGGTCTGTCTCTTCAACTCAGAGAACTGAACTGGACTGGTCTTTGCTTAGCTTCCCTCTCCCTGTGTTTTGGGCTAGAAATCTTAAAACAGTGAGCCTGGGAAACTGTAGGACTCCTTGTTTTTTTCCATCTCTAAGGGATCTCTCTCTTTAGTTTTCTGAGGTCTAGTGTCTTAAAAACTGTTGTTTCTTTTATTTTATTTGGTGTTTTCCATAGTTTTATTTTGTAGGGTAAATTGTAGTTACTCTGTCTTAGCCAGAGTGGAAGTTCTCCCCTTATTTACTTTATTTTAGCAAAAATTGTTTATTGCTTGGTATGTGGCACCACCTGACATGATAAAAATTCAGAGCTGAATAAGTCATAATATTATCAAGGAATTCAGAACAAACAGGGAAACAGATACATATAAATAACCATGACATCAGATAGTAAATACTATTCAAACTCTAGTATTATGAACTAAGTGATATGACAACAGTAAGGAGTAATAAATTCTAAATTTATAGGGGAAACAATGACATTTAAACTGAATTTTGTTAGATGAGTGAATTTTGCTGTGTGGAAAAGCATTTTGGTATATGCTTTTTGTTATGTGATTACTCACTCAACCAATCAGATTTCTTCTTTAGTGCCTGCCTGGAGTTATGAGAAAACCACTGAATATCTCTATTTCAAACTATTATGGAACTTATACACATTGCTGATGGGAATGCAAACTAGAATAGAATGCAAATGGCATTGCCACTTTGGAAAACTATTTAGCAGCTTCTTATAAAGTTATCATGTAACTCTAAAGTCCTACTGTTAGATATTTACTCAAGTGAAATGAAAATACAGTTCATAGAAAAAAAACCCCACTATTCTGAATGTTTGTAGCAGATAAAAATATCTGTGCTATATCTGTACAGAGGATATTATTTAGCAATAAAAAAGAACAAATTACGGAGACACGCAGCAGTGTGGATGACTCTTAAGTGCATTGCACTGGAAGAAGCGAGACTCAAAAGGTTCTGCATTATGATTCCATTTGTATGACATTTTGGAATAGGCAAACTTAGGGGTAAAAGTCAGATCCGTGGGTTTATAGAGGTTGACTACAAAGGGGTACAAGAATATTTTTGTGTGTGATGGAACTGTTGTTGATTGTGTTTGTGGTTACACAACTGTGTAGAAAAAAGTTAATATAACAGACTCATATCCTTAGAAAGAGCTGATTATAAGACGTATGGGAACTTGAATGGTAAATAGTTCTTTATACAAATATAAAGCTTTCTGTAAATGATAAAAGTAGCTCAGTTTGCCTAGACTGTTTGTACAAACAATGTGGTTTATGCTAAACATCAGTTTTTATTCTGGGAGTCTGGTATTATGGTACATGCTAGGTAGAGGATACCTTAACAACCAGCACCAAATAAAAACCTTGGGAGCTGAGGCTCTAATGAGCTTCCCTAAAGAAACATGTCACATATGGTCTCACAACTCATTGCTGCAGGGATTAAATACATCCTGTGTGACTCCACAGGGACAGGACTGTTAGAAACTTGTGCCTGGTTTCCTCCAGACTTCACTCCATGTGCCTTTTCCCTTTGCTGATTTTGACTTGCATCATTTTGCTATGAGAAATTATAGCCGTGAGGATGACTATATACTGAGTCCTGTGAGTCCTCCTAGTGAGTCACTGAATCTGAAGGTAGTCTTAGAGATCCTGACACAACTATGCATTTATCAAAACTCATAAAATTGTGTATGAGTTATGCCTTCAAAAAGCCCTTATATCATGTTTTAACTGTGTTTAAAAAGACAAAGCTGCCAAAGTTGTTAGACTTCTTAAAGTTGTGATCCATTCATGACTACAAGAAATTATCTCATGAAGTAATTTTGGCCTAGAAGAATGAACATGGGGGCTTCCATGGTGGCACAGTGATTAAGAATCTGCCTGCCAATGCAGGGGACACGGGTTCAAGCCCTGGTCCGGGAAGATCCCACATGCCGTGGAGCAACTAAGCCCATGCGCCACAACTACTGAGCCTGCGTGCCACAACTACTGAAGCCCATGCACATAGAGCCCATGATCCACAAGAGAAGCCACTACAGTGAGAAGCCCGCAGCCCGCGCACTGCGATGAAGAGTAGTCCCCACTCGCTGCCACTAGAGAAAGCCCACGTGCAGCAACAAAGAACTGATGCAGCCAAAAATAAATAAGTAAATTAATTAATTTAAAAAAAGGAATGACCATGGGATTTGGCCTCATATAGCTGTGGATTTGAAAATCAGCTCTTTTATTTAGAAGATCTTTTTTTTTTGCTAAGCCTCAATTTTCTCAACTCTTAAATGGCAATGTTAATTCCTGTCTTGCATATGAAATGTTATAGAAAAGCTTGATGGGGATAAAGTTTAAGAAGGGGTCTTTTATTTTTTTTAATTTTTTTTTTTTTGCGGTACGCGGGCCTCTCACTGATGTGGCCTCTTTTGTCGCGGAGCACAGGCTCCGGACGCGCAGGCTCAGCGGCCATGGCTCACGGGCCCAGAGGCTCCGTGGCATGTGGAATCCTCCCAGACCGGGGTACGAACCCGCGTCCCCTGCATCAGCAGGCGGACTCTCAACCACTGCGCCACCAGGGAAGCCCTATTTTTAATTTTTTTTATTTTTATATTTTTTGCGCTACGCGGGCCTCTCACTGTTGTGGCCTCTCCCGTTGCGGAGCACGGGCTCCGGACGCACAGGCTCAGCGGCCATGACTCACGGGCCCAGCCACTCCGCGTCATGTGGGATCCTCCCAGCCTGGGGCACGAACCCGTGTCCCCTGCATCGGCAGGTGGACTCTCAACCACTGCGCCACCAGGGAAGCCCAAGAAGGGGTCTTTTAAATTAGATGTTAAGAGAGCAAATCCTGTGGACCTGTAACATGAACTCTAGGTTGCATGTGATTAGATGGTGTTAAAGTGGAAAAAAAAGTGAGAAGTTCGTGACAAACTATTATGTTTTAGGCTATACTTGTATTAACCAATGCATTCATTTATATCATAATCCATTTTAGATAAAATATCAAGTCACAATTAGGCATTTGTTGAAAAGAGAGAACTCCAGGGTCTGTTCTAAAATCAGAACAGCTTTCTGTGGTTCATATCAGCTCTACCTGTATCCCATTTTAATAATTGGTTATGATTATAACCTAGACTTGTTGAAAAACTCTTGGTTATAAAAGTCTGCAGGTAACCTACCAAGTGATGTCCTTTCCTGCAGTCTCTCTTAATAGTATTGCAGCTTCAGCGTGTTATTAGTAAACTCATTCTCTGTGGAAAAACTTAAGATATGACATTCAAGGCCCCTTAGTGCCAGTCCTTAAATCTGCCTTGCCATTCATCCTTTCTATGTGTCTTTAGCCATACCAGGCAACTTGCATTTCAAGCACATTTTTCTTTTTTTTTTCCTCATGTTCTTCTTTGTGTCTTCAGTGCTCTTCCCATCTTATTTGCTTAGTGAGTTCCTATTTATCTTTCAAAATCCATCTGAAATGTGTCTGCCTCTATGTACTTTACCAGCCTTTGTCTCTTCTTTTTCTCAGAAGCATTACCTGATAGATTATTTCCTTGCTCATGTATGTTATCATAGCACTTGATAAATGTATATATCAAAGCACTTGTTGGTTTGCAACCTCCAGAATTCCCAGGTGACATTCAAAACTGGCCTTGTACACGGAGGGCAAGGAGAGACCAAGGAAGAGGCAGACCACTCCAGATTGGTAGGTGGCAGTTTAAATAAGCAAGGGAACTTACACACGAGGCTTGGCTTGGGCAGCTGCTAGATGAGTATATCTCTGCACCCACCCCGAGAATCTTAAGAGTTTATGCAGAAGCCTTAATGTTATTTATACAGGCCAGATAGTTGCAATAACATGTTACACTCTCAAGGCTATGTCCTTGAATTGGCTCCTGTGTGGGAACAGTGGGCAGAACTTAACATTCCAAGGACATGGAGGGAATAAAGAGCCTCCAATTGCCATGGTCCAGTTTGTGCATCAACCAGCAGTCACATCCTCTTGATGACCTTCTCCAAAAGCACTAGTACACATTTCGTATTTATATATTAGTGTACACATTTTTTGTTTTTCCCACTATACTAAAAGGTATTTAGAGAATGGAAGACCATAATGTCTTCATTTTTGTATTCTCAATCCTTGGACCAGTACTTGGCATATACTAAATATTCAGTATTTGACACTAAATGAAGGAAAGAACATTGACATTAGAATGTATGGATGTTTCTTCTTACACTGTTATTTTTTTAACAGGAGAGCATTGGGTGGAACTATCCTAAGTTGAATGGGAAACACAGGAATAAACTCCATATTCAGGGATGACAGTTATTATACTGAAAATAGTTCTTGTACTTTTACATCATATTTGCTATCCTAACAAATTTTTGTAGGTAATAATGGAGATGATACTCATTGGCATACCTTCTCTCATCAATATGACATGCTTTTGCTATCATATTGTACCCTGGTCTTACCTAGGCTCGTTTGACTTCATAAGTATACAGCGCCTTCAAAGTTTTCTCTAGAAATTCAAAATCTACATCCTAGATCACTTTATTTTCTAAAATGACCAATTCCCTCTAGATAGTCAAAATTTCCATTATCTGAGTGTGACTTAGTAAAGGACATG
This sequence comes from Neophocaena asiaeorientalis asiaeorientalis, assembly GCF_003031525.2. Classification (NCBI taxonomy): domain Eukaryota; kingdom Metazoa; phylum Chordata; class Mammalia; order Artiodactyla; family Phocoenidae; genus Neophocaena; species Neophocaena asiaeorientalis. Next base: position 1,598,034 of record NW_020175066.1, read on the forward strand.
GCTGTGTCCTTGAAATGGCATGTACTAAGTATTCAGTATTTGACACTAAATGAAGGAAAGAACAAATACATTATGTCAAGGTACACATACGAACAATTCAGTGAATTGATTCAAGTTGTATTTGCATTTTTAACAGTATTTGTTAATCTAATTAAATTACTAATTTATAAAGTTTGTTGGAGCTTTCCTCTAATCCATATCCCTTCATTCTTTGGAGATTTTGGAGTAAATATAATCACCTTTGTTATTAAACAGTATTCCCATTTCCATATCTTGCATTGCTTCTTTTTGTCTGTTTCTTTCAAACCTTTTCACATTTTCAAACAGATATAGCAGTAGTTCTCAACCATGTCTACATTTCAGAATTTGGGAGAGTTTTAATTGGTTTGAGGCTGGCTATTTATCTGAAATTTTTAAGCTCCCTAGGTGATTCTTTTATCCTAACAACTCTGTACTTTGGGAGGGATCAGATTGCTACAGTCCTGTAGAACAAAGGTGATATACTGTGTTTTCATGTAGTATCCCTTCTCATACTGACATTTTGTAAAATGGCATTTTGTACTAACTGTCGTGTATTCACTCTCATCGTCTACAATAGTGATATTATACTATCAATACCAAGTCTAAACTTTTATAAAGTTTAATTTTATAATCTTTTACATTATAGTAATTTATGATATTTTATAGATTATATTTGCAATAACATAAGCCTCTGTGAAAAGAAAAATTTATTAGAATTTAGAATAGATTTTGCTTTTTCCTTAATTATCTCTTACAGGCTTTGAAGTATGTTTTATGTTTTAGATACTTGCCTTTTTAGTTACAGATACTTTATATGCAGTATCCAAAAACCCCAGACATTCTGTATTATGTAATTTAAAAATGAAGGGAAATAACTATACTTTTTGATGCATTTTAATGAATTTTAAAACTTTTTAAGGTAATAGGAGTTATTCTGAGATACAGTCTAAGGATTTAAAATAAAGATTGATACATTACATTAAGATAATTCTAATGTGATTATCCTGTAAAATCATTTTGTAAAATATTTTGATACATTACATTAAGATAATTCTAATGTGATTATCCTGTAAAATCATTTTGTAAAATATTTTGATACATTACATTAAGATAATTCTAATGTGATTATCCTGTAAAATCATTTTGTAAAATATTTTGTGGACTTAAAATTTCCTTTTATTTTAAAAGTTTCTTTCTGCTTGCTTATTACATAGTCAAATCACTTGCTATTTATTAAATATCTACTTCAGTATGTATACTGAAATCTCTTTTGGAAATTTTAATTTTGCGATAGATTTTATTTTTTCTGTCTTTGGGATATGTACCTGTCATGTGTTAAGTATTATGATAACTTGGTAACAGCTAATTGTTTATGTAATAACGAAATACGGATTTCAGTAGGTTTTTTCCTCGTAGGACTGTCATTATTATAGAAATGTGTTAAATATCCATTTGAAAGAACAATCCAGAGATAGAAAGGATTTATGTGTTTCATATACCTTTTTCAGAAAGTATTGCTCTTCCAGAATAAGGTCAAGATAGGTCCCTGATCCATATCAGAAGGAGGGGGGAATCTATTTTCAAACTTTTTTAGAATTCAATTGTTTTTGAGAGCACACTATCTGTGGAGTATCGATTGTTGGGGTTCCGTAGTTAGTCAAAGGCTATCTCCTTTGACTCACCCCTTCGTTTGGTGTCATCCTCCTTCATGTGATAGATTGTTACAATCTCAGGCAGTGTAATTACACACTAGTCAAGTGGGTCATTTATTTCTTTACCTTCACCATGTACCAAAAATCTCCTTTATCTTTGGGAGCCAGATCTTTCTTTTGCAGTAAAAGCAAAATAATGGCACGTAAAACATTACATGTAAGAACTAAGCACCATAAAATTATTAAGAGAATAACTTTAAAAAAGCAAACTGTTACATTTTGTATTATTAATTATGTGATAAGTGTATGTAAAGCACTTGGAATAGGGTTTGGCACATAGTAAACATACATTGTTAATTATTATGATCATTATTAATAAGTTAAAATCTAAATATTTAGTATTTTTGGATAATAAAACGTAGAAATACTTCATTTTACTCTGTTATTCCTAAGAAAAAAGCTTAAAATCATCCTTTAAAATATTAATTTTAGTGTTCTGAGAAAGTATACTATTAATGTATCTTTAAAAATTTTAAGCCATGTTCCTTGAGAACTTAATTATTTTTTCTATAATATGAGGTATTAATCTTCAGAATAAATATTCTTCTTTAACTTTACATATAAAAACAATGTTAAATGCTTCTATATATCAGAAACAAGTCATGTTAATAATAAAATTATAACCCATAGAGATTATTACTAGAAAAATACCTATGTGTGCTCATATGACCTTGAAGCATTTTAGCATAATTATTAAATATAAAGAAGAAATTATGTTTTCTTTTAAAGTACAGTTTAAACTTAAAATGTGGTTTGTCTTTAAAAAAGGAGAACAAAACTCATCTCCTTCATAAGTGAAGTCTGTCTTCTCATGGATTGCTTCCCAGCCTTTCCTGATTTTGTGTATTTGCTCACATCATTCCATCTACCTGTACAGCTCTCCTCTGTGCTTGTCTGAGTCCTACTTTTGCTTAAAAGCCAGGTGTGAGTGGATTCTTCCACTGGGTCATGGTATTTGAGTTCTATGAGCTGTTATAACATTGGTAGTCAGTACCATTCCTTTGGCTTATACGTTACACATTTGAGCTTTTATTATTTTTTAAATTGATTGATTGGTTGATTGATAGCTGCTTTGGATCTTTGTTGCTGCGTGCAGGCTTTCTCCAGTTGCAGAGAGCAGGGGTTACTCTTTATTGCAGTGCACAGGTTTCTCATTGCGGTGGCTTTTCTTGTTGCACAGCACGGGCTCTAGACACACAGGCTTCAGTAGTTGTGGCGTGAGGGCTCAGTAGTTGTGTCGCGCGGGATCAGTAGTTGTGGCTCGTGGGCTCTAGAGCGCAGGCTCAGTAGTTGTGATGCACAGGCTTATTTGCTCCGCGGCAAGTGAGATCGTCCCGGACCAGGGCTCAAACCCGTGTCCCCTGCATTGACAGGCGGATTCTTAACTACTGCGCCACTAGGGAAGTCCCTTGAGCTTTTAATATATATGTAACCTATCCCAACCAGATTAGCAGTTCTTAAGGGCAGAGACTGTTCCTGTTCATAATACTTTTATGGTGCCATATATATAACATCATTTATTTATTCATTCATTCAATAAATATTTACAGTAATTTTTGAGGGCTGCTTGTAATTAAAAGTCTAGACCTTTCACATGGGAAGGTGAGAAGCATGATAGAAGATAAAACCAGCACCAAAAGTTAAAAACAAAAACCCACGAGTTGGAGGGGCACTGGATCTTAGCAGCAATGGCAGCTGCAATTAGGATTGGTGGTGTGGATTGCAAAAAAATACCTTGTAGGCAGAGAAGTGAGAAATTTGACAAACATAAACAAAAAATGACAATCTTATCCTCACAACCCCCTCTCCCCATTATGAAAAGATCCTACAGGATAGTCTCAGTTTGGGATGAGAAGAGAATACAAAAGAAGTTTGAGGAGTGACAGTTGGCATCACTCCCTGAACAACATTCCAATATAGATCTTTCAGAGAATAGCTATTTGGAAACCCTTGAGGTTCCATGTCACCAAGACTTTTATTGAATAGAATTTGATATTTTGAAATCATGTGAAAATCTAATTATTAGACAAAAAAATGAATCCTGAAGGGTAACTAATTTTTATTAACATTGCTGACTATTTTTTACTGAGTGGAATAAATAGGTAAGTGTTGCTCTTGGCAGTGGTGTGAAAAATGGAAACAGTATATTTACTATTTCTAGTATATTTGTGTATCCCGACAGCAAACTTTTAATTTGACATATGACAGTTTTTGTGGCAATGCTCATGGAGTGTTAAAAAGGCATACATTAGAAAATGCAAAATTATATAATTCCTATGGAGGGCAATTTTGCAGTATCTACCAAATAATATATGCATTTATTCCCTGAATCCAGTTTTAGTAATCTGTCTTAAATAATCAATGACAAAAATAATTGAAAAGATGTTTGTACCAGGGCTAGTCATCACAGCACTATTTGTAATAGCAAAAGATAATAAATGGTCAAAATGCCCATTCATTATAGGAGACACTGAATAAATCATTGTGAATCTACACAATGAGGAACATCTCTATAAACTGCTTTAGAAATGGTCATTGGGATAAATGAAGAAAACAAGGTAGAGAAAAATATGTATAGTATGCTACCATCTATCTAAGGAAGTGGGCAGCAAATATATATATATGAATATCTATACATATATATATTTGCTTATATTTTTAAAAATGGAAGGTTTAACAAAAAACTAATAAAAAAGACTTTAAAAGGGGATAGAGGAACAAAGAAGAAAAGCAGAAATTGAAAGTAGACTTCTGAATATACCTTGTATCATATATGGAAATTTTTATCCATAATTATAAAAAAGTTTTAAAAATCAATGGCTTATTTGAAAGCCAAATGAAATAAATCAGTTGGATATTTTATACTACATGTATAGAGAGATTATTTCAAGTGACTTTATAACATAGTAATTTGAAGATTTCTGCTGGGAACTTTTCCTTCTGCCTGTCTTTCTACCCACCTCACACCCCACCAACATACATATGCTAAGGACAAAGAAAAAGCTATAAAGAAATCTTAAGCTGTTTTTGGTTATCTTATTGATAGTAGTATAATTGGAATTGTTATTCTCAACTTAATTCTTATACTTTTCTCAAAAGTGGTAGACTTTTTATTAATTCATTCTGTTAATTCTCAAATAGTTATTGAGTGACTTTCTAATATATGCTGAGATATAATTATGACCACACAATTCAAAGCCAATAACTAATTATGTTAATGCCATTAGGAACTAAGATTTTTTCAAAGCAAGAAAAAACAGAAACATAAAAATTAAGGAAGTTAAGTAAAAATCCTGTTATCCTTAACTTGAATTGAAATATCTGTATGAATTCATATTTTCTTTATTAAAAAGTATCTTTTCCAATTCTGCCCACTGGAAAAGCCTAGAAGCAACAAACAATAAGATAACAGTAAGCACCCTTTAACCTAGATTGTGGTCTCTAAATACCATTTTCCAATAAAAAGAATCAAGGCTCCTTGGAGAAATGCCTGATTCCAGGACTGGCAAGATCAGTCTGGAGGTTCCTGGTGTCAAGTAAAAAGGTTTCAGGAGCTAAAGTGAAGAGACTTCCATTGGCCAAAGATGGGACTGTCTGAATATCTAAAAGAAAAATAACTATTAGATCTAAATGCAGCAAATTATGTTTAAATCCATGAGTTTATAATAATAGTCAAAAAAATCTTTATAGCTTACCTTCAGAGGATTCTAGGGAACCAGCCTATAATTCTCAAAACTGATTGTTATAGGGGAAAAAAATCACACATTCATCCCATTTTTAAATATAACTTGTGCCTCTTGGTAACTACATTGTTGAGGGAAAGGTTTTTTTACTTGAAGAATTGCACATAATAAATGCAGAAGGAATAATAGAGGAGCAAAACTGAGATCTGGGCATGATCATCTATGGCTACTAAAACCACTATGTAAAAAGTTATGTGGAATTTTTTAATGAATGAACATCAGAATTCACAGACCAATGTTGAATCATAAAAAAGAGACAATTAGACATTATATGACAAACCTCCATTTTGTTAAGTCTTGATATCTGTGCAGTGTAGTATGGCAGCCACTAATCACATGTGGCTTTTGAGAATTTGAAATGTGGTTAGTCTGAACTGACGTGTGCTAAGTGTAAAATACATACTGGATTTGGAATGAAATCCAAGTGAAAAAAGGGTGGAAATACGTCATTTTTAAAAATATTGGTTACTTGTTGAAATGATAATATTTTGTATATACTGGGTTAAAAATAATTTCACCTGTTTCTTTCCCTTTTCTAATGTAGCTACTAGAAATTTTAAATTCCATGTGAGGCTTGCATTATATTCCTATGGGACATTGCTGCTGTAGATCTAAAATCCAGTTTATGAGAAACCAAGGGGAATGGGAACATGTTAAGTGATGATACACGACTACAATTAGGAAGATTGAGAATGTGGAAAAATCTGTAGTATAAACAACTCAGTTTCTTCAACAAATAAACGAATACAAATAAAAAGAGAATTAAGAAATATCTCAACAGGCACAATAAATGGAGCTGATTTGGATCCTGATTTTTAAAAACCAACAGTAAATAAATAAAGATAATTAGGGAAGTTGAATATTAACTGGATATTTAATATCTGAAGAGATTTTCCTCTAACTTGCATGGATATGAAAATGATAATGGGGCACTGGGGAGTCCTCAGTTAAAAGAAAAGAGCCATCCATGGGAGCTACTCCATGACTTATATCATTTGTACATGTGGGCTTACTATTGTTCTTTAGACTGTAGTATTTTGCCTACTGAAAAATATGATGTCCCAGGAAATTTCAGTCTGTAGTAATATCCTTTTTGTTTATGTATTCACTCACTTCCTCACTCCTTTCAGAAATATTTATTGACTTCCTTTTAAAAAAATTGAGGTATAATTGGCATAACATTGTATTAGTTCCAGGTGTACAACATAATATTTAGATGTTTGTATATATTGCAAGATGACCACTTCAGTAAGTCCAGTTAATATTTGTCTCCATACATCGTTACATTTATTGACTTTTTGATACGTGCTGGGTACTATGATACAGTTAGAAATGAGACAAACTTGGTTTAGGCTATCATGGAGATATTGTATATAAAATAAACAATTATATAAACAGTTTTAAAAATCTGTAATATAGGAAGTGCTATAAAAACAATCAGTAAATGAACTGTGTGGTAACATTTGAAGATCCAGAACCAGAAAATGAATAATATAAATAAATCACAAAAATATTTCCATTTCCTCCCAAATAATTTCTTCAGTAAATACATAAGTACATACCTATGCCGAATACTGAGATGGTGTTGGGGATTCGGGGTTCGCAGAATCGTCATGCTTCCATCCTTGTGGAACCTACAGTTACTGGGATATTCTAGTACTGTAGCTCTGTGAATTTGCAGCAGGAGCCCATGCTGGCTTCACACCACACGGTGTTTTTCGTTTAGTAAAATAATTAGTCACTGTATCACCTAGAATTTGATATTTTATTATTTATGGAGCCCATAGTAAAGTACACACTAAACATGTGCTTTACAGTATAACAATTAGCATATAATTTTCACTGTTTCAATGAACTTTTGCCATAAAATTTAAGAGGATTTTAATTGCAAGTAATAAGGATTGCTTGTTAACAGGCTGTAGATAATTAGGGAGCTCTTTGCATTCTCTCTCCACAAATTTTCTTAGTGTTCTGAGCTTCACTTAATTCATAACTTTATCTCATGAGGATTAATTAATCCCATTTAGTCACAGTAGTAATAGACATGATGTTTTCTCCTCTTCAGCTCTCTCCCAGAGTTCTAATGATTCTTTGGAAAGATTATAGCATTGATTAGTTTTATTTATTGTAAGTAGAAGTAGAGTATTTTTCTCAGTCTTTTACTCTAATGAAGTAAAATATCACGGTAAGTAGCACAGACATTCACGGCAGTTAATTTTAGTTTTGCTAATGTAAATTTTACTATGGCATTTTCGTATAAATTTCGTTTCAGATATTAACAGATTACTATTTGAACAGAAACCGTTACAGAAAAGTCCTAGCATGAGTGAGTTTGTACAATTTATGCATTTTATTGTATCCTTTTGCTGTATTTTAAAATAAGATATTTACAATACTATTCAACTTCTAGTTTGAGATTCCTTACTGTATTTGGCATTTTGTTACTTAATATATAATTTTTTCAGTTTTTTTCTGGAAACAAATTTCACCTCAGATGACAACTTTTAGGGCCCCAACCCCCAAATCTGCTTGAGGATATTAGGAAAAGCAGAATATTTTCTTGGTTATTATATGGCATATTACATTTGTTAGACGTCCACTTACTTAATAAAACAAAAAAAAAAGGGAAATATAAGCCCAGATTTGTTTTTCTTTCAGGCTGAGGCTCCTTGGGCCTTCTCACTAACTACTATAATCTATAGTAGAGTAAAGTAGTAAACTACTATAGAGTAAAGGCTTTTAAGTCAGAAAGTTTGGATGTCTATGTATTTTGGCTTTGGAACTTTGGCCTTGTGACATAACCTCCCTAAGCCTTGGTCAGTGAAAACATCTATTCAGTGAAAGTATATATTCTAAAGGATTTGTTGTGAATGTAAATAACATGTGGAACATGCTGTGTGCATTGCCTGGCAACTAGAAAAGTGCTCAGAGTAAATTGTAATGGTTAATATTATATTATATTTGAAACAACCTTTTACCTCTGCTGTGCTCTTTTCTTACATATTTTTGGAGCTCCTCCCTTGGTTCACTTAAAGTGAAACGTATTTATATATTTTTAAACGTTTAGATTGATACTTCATCTTGGAATAATCATTTATTCATTTTAAAATATTTATTGAGTATTTGCTAATCTATGTAGTTTTCTTAATTTTTAATCTAAGCTAAGCTTTTGAATGGCTGTGGAGCAAGTAAGTATATTCAACTTGTATTTCTGACAGAAACACGGCACTAATGATGGTTGAGTCCATGAGAGTGAACAAGTTCACCATTGACACTCCTGGTTCCATAATTACATGATAGATTCAAATATTTTTTTGCAGAGTACCTGCCGATGAATAATAAAATGAGTAACCATAAGTTTAAAATACCTTGTATTTTCACAAGCTTTGTAAATTTGCCTAACTTGGCCTTTCTCTGTTTGACACCTATTTTTACCACCATCAGTTGTAACACATCTTAGGAGATTCCACTTCAGCTTGTACTAAATTACTTTTTTCTCAACTTTGAAAACATTACCCTGTAGTTGTTCAGGCAGACTATTCATAGAGAACAATTCTTCAGTTACTTCAAAATCACCATTGACTCCTCAAATAAACAACAACGTAATAGTATAGGTAACATCCAGAGCCAAGGAAAACCACATGAAATCATTTGTTTTGTTTTTTAATTGCTCCCAGTGTTTTCAACTCCTTGAGCAACTGTTCTCATTGAAAGGCTAATATTCTTAAACAAGTTTATTTTCTCTGGACATAATTCTTTGGCTGTCAAATCAAACTCCATTTAATGAACTCATCATGTATAAATGGCCTTCCTTGCTTGCTTAACAAACAGGCACTCAGAAACTTACTTTGGTTCCAGCCTTATTTTTATTTTTTATATGAAGAATTCTTTTGTAATGAGATAATCTGTTTTAAATTTTCTATTTTTTTCTAACTGTTGCATGCCTGTGCTTTGACAATATTATATTCAATTCTTTATCTAGTAATGTTGATGTATGTTGTATTCTTTTATCATAGCTATACTATCATTACGTAATAAACAAAATGCTTTGTCATTTAATTCTAAAACAAATAATCCACACTCCGCTGAACTTTTAAAAGCATGACATTCAAAGTCCACCTTCCTTTTTTTTTTCTTGTTTTGATGTGATAGATACACATGGTAATAAAAAATAAAAATAAAAGCTAGTATGGCAATATGCATGACACTCAAAACACTGTCAAGTTAAAACTGTTTCACTGTGACCTGTAGTGTGCTGAGCAGCAGTGTGAAAGGATGAGGCCACCACATACTCTGCTGTTGTAGTGCAAAATCAGACTTAGCATATAAATGCATCAGCATGTCTGTGTTCCAGTATAGCTTTATTTATGGAAACTTCGATTTGAATTTCATATAATTTTTACATGTCCTGAAATAATCATCATCATTATCACCATCATCATCATCTTCTTTTCAATTACTTAAAAAATTTAAAACCATTCTTATCTCAACAGGCTATACAAAAACAGTTTGCTGATCCCTGCCTTAGTCTCCTAACTAATCTCCCCAATGCTACTTTTATCCCTTTGTCCCTGTTATATACCTGTAATATTACAGCTAAATGATTTTTTTTTGAAATGGACAAAGCTCTGGATGGTCTGACCTCAGACTAATACTGGATCACTTTGCTTGGGCCACACTGCGCTGCTTGCTTTTACTTGAGTGTACTTACCATGCTCCAACCTTAGAGCTCTAGCACCCGCTCTTCATGCTGGAACATTCTTACCCATTAATATAGCTTACACTCTCTTCATTCGTGGTCTTAATCACATGTCATCTTTGCCCATCCTTCTTTGACCAGCCTTCTTAATCAGCCTTTTCTGCTCATCCCATGTACCTTCATCACTATCTCTTTACCTGCATCAATAGGGTAAAGTTATTTTCCTTCATCGTATCTTTTATGGCATTCTATTATAAATTAATTTTTTCTATGATTATTTGCGCCCCCCTTCCATGAGAACAGAAACTTTGTTTTATTTACTTGTGTTTACCCAGTGCTTGGCACATAATAGGCACGCAGTACCTATTTGTGGAATGAATAAATGATCTATAAGGGTCTCTGCTTTCTTAAAATGCAGTAGGTATTTAGGGCAGGTTAATTTTTTTTCTTCATGTAGGTTTCTCAGCCTAGAATGGATTAGTGGTGGATGGAGGTTGTTATTTGAAAACTTTATGTTCGATGAAAGGGATAATGGTTGGATTATATGACCTTCAAATTTCCCTTCAGGTGATTCATGGAAAAAATTCTTCTGTGGGCCAAACGATGGGCGCAGTCTCTGCCAAATCACCAGTACATTACTTTGAAAAATTTCCATATTATGAATATCTTAGTTTCATTTTGATATAATTACAGATTTTTGTTCCATTGCTTCAGAATGTGAAAATCCTTTCTTTGTAGGCTACCTCTTCTACTACCCCCTTCTGTGTTATGATTTGTAATTTTAATACACAATTAACTTTTACTTTGTAAAACACCTTCAATCAGTGTAACTCTTTTATTTTTCGATTTTTTTATTTTATTCTTTTTACGCGGGCCTCTCACTGTTGTGGCCTCTCCTGCTGCGGAGCATAGGCTCCGTACGCGCAGGCTCAGCAGCCATGGCTCACGGGCCCAGCCGCTCCACGGCATGCGGGATCTTCCCGGACCGGGGCACGAACCCACGTCCCCTGCATCGGCAGGCGGACTCCCAACCACTGCGCCACCAGGGAAGCCCCAGTGTAACTCTTACGTGAAAATTTCTTTGAAGTGATTTGACCACAAAAGATTAATTTTGATGAAACTTCGATATGTCATATCATTGAATTTAACTGAAATACTATTTCTTTTATGAAGGTTGTTATATATAGAGCAACATGAGGATATAACAGAGAATTGATCTTTGTTGTGATTTTGCCTTGTGTATACTTCCATGTTTCAAATAACCCTTCGTCTACTTACATTCTTTATTTTGGGATTTATTTTGAAACAGTAATATTAGTTTTACCATCAGTATGTTTCTGTATACTCCCCAAGTTATTTTGTCTGTTTCATCAGTTTCACATGTTACTGTATAACTTAGAAAATGAAAATATATAAAACTTCAAATATGTTAATTTATGGAGAAGCAGTCTACTACTATCTTTTCTTTGGTAGGGGCAGAAAAAGTTTTCCTCCACCCTTTTAGGGTCCTGGCCTGGGTTTGAAATGTAAACTGCCAAAGACAGATTAACAGGAGAAAAGCATACAAATTTATTTATTATAAGTATTATGTGACATGGGAGCCTTCGTAAAGAAATGAAGACCCAAAGAAACAGACTTGTACACTTTTATGTTAGGTTTGATGAAGAGTGAACAGTGGTGGAGGAATGTGATAGGTTAAGGAGTATGAGATAATAGTAATAAACTGGGGGAAACTTAGCAAGGCCTGTTAGGATTCTTTTTGGCTTTCCTTTGTCTTCAGAGGTAAGGATGCTCCTTTCCTCAGGGTATAGGGAGGACATCTCTTGCTGGAAGGTTTTGTAGCCTTTTCCCAGGAAGAAGGGTGGGAGTGGGAGGGGGTGGCAGGGGAAGATCAGAGTGACCTTTCTGCTTCTTCTGTTTACTCAAACTCCTTCAGCTTAAAATAGTCAATATGCCAAGGTGCCATATTTTTGGGGTAATATGACCTGAACCCCGTCATGTCTATAAAAGAAAAACAACTACTTAAAAACTTACCTTTTTTTCTTCATTTAATGGTCTCATATTTTATACCTAACTCGCTTTCCCAAACCTTCCCCAATTCTCTAGCTTTTATCTGCAAGAGAAATACTATGCAGAAATAGCAAACAACAAAACCAACTAACAACAAAATCAAACTTTAAAATGCGTGCAGAATTTACATATTAATGTATTCTTTGTGCTTTTGAATTGTTTGTTGGTGACTCTTGGTGCCAAAGTGAGGTTTTATTTCCACAGCATATTAATCAAAATGTCCTGGGCAATTTTAATTTTTTTAATAAAACTTAGAGTAATAAATGTTATTTGCATTAATATAATGTGCTGTGAATTAAATTTGATCCAATATGATTTAAAATATGATAGTGTCAGAAAATTTTTTTATGAATCAAGTTTATATAGCAAATACCACCTAATGTGTAAGTAGATAAACATTGATATTAACCTTTATTCATGAAAAGCAGTAATAACCTAATGCCTCACTTAACTCAGTACTTTCAAAATCATTTGCTTGATATGATAAATTATGCAGTCTTGCATTTGACCTCATGACCCTTTAGAATTTACTTAAATTGACTCTGTATTCGCCATATTATAGCATAATGACTAACTAATTCCGGTACTCCTAAACTTGATTTTTTTCCATTGTGCATATAAAAAAGAGCATATAAAGATATTTATTGATGTTTTGTGATGTTTAGATAGTTCCCATTGAATGTAAACAATCAAGGGCTAGATTTTTTTTTCTAAATCTTTTTGTTGCAAAGGAAAAAAATAGGCAAATGAAGGATTGCTTGTAAATTTATTTTCCTCTTTTAAGTGTATAAAAGGTGCTGAGATGTTATTTAAAAAGTAAATGACTGTCAAGTCTAGCTGCATATTTCTGTCATAACATTTAGAAGAAGAAAGTAATAACTTCTGTGGAATAAATTTGAATTGTGTCATTATGAATATTTAGTTATTTGTGGCTTATGTCTAGAATTTCAGAAAAGATAGAATTTGAGAAGAATGGAAAATTAGTTAAATATTCATTAAATCAGCAAATCTTGATTAAGGACCATTGATAACAATTATTTATTTTGGAACATAGAGACATATTATTGGGTTTGAAAATATTGTGGTTTAATGATAAAGTCATGCATATAATTAATTACATTACAATGGAATATGTATGGCAAAAGATCTGAAGGTTTGCTTTCGGACTTCTGTGAAGCACGATGTGGATTTGGGGAGGGACAGGATTGTTAGGATTTCACACAATATGTGAAGTCCAGAGAGACAAAAGATGGGGTGGGAGTGATGTTGAGAAGTCATGTCAGAATAGGGAAGAGGTTATGCAAGGAGCTGCCATGAAACATGTTGAAATTTTGAGTAAGTCCAGAGAGAAAACATGATTTTGAACTCAGGATATGTGGTAGGGAGTGGTTGTAGATAAATCTAAAGCAATGAAAGCAGATCATAAAGAGGTCCTAAATTCTATGGTGGAGAATTTGGACTTTTTCTGAAGGAGATAGGAGTCCAGAAAAATATTTTGATACTATGCGCATCTTGGATAGCAGTGTCTTTAAAGGAAAAGCAGTAGCATTTTTGGCAATTTGAAAATTGCCAGGGAATTGGAGGGAAGGTTCAAGTGATGGAGACTAGGTAGGAGGCTGTCAAAAGAAATTAGAGGACCAGAGATAGTAGGAGTATTAACTGTGGCAACTGTGGCAGTGCCAGTGGGTATGGTGAGAAAGGGACAGATTTAGGAAGTAGTTTCTGTTCTTAAATTTAACACTTTATCAAATATTTTGTAATTTTCCATTATTTATGAATTTTAGTTTAAAATAGTAAATAGACCTTTCCTAGATAAATATTAAGCAAATCAACAGAATGCCCAAAACTCCAATTAAACAGAAATAAAGTGAAAATAATTTAAAATAAGTAATATTTCAATATTCAATAAGTACTCTAGCATGATGATGCTAAAAGACATAATGAAGTACTTGGATGCTTGCATTCATATACAGATTTACTGTAACTGTGACAGCTACAAATCAGACTGATGGAGGTAGGACGTATAGTCAGTCTATCTTGATACCATGAGCATATGACTGGCTATGATGTGACTTTCTTAAATGGTGAAAAACTGTTGGTATAGTATTGGACAAGACAAAGTTCAATTTTTACCTTAATTTACACAGCAATTACTTGAAAAAGAGAAGCAAAAATATTTGGGGCACAGGTTCAGATAATCATCTAGTTATCTACTTTCATGTCTACTGATATCCAGTAGAATGTTCTAAAGTCATACAGGATCTAAGACCATTATTAATATAATACTGTTCTACTTCTTGTAGGATCTTTTCCTGACCATTCTTCTGCCCAATAAATCATAGTCACATCCTTTGTCATTGTGACAATCAAAACTTTCCTAACAAATTTTCATAATTCTCTCTAGGGAACAGTACTACTGTGCTTATTGAGAACCAGTGGTGTGGTGCAAACAGCACTATTTTTAGTTTCAGAGATACCTGAGTTCAGATTTCATTCTTCCCATTTTTTGCTTATGTGACCTTAAGTAACGTAGTATGTGGACCTCAGTTTTATCATCTTAAAATTAAATTTTATTGTTAAAAGTAAATGAGGTCCCTCATAAGCATAGATGCAAATATTTCTAATAAAATATTAGAAAAAATTGAATAACTTACAAAAGTGATAGTATACTGTTACCAAGTAGATTTTACCTGAGGAGTGCAAGGTTAGTTTGCCATTCAAAATCAGGTAATATACCATATTAATCAAAGAATGGGCAAAACTTCATGATCACTTCAACAGATACAAAAAAAGGATTTGTTAAAACCTATTCATAATAAAGAAAAACTATCCAGGAATTAGGAACACAAGGAACCTTCCTCAAACTAATAAATGACACCTTTAAAAAACTTACAGCTGACAGCATTCTGGTGAAACTGAATGCTTTCCCCCTAAAACTGGGAAAAGGGCAAGGGTATCCTGTCTCATCACTTTTACTCAACATTGTTTTGAAGGTTCTATGCCTTGCAGAAAAACAAGACAAAGAAATAAAAGGCATAGGGATTAGAAAGGAAGGAAAGAAATGTCCTTGTTTGCAGACAATATGATATTGCATGTAGAAAATCCAAGGATTCTACAAAAATATTACTAGAACTAAAAAGCAAATTTAACAAGGTGTGGGAATGCAGGATCGATATACAGAAGCCAGTTGTATTTTTATATACTAGCAATGAGCAATCCAAAATGAAATTATGAATACAATTTCATTTGCTGTAGCAACAAAAAGAATAAAATATTTTGGAATAAAACACTGGGAGGTATAATGCCTATCCATTGAAAACTGTAAAACATTAGTGAGAGAAATTGATAGCAATTGAAGAATTTCTAAATAAATGGAAGATTATTATTGAATATAGTGTTAGTATACTAATACTCCCCAAAATGATCTATAGATTGAATGTAATCCCATCAAAAGTCTGACAATTTTTAATAAAAATTGATAAGCTAATCTTAAAAGATACATGGAAATACAAAAGACCTAGAATATCTGTGTTTAGGTATCTATTGCTGAGAAGCAAATTATCCCAAAGTTTAAAACAACACACATTTATTATTTCATAGTTCAGTATATCAAGAATCTAGGCACTGTTTAGCTGGGTCCTCTGGTTCACCATCTCTTATGAAACCATAGTAAACATGTCACCAAGTGGGGATCTCATTTGAAGGCTCAACTTATTATTGGCCCACTGCCAAGCTTACTTATGAAGTTATCAGAATTCAGTCCTTTAAGGGCTCTTGGACTGAAGGCCTCAGTTCTTTGAGGTGGGACCTCTCCAACATGGCAGCTTACTAGCTTCATCAAAGCCAGCAAGAGAGTTACCTAGCAAGGTGGAAGTCACAGTCTTTTGTATCATCATGAAAGTGGCATTCCCTCAATGTTGCCATATTCCATTTGTTAGAACAAGTTACTCAAGGGGGATTATACAAGGCCATAGATATGCGGAGGTGGGGATCATAGGGGACCATCTTAGAGGGTCTGCCTCAATAACTAATACAGTTTTGAAAAAGAACAACAAAATTGGAGGACTTCCACTACCTAATTTCAAAACTTAATATAAAGATACAGTAATTAAGGCAGCATGGTATTGGCATAGGATAGATATATAGACCAGTGGAAAAGAATAGAGAGTAAACCTTCATTTTATGGTGAACTGATTTTCAATAAAGGTGCCAGTTTGATACAGTGTGGGAAGAATTTAACTTTATTTCTAATGTCAGAGATCCATATGTTACCTAATACGTTTATTAAATATATAAATTATAAAAGTAATACATTTTTACTAAAGAAAATATAAATATGTTTAAGGTAGACCAACAAAAAATTACCTCTTATTAAGCCATTCTCTCTGAGCCACCATTGATATTTTAGTGTAGTTGGTTCCAGACTCATACTGGGCTTTTTTTTTTTCTGGCTATGCTGTGAGGCATGCTGGATTTTAGCTCCCCAACCAGGGATCTAACCCGTGCCTCCTGCAGTGGAAGCGCAGAGCCCTAACCACTGGATTGCCAGGGAATTCCCTGAGCTTCTTTTTTTTTTTTATTGTAGTAAAGTAACAAAATTTATCATCTTAATCATTTTTAAATACACAATTCAGTAGTGTTATGAAAGCTTAGACTTAATAAAGGGTGCTGCAACAATTATATATTCATATAAAAAAGATTTTAAACATTACCATGTATTATATGAAAAAATTAATTCAAAATTGGTCATAAGCCTAAATGTAAATGCTAAAGTTCTAATACTTCTCAAAGAAAAAAAGACAGGAAAAATATTTGTGGCCTTCTATTAAGTTACACACAGAAGAAACAGCCACAAATATAGAAGAAAAAAGATAGATTGGATGTCAGTAAAATGAAAAATGTTTACTCTCCATAGAACATCATTAAGAAAATGAAAAATAAAAGGCCAGCCACAGACTGGGAAAAAACATTTGCAAATTATATGTCTAATAAAGGACCTATTTCTAGAATGTATAAAAACTCTCAAAATTCAGCAATAAGACAACACAATAAAAATGGTAAAAGATATGAAGAAAAAGTTTTACCAAATATGTATATATATATATGGCTAATAAGCTCATGAGAAAATGCTCAACATCATTAGTGGTCAGGGAAATGCAAGTTAATACCAAGTGAGAATCACTACACACTGAGTAGAATGGGTACAAACCAAAGGTCTGACGTTATCATGTGCCAGCAAGGATGTAGAGAAGCTAGAAACACACATTGCTGGTATGAAAATGAATTGGTAATCCACTTTTGGAAATATTTTGGCAATTTCTTAAAAAATTAAACCTGCATGTACCAGCAATTCACTGCTAGGTATCTACCCAAGAGAAATGAAAATATATGTACACATAAAGTCTCATGTGCATATATTCATAGCAACATTGTTCATAATCGACACAAACTGGAAACAATTCAAATGTTTAGCAATTAGTGAATGGATAAAGTGTGATATAACTATTAAATGGAATATTACCTAACAATACAAAGGAAAAATGACTGATAGATATCACAACATGGATAAGCCTTAAAAACATGCTGAGTGAAAGAAGCCAGACATAAAACTATATATTGTGTGGTTCACTTTTTATGAAATTTCTAGGAAATTAAATAAAGATAAAAAGCAGATCATTATTTACCTGAGTTGGTGGTGGGTAGCAGCAGAGATGATCTCACATGGGCACAAGGGATCTTTTTGGGTGTGGAAGCATTCCAAAAATGGATGATGGTGATGATTGCACAAGTGTATAAATTTACCTAAAATCATCAAACCGTACGTTTAAAATAAGTTAAACAAACAAAATGTATAATATCTTCTTCCTCTTTTTTTTCCATTTCATTTCTTAGCAGTTCAGTCCAGAAAACACTGGGTGGGCTGAAAAATGTAGGTGTCTACAACAGAAGGTAAGGCCAGCAGGGTGGCAGTACCTAGGCAGGATGAGGAGGCTGTCTCTGCAGAGCAGAACCTCAGCGTAGAGTGTTGGAGCCCAAGTGGGTTAAGGAGGATGTCCGCAGTGGGGGATGGTAAGGAAGATGAAGGATATCAAAGTCTGAGTAGAATGAGGAGGACGTCTGTGTCTGAGTGATCCAACACAGGATGTTGGAGCGAGGTGGGGTGAGGAGATGTCCACATAGTGAGGAAGCCAATGTGTGATGTTGGGGCCTGAGAAATATGTGGAGAGCATCTATGCAGAGTGCCATGCACTTGCCCTGCACAGGACGATGAGCCCAGGTGAGCTGAGTAGATCATCTGTGTGTGCGAGGAGGCTGCTGTGGTGGTGAGAGGAGTTTGGTCACTTTCACAGGAATTGATCAAATAATATGTTAAGAAAAATAGTAGCCAAGTTTCTCTCTGTTAAATAAGGGAATTGCAAATAAGGAAAGGGGGAAAACTGGAATGAACCCTGTGGTTCATTCTTGGTTTGGTTTTTCATTATCTATCTATGCATCTATCTATCTATCATCTATCTCGAATGATAGGTAGATGGGTATATGGATATAGTTATACAGATACTGAAATAAATGCAGATAGATAGGCATAGAAATAAATATAGAAGTGTATGTGTGTATAAACTTAGCTATATTCCCTAACTCCATTGAGAGGGCCTGGGAGCAGTGACATCCCAATAGCAGTGAATATACCTTGAGCCCTGATCTTGATTTTGAAATAAGATTCCACATTGAAACCAGGGCTCTGTGGATTAATGGGAACTTTTAGGGCCTTGGCAAGGGAAACTGAAAATGAGCCTGAAATACCTTGTGGTAGAAAGTAAAGAAGTGCTGAAAGAATGTCGGGACATGTTAGAATGAAAAAGAATTAGCTTGAAAGACTCTCACTGGCTAAATCGTGAAATTTAAACATCAGAATAAATAATGATAGAAACAGATTATAACCCACTGAATAAACTAGGAGACCAAAAATTCATACTAGATGAAACTACAACACAGAGCTTGTAGTTTCAGAAAGGGTAAAACCATATATATAAAATTATAAAACAGTTGTACAACTGCTATGACACAGGAAGTACAGGTTGCTGAGATCAAAATACCTATAGGAGCTGACGTCTAAGCTGAGAGTTAGTTGATGGATGATACTTGTTAGCAGGTAGATGGGGAGCTCCTGAAGAATAGGAGACAGAGAGCATGGAACAGAAAGTACTTCACTGTGGCTGAAGAATGCTGCAGGGAGGTCCCAGGACTGATTGACAGTTCTCGTTCTTTATCTTACTTGGCTCAACTTCTCTGCTTCTGGTGCTCTTCCATTTTGATGGCTCTGTCTCATTCTCATACTAATTAGTCATTCAAGAAAATTTTTTTGAAAACCTACTCTGAGCAAGGCTTTTTGCAAGACCACTTTCTTGCCCCTGAATCTTACCTTTTCCTAATTCCACTTCTTAGAGTCATCCCTGGAAAGTTCTGTTGCTGATATATATATTTTCTAATTAGTTCTTCAGTGATCTTCGTCTCTCCCAGCACTTCATCTATTGCTTCTATGCAGATATCTTACATCACTGTATGTGGTTCTTACCTCTCTTGTAAGCCCCACATTTCTGTTTTCAAGGACCTTCTAAATGTTTCCATGTGGGTATACTTCTGGCCCCTCAAACTCAACACCCAAAACTAAATTCACCTTCTCTTGTAAGCTTTCTTGTATTTCATGTTTTTGTTAGTGGAATCATTTTTGAAATCTAAGCTTAAAGCTTTGGATTCATATTCAGCATGTCCTGTCATATCCCTCACCTGTAAGTTTGGCAAAAATTAATAAGGCCGATATTGCTCAGTGCTGATTACTGTCAGGAAACAGACACTCTTATACAATTTTGGTAGAAGAGTAAATTGGTAGTATCTTTTTGGAGGGTGATTAAGTAATATCTATGGAAATTAAAAACAATTTTTTCTCATCTTAAAACCCCTGCATATATGCTACTCACCCAGAGGGTCCTGTTGCTTTGCTGCAAAATGAGAAATCCATTTTTTCTTTAAAGCCCACCTTGTTCTCAGATTGGACACTTTCAACCTCAGTTTTCTTAGAAGTTACACCAAAGATTGTACCCTCTCTTCCAAGAAACAAGTCCCTTTTTGTCTACTACTGCTAACAATGTTATGGGTGGTAGTAGTCGCAGCAGCAACTTCTATTACTAGTTAGAGTTTCCTTTACTTAGTTCATAAACCTTATTAGTTATTTTGTGAGGTAAATAGTATTAGCCCCCACGTTTACTAGTTTAAAAAAAAAACCCGAAACAGAGCAGGAATAGTCTAAACATTGTGAATTCTCTAATACTGAAAGATTGTCAGTCTGAGAAATTAAAAGATGAACTAAAGCTGAAGAGAATATTTTAAAGGCAATTTTATTATTTAATTGTACAAAATCTTTTGGTTGTTTTCAAAAATGGATATAACTATTTTAATATTTTTATCAAATGTGTACAAAACTCATTGAAACCCTAGGTTAGGAAGCTCTGCTGGTTATAGGTTGTTTAAATTAAGGGTAGAAATTTGTGAGTTTTCATAGGTGATACAAATAGTTTTTAGCAACAAAAATCACATAATGATGGGAATATTTCTAAATCTGTTTCTGTAGTATGTGTTTTTCAAAGGTAGTTACTTTTTTCAGTTAAAATGTCATGTTTATGTCAAAGGGGTATGTTAGATGTGTTTATTTTTAAATAGCTGCTATGTAGCATATTATTGCCACAGAAAAGTTCAGCAGCTTTGCAATGATTGTCTTTTTTCAACAGAAATGAGCACCATCATCCCATTCAACCATTATCAGTTATATTTTAGTCCTTTTCATTTTATTACAAAGTATTTAAAATATTCTACTATTTAAGATAGTGAAATCTGTAAATGTGTTCAGCTAAGCAGAAATAAACTACAGTATGTCTCAATATGGTAAGATTGCATACCACATAAGATATGATTCCTGATAGATTGAGTAAAAATGGTAGAATTAAACTATATATATTAAACTTTAGTAAAGCTTAATTTCTTGCTTCTTTTTCCCTGCAAGTAAATACAAATAGAGGTTGAACCTTTATCTTTCAGCATACAAATGAATTATGTATCTCGTGGGTACACATAACCTACTTTGGAGATCACTGTTCTAAGGGATGGGGCGCTATTGAAGTGTTCAGAAAAAGCTGTTGAGGTCAACAGATTTTCTTTTTAATAAATCATTCTGGCGGCTCTTTTTGGTTATGGATTTGAAGAAGAAAAATATTGCCAGTAATGAAACAATAGAAAAGTATCACAGTAGCAGTAGCCTAGGCAAGAGAGATGTCTTTTCTGTAGTAGTGGGCGTGGATTTGAGATTTTTTAGGAGGAAAAATGTTTGAGGTTTGATTTGTGTGAAGGTTAAGGAGAGGGAGGGATCAAGGTTGATAGCCAGGCTCCTTCCCTGGGTAACTGCATGGATGATGCTCAACATTAGAGTTAGGAAACAGCTGATTTTGCAATTTGTATTTCTTTATATACCTTTTTTAAAAAGACCTATTTTATAATTGGTCAACCACTTTCATTTATGTTCGCACTCTGTGTTTTAAAATTGACAGAATACAGTTATAAAGAAACAGTATTGGAATGTTTTCCTTCATTTCCTTCCCCATGACACTGACATTTTCTTGAAGATTTTGAATGCAGTGACTTATATACATGTATTAATACTTGTTATCCATTAAAAATTTAGTGTTAATTATCCAACATGACTTGAGTTTAAAAAATGACATTAATAGTAGCTTACAAAAGGAACAGAGAAACCAAGTACATACTTTTGAACGAGGTTTTATTACCCTGTGATATATCCAACAGAAGTTAACAGGTTAAAGAAGGAAGGACGCAAAATGATCACAAGTACTTAATGTCTTTCTTTCAAAACTTTAACACTTTACCACGAACATTATAAATGATTGTTTTTCCTTTAGAAACTGACTTGCTTTAAAATGATGTATGAAATAATATGTGTTTTGCATGTCCTGTTGTAATGATAAAGGTCATATAGTATCATTTACATAATCTCTAGCCAGAAATGAACTCAGTAATATCCTTGGTGTAACATATACATTATCTGAGGTTTAAAACTCTCATTATTCATGAAAGTTAATTTTACAGTGGGTGTGAATGATCTATCTTATGGCTGGTTTTTTGATCATTCTATAAAATAATATGGAGCAAAGCCTGCTCAAATAACAGGAAAACCAGTAAAGAATGATGCATTTGCCTGACTCTCTGTATACCCGATTGGATCTTGATTGATGGCAATCATTTGTCTTTGTCAAAAAAAGGAGAAAAATTCAGACATTGAAATAGGAGTGCTATCAAACTTTCTACAGTGGCAGAAAGATTCTATTAATGTGGCCTTAGAGTATTAACTGTCTCTGTTGGGTAGTGATAAAGAATGTTAATTTTTTTCCTTGAGCATATTTAAGTATAAAATACATTGTTTTATCTACTGTTGGGATTAAAAGAATACTTTTGATTTATGGCAGACTAGAATTGATGAAAGCAAAAAAAAAGCTTAAAACGAAAAAGATCTTAATCCTTTTTATTATTATTATTTTTCACAATGAAATAATAAAAACTAGCATAGTATCATAAGATCCTTACTGCTGCATTCCAGTTGGTAGTGGACCTTTGAAAGGTTGACTTCAAAGATGTTTAAGAGTAGAATAGAAAACATATTTTTAACTGACTGCCTTTTCTTTGGAATTCTTCTTTCTTCCCAAATATTAGAGCAAGAAGATATTCCAGATAAAATTATTTATTATTTTTAAATCTAAAAAATGATCTTGTTATGATCTAGAAATGGAAAGAGAATGTTAGAGCTGTAATATAATAAAAGACACAATTAGGTAAATAGCATTTTGCATCAAGACCAATTCTGACTTTTCATAATTTCTTACAGTGATAAATATATCTTATATATTATTACATAAATACTTTATGTTATGAGGGCTGAATATACTTTGTGTTTAATTTTGAATATTTGCTTTCTTTTAACTACAGTATTTTAGATTGTTAATTTGGCCTTAATTTTAAACTTATGTTGAAAATAATTAAAAATGCAAATTATATTCTGAAGAAAATATTTTTAAAATAAAATAGCTTTGTGTTTATATTCATAATAATTTGAAATTTATATAAAATGAAATAAGGCTTGTTATATGTTATTTATTAGAGAATTTTCTTTGTCAAAGTACTTTGGAATATTGCACTGTTTTATTATTTGTATATCTATTGATTAATTTTCAGTGTACAGTCAGGCTCTCATTTTCTGTGGTTCCGTATTGGAACCGGTAATGCTGAACAGCCCCAAATTATTTATATCTAGCTTTAAAATGTGCTTTAATTTTTTTTTTTTTGAGAAAGATTTTTTAAAAAATTTAATGAGAGATGAACATAAGTTTATGTTTTCACAAAGCTGTATGGTTGAAACATTTGAAGTTGATAATTTTGTTCTAATAACTGAAAGGTGATTTTATATTTTAAATTAACAATATAAATTTTGCTATCTTTAAAATTAGAAAAATTATTATGGCTATAACATTTTAAAATAGTTCTTTTATTGTCTTTCTATTCAAATTAAATTTGAGTATGTAAATCTCAAATTATATGCACTTCAATTAAATTTTTTGAAACTCTTCATTTGGGTTTTCATGCCTTTCTAATGTTAATCCCATTCTAAATGTTCAAGTGGAAACAATTTAGTGCTTGTATAATATGGGGCAATGAAATGTTGATTTGTTAAAAATGGCCTTGTTGGTTGTTTCTTGTGAATAGTTTTTGACATGTGCATTTAATTGCTTAAGTCTAATGCTGTTATTATCTGTAAATTAGTTGTTGATTTAGATGAAAACAATTCACGTGAAAACTATAGTCTCTTATTTATGATTTTTGGTGTCTTTTGCAACAAAGAATAAATGTTAATGATGTGTGATACTGAAAGTGTGCTCCCAGAGTGTAACGATGATTTCAGAATTTTTAGTGAATGATAGGATTTCATAGTAATTTACTTTTTTCTTTTTGTTTCTGTTATTTTTTCCAGTTTTATTGAGAAATAATTGACATACATCACTGTATAGGTTTAAAGTGTACGGCATGATGCTTTGATTTACACCATTGTGAAATGATTCCAATAGGTTCAGCTTCTCATGTAGATACAATAAAAAGAAAGAAAAGAAAAAACAATTTTTCTTGTGTTGAGAACTCTTAGGATTTACTGTCTCAACAACTTTCCTATACATCATACAGCAGTGTTAATTATAGTCATCCTATTGTACATTATGTCCCTAGTATTTATTTATCTTATAACTGAATACTTGTAACTTTTGACCACCTTCCTCCAGTTCCTCTTCCCCCCACACTCCTCTTCTGGTAACCACAAGTCTGACTGATCTCTTTTTCAATGAATTTGGATTTTTTTTTTTGATTCCGCATATAGTGAGATCATACAGTATTTGTTTTTCTCTGACAGACTTATTTCACTTAGCACAATGCCTTCAGGGTTCAACCATGTTGTTGCAAATGGTAGAATTTCCTCATTTTTTTAATGGCTGAATAAAATATATGCATATATATATATATACATATATATGTGTATATATACATATATATATACACACACACATATACACCACAGCTTCTTTATTCATTCATCCATTGATGAACACTTGGGTTGTTTCCATTCTTGGCTATTGTAAATAATGCTGCTATGAACATGGAGGTACAGATATCTTTTTGAGTTAGTGTTTTTGTTTCCTTTGGATATACTCCCAGAAGTGGAATTCCTGGATCATAGGGTAGTTCTATTTTTAATTTTTTGAGGATCCTCCATACTGTTTTCCATAGTGGCTGTATCAGTTTATAATCCCACCGACAGTGCACAAGGGTTCCCTTTTTTCCACATCCACAGTAATCATTTCTTCTCTCTTATCTTTTTGATTATGGCCATTCTAACAGGTGTGAGGTGATATCTCATTGCTTTAATTTATATTTCACTAATGAATAATGATTTTTTTTGAGCATACTTCCATGTACGTTAGCCTTTTGTATATCTTCTTTGGAGAAATGACTGTTCAGGTCATTTGCCCATATTTTAATTGCCTTATTTGTTTTTTTGCTATTGAGTTGTATGAGATCTTTATACATTTTGGATATTAACCCTTTATCAGGTATATGGTGTGCAAATATTTTTACCCACTCTGTAAGTTGTCTTTTCACTTTGTTGATGGTTTCTTTTGCTGTGCAGAAGCTTTTTGGTCAGATGTAGTTTTATTTGTTTATTTTGTTACTTGTGCTTTAGGTGTCATATCCAAAAAATTATTACCAAAATCCATGTCAAGGAGTTTTTTTCTTGTTTTCTTCTAGGAGTTTCATGGTTTCAGGTCTTACATTTAAGTCATTAACCTATATTGAGGTAATTTTTATGAGTGAGGTGAGGTACAGGTTAGTTTCATTCTTTTACACATGAATATGCAATTATCCCAGCACCATTTGTTGAAAAGACTGTCTTTTTTTAATTGAGTATTCTTGACTCCCTTATCAAATATTATTTGTCCATATATGCTTGGATTTATTTCTGGATTTTAACTTCTGTTCTGTTGGTCTATTTTTATGCAAGTACCATACTATTTTGATGACTGTAGCTTGAAATCAGGAAGTGTCATGCTTCCTGCTTTATTCTTCTTTCCCAAGATTTTCAGCTGTTCAGGGTCTTTGGAGGTTCAATATAAATTTTAGGAGTGATTGTACTTTTGTAAAAAATGCCGCTGGAATCTTGATAGGGATTGCATTGAATCTGTAGATGGCTTTTGGTAGTATTTACTTTTTTTAAAAAACTTTAAAACATTTATTTATTATTATTATTGTTGCTGTTATTATTTTGGCTGCATTGGGTATTTATTGCTGCAAGCGGGCTTTTCTCTAGTTGCAGCAAGTGAGGGCTACTCTTTGCTGCATTGCACGGGCTTCTCATTGCAGTGGCTTCTCTTGTTGTGGAGCACAGGCTCTAGGTGCATGGGCTTCAGTAGTTGTGGCACGCAGCCTCAGTAGTTGTGGTGCACAGGCTTAGTTGCTCCGTGGCATGTGAGATCTTCCCGGACCTGGGATCGAGCCTGTGTCCCCCACACTGGCAGGTGGATTCTTAACTACTGTGCCACCAGGGAAGTCCCGGTATTGACATTTTAACATTATCAATTCTTCCAAACCATGAACACGGGATACCTTTCCATTTATTTGTCTCTTCTTCAATTTCTTTCATCAATGTCTTGTAGTTTTCAGAGTAGGGGTCTTTCACCTCATTAGTTGAAATATGTTTTAAATATTTTATTATTTTTGATGCTATTGTAAATAGAATCGATTTATTTTTTAGAAAATTATTTGTGTATAGAAATGCTACTGACAACTTTACTGAATTTACTGATGAGATCTAATCGTTTTTTGGTTAAGTCTTTAGGGTTTTCTATATATTATATTGTGTCATACATAAATGGAGACAGATGTACTTCTTCCTTTCAATTCTGATACCTTTTACTTTTTGTTCTTGTCTGATTGTTCTATCTAAGACTTCTAGTACTGTGTTGAATAGCAGTGGTGAAAGTGGGCATCCCTGTCTTCTTCCTGATCTTAGAGGAAAAGCTTTCAACATTTGACCACTGAGTGTGATGTTAGCTGTGGGCTTGTTATATATGGCTTGCTTATTCTGTTGAGATCTGTTCCTTCTGTACTTAAGTTTTTAAGAATTTTTATCATAAATGGATTTTCAATTCTGTCAAATGCTTTTTTTTTCCCTCTGTTGAGATGATAGTTTTTTTCTTTACTTTCAGTCTATTAATATAATGTATCAGATGGATTGATTTGCATATATTGCTACCATCCTTGCATCCCAGGGGTAAGTCCCACTTGATTATTATAATGAATGATCATTTTAATGTGCTGCTGGATTCAGTTTGCTGGTATTTTATTTGGAATTTTTGCATCTATATTCATCAAGGATATTGGCCTGTAGCTTTCTTTTCTACTAGCATCCTTTTTTGGTATTGGTATCAGGATACCAGTGCTGGCCTCATAATGAGTTTACAAGTGTTCCTTCTTCTTTCATTTTTTTGGAAGAGTTTAAGGATTGGTGTTAATTCTTCTTTAAATGTTTTTTAAAATTCACCAGTGAAGCTATCTGGTCCTGGGCTTTTCACTGTTGGGAGATTTTTGACTACTGATTCAGTTATCTAACTAGTAATTGGTCTATTCGTGTTTTCTATTTCTTCCTGATTCAGTCTTGGTAAGTTGTATGTTGCTAAGAATATTTCTTCTAGGTTGTCCATTTTGTTGTTGTATAGTTGTTTATAGTAGCCTCTTACGATTCTTTGAATTTCTATGGTGTCTGTTATAATGTCTCCTTTTTCCTTTATAATTTTGTTGATTTTTTTTTTTCTTTTTCCCTTTGTTAGTATTGGTAAAGTTTTGTCAATTTCATTTATTTTTTTCAAAAAACCAACTCTTAGTTTGGTTAATCTTGTCTGTTTTTCTTCTGTTCTCCACTTCATTTATTTTGCTCTAATATATATTATTTCCATTCTTCTAATAACTGTGGGCTCAGTTCTTTTTCTAGTTCCTTAAGGTGTAGAAGTTAGGTTGTTTATTTGGGTTCTTTCTTGCTTCTCAACTTAGGTATTTATTGCTATGAACTTCCCTCTTATTAATAGATATGCTTTTGTTGCGTCCTGCAAGTTCCTGGTATGTGGTTTCCATTGTCATTTGTCTCAAGAAACTTTATTTCCCCTTTAATTTCTTCTTTGTTTTTTGGGTTGTTCAGGAGGGTGTGGTTTAATTTTCACGTGTTTGTGAATTTTTCAGTTTTCCTGTTGTTACTGATTTCTAGTTTCATGCCATTTGGTGAAAGAAGATATGTAGTATGATTTCAGTCTTCTTGAATTTGTTATGACTTGTTTTGTGACATAACATATGGTCTATCCTAGAAAATGTCCCATATATTCTTGAGAACTTGTATTCTGCTGTTTTCAGGTAGAATGTTCTAAATATATCTGTTAAGTCCATTTGGTCTTTTCACATCCACTCTTCTTTTTTATTTATTTTATTTTTTTATTTTTTGCTGTACGCAGGCGTCTCACTGTTGTGGCCTCTCCCGTTGCGGAGCACAGGCTCCGGACGCACAGGCTCAGTGGCCATGGCTCATGGGCCCAGCTGCTCCGCGGCATGTGGGATCTTCCCGGACCAGGACACAAACCCGTGTCCCCTGCATCAGCAGGCGGACTCTCAACCACTGCGCCACCAGGGAAGCCCTCCACTCTTCTCTTATTGATTATTTTCCTGAATGATCTACCCATTGTTCAGTGGGGTATTAAAGTCCCCAACTACTGTATTACTGTTTGTCAGTTTTTGTTTTATATGTTTAGGTGCTACAGTGTTGGGCATATAAATATTTATGGTTGTTATATCTTCTTGGTGCATTGCCCCCTTTATCATTATACAGTGACCTTTTTATCTCTTTTACCATTTTTAGTTTAAAGTCTATTCTGTGTGATATCAGTATAGCTATCTCTGCTTTATTTTGGTCACCATTTGCTTGAAATGTCTTCTTCCATCCCTTTACTTATTTCAGTCTATGTATTTTAGGCTAGTGTGAGTCTCTTGTAGGTATCATATTGTTGGATCCTGTTTTTTAATCCATTCAGCCATGCTCTGTCTTTTAATTGGAGAATTTAATCTCTTTATATCTAAAGTAATTATTGATAGGTAAGTGCTCTACATTTCTTGTAAGGCAGATCTGATGATAATGAATCCACTCAGCTTTTGTTTGTGTAGGAAAGTCATTATCCTTCCTTTCTTTGTGAAGGACAGGTTTGTTGATTATAGAATTCTCAATTGCCAGTTATTATCCTTCAGTATTTTGAATATGTCATTTAATTCTTTACTGCCCTGACAAGTTTCTATTGAGAAATCTACCAGTAGTCTTATGGGGGTTCCCTTGTATGTAGCTTCTCTCTTCTCTTTCTGTTCTTAAAATTTTTTCTTCATCTTTGACTTCTGACAATATACTGTGTCCCTGTGTAGCTTTATTTGGGTTCATTCTGTTTTGGGTGCTTTGGGCATCATGTTTCTGGATGTTCATTTCTCTCCCCAGATTCTGGAAGTTTTTAACCATTATTGCTTTAAATATACCTTCTGTCATTTTCTCTATCTCTTTTCCTTGTGGAATTCTTATAACTCCAGTAGTTTTTTTTTTTTTTTTTTCATTGTATTCCATAACTTCTGTAGGCTTTCTCCACTCTTTTTTCATTCTTTTTTGTTTTTGCTTCTCTGGGTAATTTCCAATGTGGTATCCTCCGTGTTGTTGATTCTTTACTTTGCATGGGTGAGACTAGTTTTGAAACTCTCTATTGAGTTCTTAAGTGCAGTTATTGTGGTTTTAATCTCTAGGATTTCCTTTTTTTTTTAAAAAAAAATTGTTATTTCCTTGTCAAGGTTATTGTTTTGTTTAGTTGTCTGTATTTTCTCGTAGTACACTAAACTTCCTTAAGAGGATTATTCTGAATTTTTGATAGTTCATAGATCTCCATTTATTTAGGGTCAGTTATTGGAGCCCTATTAGTTTTCTTTGGTGGTGTTATATTACCTGATTTTTTTTTTTTGTCATTCTTGATTCCTTATATTGGTAACTGCACATTTGAGTAATTGGGCTCCTCTTCCAGACTTCAAAGGTTTGCTTTCGCAGAGACAGATCTTCACCTGTCAGCTCAGTTTGGGTTTCTGGACATATCTGCATGTAATATCCTTAGTCAAGTGGGGCCTGCTATTATTGTCCTTTTTTGGGTGAGGCAACTGTTTGACCTCTGTGGACATGGATGGAGGTGCATGCCACTGGCTGAGAACAGTTGGATAGGACTGCTTCCTTGCCCAAGTGAGGCTGAAGAATGGCCTCTGCAGTTACCTGGATTCTCTGGTCAGCCTTCTGGATGGTCAGGACTTGGTACAGTATTCAGTAGTAGATAGGGCTGTCAATTAGCTTCCCTGCCCTGGTAGGGCAGTAGGACAGGCTACACAGCTTCCAGGTGCTCTCACCAAGAGCACCAGCCCTTCTGATCAGATGTGCCTGGAAGACAGTCTCCCCAGGGGCAGGGCTGTGATTCACCACCTTGCCTGGGTGTGGGCACACCGGGCTTGAGGGCCGGCAAAACTCCTCATTCGAGGATTCAGATCAGGCGGATCTGCACCCTTCTGAGTCTCCTGGTCAGAGTTCATCCTTGACTTGATTCTGCAAATGAGCAAAGCTACTGTTTGGCGTTACTACTTGGGAACTGCGGGAATGAACTCTGTCTGCCATGGCCCTTGTGCTGGTAGTTGCAAGTCCCTCCTTAACTCTCTGTCACAGTCAGATTCCTAGTGGTTGAGACTCTCAGATTCCCCTGCAGTTTTCTTGGGGTGAGATCAGAGGAGGGACTTCTATAAAGCGACCCACAGTGCTGAGTGGGGGCTGATTGTTCCCCACCCCTCCCCCGGGTTCTCTTTTCCCACTGGAGAGACTAGGAGATCTCTCCAAACGGTGCTCAGTGGCCTGGGTGAGGACTGTGAAGTCAACATGCAGCTGCTTCTCTTACCTTCCAGTGAAACCTGTCTTCTCTGTTGGGTGGGGGGTGCTTCAGCCTCAGCCCTGTGTTTTAGGGTTCTCTCAGTGATGGAAAAAATATGAAAAAAATACATTTGTATCAGGCTCCCAACCCAAGAGATACTGATTGGGCATGGATATTTTTATTTTATTTATTTATTTTTTAAACATCTTTATTGGGGTATAATTGCTTTACAATGGTGTGTTAGTTTCTGCTTTATAAGGAAGTGAATCAGTTATACATATACATATGTTCCCATATCTCTTCCCTCTTGCGTCTCCCTCCCTCCCACCCTCCCTATCCCACCCCTCCAGGCGGTCACAAATCACCGAGCCGATATCCCTGTGCCATGAGGCTGCTTCCCACTGCCTATCTACCTTACGTTTGTTAGTGTATATATGTCCATGCCTCTCTCTCGCCCTGTCACAGCTCACCCTTCCCCCTCCCCATATCCTCAAGTCCGTTCTCCAGTAGGTCTGTGTCTTTATTCCTGTCTTACCCCTACGTTCTTCATGACATTTTTTTCCCTTAAATTCCATATATATGTGTTAGCATACAGTATTTGTCTTTCTCTTTCTGACTTAGTTCACTCTGTATGACAGACTCTAGGTCTATCAACCTCATTACAAATAGCTCAATTTTGTTTCTTTTTATGGCTGAGTAATATTGCATTCTATATATGTGCCACATCTTCTTTATCCATTCATCTGATGATGGGCACTTAGGTTGTTTCCATCTCCGGGCTATTGTAAATAGAGCTGCAATGAACATTTTGGTACATGACTCTTTTTGAATTTTGGTTTTCTCAGGGTATGAGACATGGATATTTTTAAATATTTCCCAGATAAGGGGAGCAGTGGTTGAGAGTCCGCCTGCCGATGCAGGGGATGTGGGTTTGTGCCCCGGTCCGGGAAGATCCCACATGCCGTGGAGTGGCTGGGCC
>NW_020175066.1:1630024-1673842 GCF_003031525.2 Neophocaena asiaeorientalis asiaeorientalis
AAAAAAAAAAAAAAAAAAAAAAAAAAAATTTCCCAGATAAATCTAATGTTCAAGCAAGATTGGGAACCACTGAATAATTGTATCTCTTTCTGTGGAGCCCAAAATAGTTTGTGATCATTAAGGTGGGTTTTTAAGTTATATTAAGATTCTGAGCAGAGCTACATACAGTATTTTGCAAATAATATTATATAAAAACTGCTGATTTTATGTTAGTATCTAAAAGTGGGGTTTTTTTGTTGTTGGTGGTATTTTATATAAAATATAATTCTGGCCACCCCCTTAAAAAACTTTAAAGGTTTGGCTTTTTAAGTTTATTAGTCACTTGTCAAAAGCAATAGGTTACATTTAGTTACTGTCTCCACACTGATCAGTTGTGTGGCTTATATCTATTGGTAACTTTGCTCATAGGAAATCTCAAAAGGTAAGAGTGGGGAGAACAAGTAGCCCGTGCAGTTTGAAAAGCTCTTCTGAATATTTTCATCTTTTCCCTATTTGACATGACACTCTCTACCCACTGCTTCCCACTCCCCATAACTGTTCTAAAGCATTAAATTAATACATGTTTCAGTTTATAACTTGAAAACTCTATTTTCTGGTAATATTTCTTGATTGCAAGGAGCTGTTACAAATAAGTAATAAAAAGTCAGTCTAATAAAAAAGTAGTGTTTCTTATTGAAAATCAATTCAGGATCATTTTGTTTGAGATTTTTTATTCCTTCATTATCTAGAAGAATTTAATTTTAAACAGTATGTTTGACATGCTTTTAGTTCCTTATCTTTATCTAGTTTTGTTTAATTAACATGTTTTTATGTATGCATTAGTTGTATAAACATGACTCAAAGTCTACTACTAACAAACATTTAAACAGATTTGTTGGTCAAAATTATATGATAGGATTTTTTCCTTCTCTTTGTATGTAAGTGTGAGTAACTCTAGGTTTGCTATGTTGTTCCTATCCACTTGGCAGCAAGGGAGAGAATAAGATTCTTGTTGGGGAAAGCAAAGATTACTGAGCCCCTTTTAGGAGTACTAAGAAAAGGGTATAGTGTTTGCGGGTCTTAATTTGATAGTAAGGAGAACTAGGAGAGTAGGAGTACAAGTCAATTGTATGGGGGGATTTTCATTGATTGGAGTTGTTTTTACTAATATCTATCTTTTCTTCCCTCCTCTTTATAAAGAGAAAAGAGAAGCAATAGTAATTTTAAATAGTATAAATTACCTAAAGGGAATAAATAATTTAATTGCAAGTTAGGAAATCTATAAAATGAACTAAGTGATTTAACCTATTTACATATATAAAGTATAGCATCTCTACTCTACCCTAAGATCTTGTAACTTCATTGTTATTGGTATATCATTTTATTGGAATAGTATTTTCAAGTTTCCAAAAATGTGTTGGAAGTTGAGTATTGAACGATTTTTTTGTATTCACAAATGCTGTAGGATTTAGGTAAGAATTAGCAAAGAACTCTAATGAAAACAAAAACTTAATATACATGATATAGTTAATCATTCACCATCCTTTTGTTTGCATTAGTGATATTGTTCATTGAGGCATGGTAATATCCAAATATATATATAATGATAGCTAATATGTTTTACTTTGTGTTTGTAATCTGCCAAGTACTTAACTACACCATCTAATTTTTATTACAATTCTGTGATGTAAGTGCAACTTTTGTTCCTACTTTAACTTTGAGAAGCCAACAGTTAGAGAAGCTAAGTCTCTTTCTTAAGATTGTTTAACTCGTAAGTGGTTGGGCCTGAATAAGAAAGATGTTAGGATTCTGTGTTACTTACAAAAATTTACTGTAGAATTGCTTATGCAACAAACTTAGAGAACTTTACCAAAGCTTGACAATGTTTAGCAGAATTTTCCTATGAGAAAATCTTTAAGTTTTTTTTCTACTTATTTAAATCCT
This sequence comes from Neophocaena asiaeorientalis asiaeorientalis, assembly GCF_003031525.2. Taxonomy (NCBI): domain Eukaryota; kingdom Metazoa; phylum Chordata; class Mammalia; order Artiodactyla; family Phocoenidae; genus Neophocaena; species Neophocaena asiaeorientalis. The sequence goes on from NW_020175066.1 coordinate 1,631,948, forward strand.
ATTTAGAATGATCATAATGTTTGAATACATAGGTAATTTAAATAATGATTAGTGTTTGTAATAGAAATGTAAAAAGGATTCCCACTGATGATGAACTTACAAAATATCCTTGTCCATTGTTGATTTTAAAGCACCTTTTTGATAGCTTTCTTGAAAATGGGTGAAAGAGTCTGTCAAGTATGAGGTATGAATGAATGCCTACTAGTGTCAGTGATTTTTGTGAGTTAAAGACAAAAATATTTTTTAGGATAGTCGTAAATTTTTGTTTCAGATTTTTCTTGCTTGGGAGACAGAATCAGCATTATGATACAGGAAAGGCATGTGAATGCATTTTAATATTCTGAATTCGTACTGCTTGAGCAACCCTGAAGGTTTCCAAACATGTATGTTTCTTGGCTTTTTCATTCTGCAGTAAGAATGCAGAATGAGCACATAGCTGCCTTAAAATAAGTATTTGAATTAATGACATTGAAACTCAAAGAAGATTTATATTTTTAAAACATTTTACTTCAATACATTCATGAAGTGAAAACAATAATGTTCTCTAATTCCTGTAGCTTTTTGGTATATGCATGCTGTGGAGGGCAGTCCTGTTGTTTATAACATGCCAAATTTAATAGAGTGCTATGGACCTTGTTTCAAAAACTATTGATATTATTAAATTTAATAAAATCTTATATAGGTGGGGAAGATTTTTCTCAGATCAAGATTCAAATTGGCAAACTTTATTTTCTTTTAAAATTATATAGCATGTGTTGAAGTACATTCTCATAAAATAGTCAATCATTCTGTGTAATTCCCCTTCACTACCTCAGCCTACCCATGAATCCTACTTTCCTCCCAGTGTTGAGGAGGTAAATAGTTTGATCTATATTCTTCTCACTTCTTCTACGTTCATAAACACATGTAATTTTTAAAAATATAATTCTAAATGTGTTATTTAACTACTTACCCTTTTCACTTGTATTCCATGCTCTTTCACATATATCGTTCTTTTTAATAGGTAAATAATATTTCACAGTATGAACATTCTGTAATTTATTTCAGCTTTTTCTCCTGGTGAACATTTAGCTTGCTTCTAATATTTACTTATTATGGAAGTGCTACAATCCTGGAAGATTCATCTTTGTGAATATGTGTGAGTGCTTCCATAGGATACATATCTAGAAGTGAAATTTCTATGTCAAAAAGTATTATATGCAATAAAAAGTCTGTTAAAATTGTCAGAATGCTACCTCCTTGTGGTGCTGGGGAAAGGCTGCCAGGCAGGGTTCGTTGGTAATTGACCTGCCAGCAGGAGCTTTCTACTCTTTCTTGTCATCATTGGCTAGCTAGGGCTCTGCCTGTCTTCTAACTCAAGAGTCCGTACCTTTTTAACTGAGAGCAGGCAATTGTATTGCCTGCTGCTGCAAAGAAGTAGTGGGAGAAGAGAGGTGAAATCAGCCTAAAGATTGTCTTAGGTGACCATCTCTACCCACTGCTTGTATCTGTTGCATTAGACTGGAGCTCTCCCTGTTTCTCCTTCAGAGGACTCCTCTTGTGCGTTGTCTGGGTTTGATCCTATCAGCTTTCTCTGTTTTAGGAATTCCTAATTTCTCCTTTATTGGTTATATACTTATTTTCATGTACTAAGTATACGTTTCAAGTGCCTGTCTAACTATTCAATCCAGTGGACATTGCATTATAAAACCAGGTAAACTTGTTACCTCATCCCTCAACTTCAGTGTCCTTCTAGCCTGTGGCATTCAACAGGGTGAAGAAAAATAAAATGCTACCACTTCCTTCCCAATATGCTTACCAAAGTTTAATTTACCCTTACTTCTTCATTTACTCTATGTCCTACAGCCTTGGGTGGCAAGGGGAAAGAAAAAGTTCATCCCAGTGTTCTTGGTTTCCACCTAGGAGTGTTCATCTATGCTAGACCTCCTTTTCATGGATGAAAAAGGTGCAGCATTTCCCTCAGTAAAAGCTAAGACTTTTTACAACTGCACAAATAGACATATTTTATTGCTTTCTGCCCTCCCTACTCCCAAGAGAAATATGTGGTTATAAGGAAGTAAAATAATTAATTCCAGGAATTTCCTTGCCCTTCAACAATATTCTGAGATTTCTGAGGAACTGGAATAATAAGATTTTGAGCATTCACAGAGAGAGGTGTGTGGAGTACTCTAAGAGTAGAATATATTTTTTAAAGTATAATAACAAAATAACAGCATTTTGAGGATGGTAGAGACTTAACAGATTATTAAATTCAACCCTCTTATTTTATAGAAGAGGAGACTGAGGCCCAAATCGATTAAACAGGTTTGCTCAGGATCCAACAGCTAATTAATTATGAAGTTAGAACTAGAACCTAGATATTTTTTCTCTCCATCTGGTACTGTTCTTCACACAACATCTTGCTTTTACAGTAGTATTACAGAGTGACATAATTAAACTGTTTTTTAACATATGTATGGAAACAACCTAGAATATGTAAAATTTGCTAAGGAATGAAGAAAAAGGTAATTAGAAAGCCCACAGTTTTTCACAGGTGAACTTGGAAAAATTAAAAGAAAAAACAGTTTTAATAATCGAAGAGGTCAAGTGTAAGAAGAGCATTTGAATCACCATAAAGTAGCATCTTTCAAAGCATATATTTGGAGACTACTTATGGCAGTAATTTCCATTTTCATGCAGTGTTTTTTCAGTCGCTTTTTCCTGAGAGTTGTTGTTCTTTAAAATCCTTTGCCTTTTTCTTCCTTTGTTAGATTGTATTTTTATCCAAAGTAGAGAAAGAAGTTGGAGGGGAAGGGGCCAATACATAAGAGGTTGTTTTTGGGAAGCTTTAACAAACAGAGTAAAGTTAAATTCCTTCAAAGAAAAAGCAAAACAAATATGTTTTTTTAAGAAATATACTGTCTCAGTTTCTTTCTTTAAGTCTAATAAAATTTTTACATTAATGAAAACCTGACTTTTTTTTTTTAAAGCACATTCTCTGCATTCAAAGACCTTATTCTTTTTTTTATTTTTAATTAGTTTATTTATTTTTGCTGTGTTGGGTCTTCGTTTCTGTGCGAGGGCTTTCTCTAGTTGTGGCAAGTGGGGGCTACTCTTCATCGCGGTGCGCGGGCCTCTTACTAACGCGGCCTCTCTTGTGGAGCACAGGCTCCAGACGCGTAGGCTCAGTACTTGTGGCTCATGGGCCTAGTTGCTCCGTGGCATGTGGGATCCTTCCAGACCAGGGTTCGAACCTGTGTCCCCTGCATTAGCAGGCAGATTCTCAACCACTGCGCCACCAGGGAAGCCCCTGACTGTTTTTAATGTAGACATTCAAACATATGTCAGTATGTCTTAGCAAATCTCCTTTCACTAATAGATATACAGTAATTTTTTTAAAGTTAAATTACGTTAAATTAGGAATTGTATGCATTAGTAGTGGAGCACAAGTTATCCAATTTGTGCCATATTGTATAAAATGGAGGCTTCTTTAAAAATTGTAGCTCATTTTTACCTTGATTTTGAGAGTAGAATCATTTAACTTTGACTATATAAACTTCATTTTAGGTTTAGGAAAGAATGATTAGGATAAAGAAATTACATATTTATCTTCTTGGTGGACTTTTTAAAGAGTGTACTAGATGCACTGTGGTAGAAGCTGAGTATTCATACATAGTGAAAAAAAGAAAATAGACCCTGCCCCCTTATAGCCTAGTGGTATTGCAGATGTACGTGTAGTTGATTACAACCTACTGTTACAATCCTAACAAAAATGATACAATTATGTTTTAATATGTATATCAATAAGAAATACTCATTTAAAAAGAGTTAAAAAGTATAGAAATTACAATATAAACACACTCAAATATATAGGTATGACTTATTATGCTAAGCTTGTAAAAATATCTTACACTTAGGAATAAGTGTTTATTGTAAGCCCTCATTATGAGATGCTGAAGACTCACTGAATTTTTTCTAAGTAATTTGGAGTTAAACAGGTGTTAAGCTTTGCTATACTTGATAAAGATCTATTTCATTCCCCTTGAGAATGATTCAAATCTTCCTGGAGAGAAAAAAAGTCACACCAGCTTCCAATTGTCAAAATTCAGTTTTAAAAAACTCAAGTCTTTTTCCCAATGGGTTTCCAGGTTGAAAAACATATGGACTCTACCTTCTAAGTAAAATACTTTCATTTTCCTTTTGAATTACTTTTAAGGCTTCACTCTGATATGAGAAGTGTAAAATGAAACCATGAGGTGTTTAGACATCTACCCCTCTGATTTTTTTTTCTTTTTCAACTTAGATTGTTAATAATTTTATAAAATTTAGAAATAATGCTTTCTCTTTTAAAATGAAATGCATTTCTTTACAGGTACCATTGCATTTTTCCAGGAGATGAAAACATGTAGGTTATTCTTGGTGTTAGTCTCTAATATGATTATTTTATTGATTTTAGTGGATTTTAGGTAGATACTTAATTGGCTTTTGATTTAGACTACTGGCTTGGGATATATGTCATGTTTGTTGTGAATTTACTACATGATTGAAATAAACAGTATTTTTAATACTTCTGTGACCAAAGAAAATGCTATAGCTGACTAGGAGACTTTTATCCATATTTGCAGTAAAACTAATAAGCTGAATAGGACATAACAAAAGAAGTTTAATCAGCATAGCTTATTGCTGTTTGAGGAGAGTAGGACTGAAAAAATTGGTTTGTTATTGAGAAGATGCAGCTAATTTCTTTTATATAAATTTATTTTAAACTTAGGGGCTTATAGCTTTTAACTCTTATCTTTTTGTTTTTTAATTAGTCACTTTCCCAAATATTGGAAGTTGAAAAGGGAAGAGCCACAACTCAATTTAATTTTCCTATTTTCTAGTGAAAGCAAGATTAATGGAATCTCTTGAACCATTTGGAACATTTCTACCTTTCATTATATTTTTATTAGCATGCATCCTCATTTACTAAAAAATGTGGCAAGATCTTTTTTGGGATGCAGTCATTCAGATTGACAAGTGCATAAATGATATGAGAATAGGGTCTTTGTTTGCTTTTTCTTCTTTTTTTCCCATGCTGTATCTCTAGTCCAGCACGAATAACCAAATGAATGTAGAATAATAAAAAGTAGGGCTTCCCTGGTGGCGCAGTAGTTGAGAGTCTGCCTGCCGATGCAGGGGACACGGTCCGGGAAAATCCCACATGCCGCGGAGTGGCTGGACCCGTGAGCCATGGCCACTGAGCCTGTGCGTCTGGAGCCTGTGCTCCGCAACGGGAGAGGCCGCAATGGTGAGAGGCCTGCGTACCGCAGAAAAAAAAAAAGTTTTAACTACAGTAATTTGCAAAAGCTGATTATATGGGTTTAAAGGCAAGAATATAAACTCTCAGTGGAGAACCTTCTAACAGTGCCAGTGCATTTTGCTTTATTTTATTTTATTTATTTATTTAATATTTTGGTGTCTAAGCAGTATTTATTCAAAAGGTATTAATATGATAACTCATAACATTAATAGTCAAAATCATTTATTTAACAATCCTTTCTTTTCTCACTGATCTGAAATATTTTACTCTAATGATATGCTCTACTAAATTATTTTATATCCTTGAGTTTCAGAAATGTCTTTTGTTTCACTGATTTTTCTATTCCTGTGCCAGTGCATTTTAATGTGGTAGTGTTCTAATATGATTAAGAGGTTTAGTTGCTATACTAAAGAACTTTTAGAACAAAATGGCTGTGCAGCATCTCTCTCTATATATTATATACTGCCAATTAGAATGTGGAAAAGCTCTGACACAGACATTAAGTTGTACAGGTTGGTAGTGCTGTTATTCATTTTAAATGTACAAAATTCTACTTTTCTTCAGTTTATAGCCTTTATTCTCAATCTGTATTAATAATGTAATTATATAGGATTCGATGTCTTATTATTAAAACTTATTTGATTCTTTGTGGGTTTTTTGAGACAGTCCATATTTTAGTTATTGAAATTAATAGAGATAGTAATGTTGCCTATTGGAGCTATTTCAACTCTAATTAATGAATTTTTAAGAACCATTTTCTCTTAATCTTTCTCTTCCTATTCAAAGTTGAATATTGTTACTTTCGTATCAAGCCCTAGTTAACAAACTTGCCAACACAGTGGGCTAAAATCCTTGCCTCTGAAGATTAATGAACTGAGCATGAATGAACCTTTAGATGTCTATTCAGCCTTTGTGATTCTGACTTTTTGTCTTTTCAGATTATACTTATCCACACCTAGGGTATTCTGATATGTCCAGGTCTAGTAGAATCTCCTCATGTTGCAAAATTCCATGAGATCTATATAGTGTTATTTGGTAGGACTGTTTGTATTCATGATGTTTTTCCCACAAATCTACTGTGCACAGTATAATGTACTGTGTACAGTATAGAATGTAAATGGCCTCTTTGCTATATTTAAAGAACTCTGAAAGATTTGTTTCTGCTTGCTGAGTTTCTCTTCTCTTATTTCTCTCTGGAACTCACTTCACTCAGGCTTTTGTCTCCCCATTCTATGGAAGCTGCACTTTTCAAGGTCACCAGTGCGATCCATATTGCTAAATTAAATAGTAAATTCTCAACCTTCATCTTCCTTGACTTATGGATACCCTTTGATATGGCTGGTAACTGCCTCCTCCTTGAAATACTTTTCTATTTGGTGTCTGCAACACCATATTCTTCTGATTTTCCTCCTGCAAATTGCCGCTACTCAGAATTCCTTGCTTGTTCCTCATCTTTTCAACTTCTTTATTATTGGGGTTACTCAGACCTTAGTCTTCGGCATACAACTTTTTCCTTCTTTGGCTCTACTCACTTTAAGGTTTCAGTCAGTCCACACCGGTATTATATAAACATGATAAGTGATTCCCACAGTATATATCCTAACAGGTGCTTTCCTTTGAATTCCACACTCATATATTGTCTACTCAACATCTCTGTTTAGATATCTGTATTGCTTATAAAATACAAGCTGCTTTAAAAAAACAAATCCCAGAATCTCATTCAGTGGCTAACCATAATAGAACTTTATTTCTTTTTCATATAAAGTACATACAAATTAGATGTTTCTGATAGGTGATTTATTCCATCTTATAGCTCTGTTATCTTTAGTTCTTGGTTTCTAAGATTGCCGAATTTATCTAACTCAAACCATTGGAAGAAGCTTGGACGATTGTGTATAGAAACGTTTTATAGGCCAGGTTTGGAAGTGGCTCATATCACTTCTGCTCACACTTCACTGTCTAGAGCTCAGTCACATGGCCACACTTCATTGCAAACGAGACTGAGAAAAGTGGTCTAGTTGTGTTCCCAGACAGAAGAGGAGAATGGGTTTGGTGAAGAGTTAATCCTTTTCTGCCACAGATTTCTTATAGGTACCTCACACATAACATGTTAAATCCAAATTCCTGACCTTCCTTATCAAAACCTATTCTCGGAATTCCCTGACAGTCCAGTAGTTAGGACTCCATTTTTCCACTGCAGGGGGCACGGGTTTGATCCCTGGTCAGGGAACTAAGATCCCACAAGCTGTGCAGCCAAAAAGAAAAAAGAATCACCAAAACCTATTCTCACATTCTCTTCCATTTTTGTTAATTCTATTCCTCCAGTTTCTCAGATAAAAAACTATGGCCTCCTGTACTCTCATACCCCATATATGATTTGTTAGCATGTTCTTTTGATCACTAAACCTTCAAAATATGTTCAGAATTCAATGACTTTTTACCATTTCCATTGCTTCCTCTTGTTCCCAGACATAACCAGCTTCTGGATTGTTACAGAAGTCTACAAATTGGACTTCCTGTTTCTACGATCACCCTCCCATGTATACCAATGCTCTTGCAGCAGCCAGAGTGATCACCTTAAAACGTGGTAGATCATGTTTCTTCTCTGCCTAAAATATTCTAATGTTCTCCTCATCCTCAAAGTAACTGTTTGATCTCTACTTATACTGAGACTCTTCATCCATTCAAAATGGCCTCCTTGTAATTCATTGTCTTAATTGTGTTTACCTCAGGGCCTTTGGATTTAGTGTTGTCCTTGCCTGAAATTTTCTTTCATATGCATAACTGGTGCTTTCACCTCCTTCAGGTCTTTGTTCAAGTGTTACTTTCTCTTGAAATCCTTCCCTAATCATCCTATTTAAGATATAAACATGTCCCCTGCTCCCTTCTTGGTATTTTCTATTCCTCTTTCATGTTTCATTTTTCCTATGGCACTTACTGTCCTCTGTGGCAGATATGGCTAGCTGATCATCATAGTTTCATGCTGTCTTCCACATGTAGGTTTTTGCTGGGAAATGGCTACCCGGCCAGTGACCCCATTTCCCATGTGGAATCATATGATTTGGTAAGACCCGTGGAATGTGAGTAGAGGATGTGTATGTCATTTCTGGGCTGGGCTGATGTAGCATCTACTGGACCATTCCTATGCTCTTTACCCATTTCTTCTCTTAGCTTCAGGACTTTGATGTGTACTTTAGTTCTAGGCCTCTTTTACTCCATGTAACATTAATTAGCTTTTTACATCATATGTTTTGGAACCCATTTTATTTTGAACAAACTGCCTTATATCCTTGAAATTTTCTTTTATGTGTTATTCATTTATTACCTATACTGTATTTCAGAGAACTTTAGGCAAATTTCAATAACATATTAATAGGCTAAATCAGAAAAATAGGAAATTTAAAAATTAATGCTGAAGACCCTCATCTTGTTTAAATTATTTCAATAATACACTTGTGTCCTTATTTCAGATATTTTTTCCCTCTAATCTAATTTTTATATATTTCCAGAGTTATTGTTCTGCAGTCACAGTAGCCACTTAAAACTCATTCAGTATTTCCCCATTGCTGCAGGATAAAACCCACACTCCTTAGTGTGACATGGCTGGTGTCGGAAGCTAACCTAGCTGGGAGAGATTGTTGAGCTAAAAGGTGTCAGGGTAGCTGATTAAAGTGACAAACCAAAATGAAAGAGTTAAGCCTTTAATTACTTAACTGCAGTGGAATAAGCAAGAGTTTAAAACTGCAGGACTCCCCTTGTTCCATTTTCCTCCTGGAATATTGAACCAGGGGACAGTCAGATGAATCAGCGTGGATTGGTTTAGATTAGTGTAGAAATGGGGGTGATCTCACGGTTGAGGGAGCCCTGAACAAAAGACTCCAGCAGTTTTATGGACTCTGAGTTTGGAAGGAGGCAAAGGGGAAGGGCTCAAGTGGACTGAGTGAGAGTAGGGAAAAGTGTCTTCAGGATTTCCCCTTTCTCCTCTAGTAAGAAGGCCTCACCAAAGGCACCTGAAGAGGACCAGGGCCAAAGCTTCAGATAAGAAACCTAGGGATGAAGGTGCAGACTCTAGGAATGCAAGCATGTAAAGAGCATGACTGGCCAGTGGAGTCTGAGTCCCTGTCTGTAACTTTGTTCAGAGACTGCAGTACACTGGCTATACACCAAGTCTTGTCTGAGGGGAAGGGCAGCTTTCCCCAAAGATGCCTGGCAGGTTAAAGTCTTTGTAATTAATTGTCTGTGGTTAGGCCTGAAAAAAAAAAAAATTCACACATAGTCCAGGAGTTGGAATCCTCAGATGATTCTCCATGATCTGGCTTCAGCCTATTTCTGTAGCCTCTTCTTTGGCCACTTCTTGCCTTATACCCTCCAAAAGTTCTGGAAACACTTAACTTTGGCATATATCCAATTATTTCTTACTTATTTGGCTTTGCTAATGCTATTCCTTCAGGAGGAATGCTTTTCCTTTTCTTATTCTCCTGCTTAGCATCTGTTAACTCTTAGACTCAATTTGCATGTTATGGCCTTCCAAGTAGCCTTCTATTACTTTGAATACTGCCCCTCCAGTGTGTTTTCAAGGAATGTTTTGAATATATTAAAATTTTCTCTTCATATATCTGTTTCTTCCTTTGGACAGTGAAGTCCTTGAGGATAATGACTCTATCACCAAATGACTCTTTAAATCTCCAGTACCTGACACAGATCCTTGTGCATCATTGGTGCTCAGTAACTGTTGATTAAGTAGGTGAGTGAATGAGTGAAACATAAACTCATTAGTTTTTCATCCCTACTCCTTTACAGTATGGCCAGGCCCCAACCTTTCTTTTATACCTCATTTCCTACTGGGACCAACCAAATAAGATTGCTTAATTTTCTGACCTCTATCTATACTTTTGCTTATGCTCTCCTAAAAGCCTACAATGCCATCTTCTTCCTTGTATATCAGTTGAAACTTGACCCCTTCTTAAGGATCTTTCTCAAAAATCTCTTGCTCCTTAAAGCATTTCCTGATCCCTTTAAAACATATGTGATCACTTACTCCTTTTTCTGAATTTCCAAAGCTCTGGATTTTTACTTTTCTTATGGCATGGATCTTATGCCATATAATTCTTTGTTTGCTTATTTTATCCCATTTATTAGATTGTAAGTACCTTGAGATTAGAGACTCTGTTTTCCTCATATGAGTATCCCTTATAGCACCTCAACCAGTGCTTTCCAAATAGTAGTAGACATTCAAAAAAATATTTGTAAATGAATATAATTAAGCCAAAGCAGAACCGGTTATTAAGAGCCAGAAATAAAATGAGTTGCAGTAAAGAAAGAGGGGAAAATAAATCACTTCCGAATGTGAATAATTGCTTCAAAATTGAAAGTACTAGAAACTTTCTAGGAGATGACAGCAACTATTGAAAGAACTGGCTTCCAACTGTCTTAAAAACCTGGAAGTGTAACATAATAAGCCCATTCTCCCCTGTGGATAAGGAGCACATACTTTTTGTTTTGCTAATTTATCTAGCTTGCAAAGCACAGTATATATATTTTTTCTTTTATGCTAGTTAAAATCAGTTGTTTGCTTTTACCAGTATTTCCCTGAGAGTTTTCGATTAAAGGCAGGAAGTGTTGGATTATGCTGGGTTGCTGATGCATTTCAGCCTTTAAATTATTTATTTAAAGATATCAGTGTTGGGCTTCCCTGGTGGCGCAGTGGTTGAGAGTCCGCCTGCCGATGCAGGCGACATGGGTTCGTGCCCCGGTCCGGGAAGATCCCACATGCCGCGGAGCAGCTAGGCCTGTGAGCCATGGCTGCTGAGCCTGCGTGTCCGGAGCCTGTGCTCCTCAATGGGAGTGGCCACAACAGTGAGAGGCCCGCGTACCGCAAAAAAAAAAAAAAAATTTGGGAACCTGTCATTTTATAAAAGGGATGTTAAAGCTCATACCAGTACAATAAACTGTCATAATGAATATATTTATGGGACTAGTATGAATATCTTACCCAAAATAGCACCGAAGTAGCATTACCAAAATCCTTTGGTAATGGAGTCACAGATGTGAGGTCTAGCTATGTTTCTTGGTAGCTAAATTACTTGACTTCTGAGTCTCAATTCTGTACCTGTTAATTTGGGATTATATTTCTAATTTATAGGGTTGTTTTGAGAATTAAATGAGATCACATGTAAAATACTTAGTAGAGTGCCTGATACGTTATTGGCAATCACTAAATTTTAGTTCCCATCCCCTTTCCAGGAGCGTAATGTAATATGTTTCTCAAGAGAGTGAGGTCCTGTCTTCCTGAGGCTTCAGATTGTTCTCTGTGTGTACGTTGTCCAGCCCTGTGACTATTTACTACCATGATCCTGAAGCTTGAAGACTGAAGACAGTCTCCAAGTACAGTTTAAGCCTCCATTCTTTCATTCTAGGCATGTTTTAATACAAATTGAAAATTCATAACAGCATCAAATAGAAGGACTAGATACATTGATTAAACATAATATTGATTAATTAATTGGGAAGCCAAATTATCAATATCAGTGACTTGGAAAGCAAGGTAAATTTGGTTTCCCAATGAATCAATGTATAGTAAAGCTTACATTTAATTTTTTATTTTATTGAGGTCCAGAAAGATCATGCATTTATCATCCTTACCCATCCCAGACATTGTCACCATTTTCTTACTCATTTTCCTTTACCTTCCTTATTTTGGCCTGGCAGCCAAATTAGTTCTAAATCTTGAGTAAATTTAGCCAAGTGCTCTTTTTACTCCTGCTGTTAGGTTGCCGAGTATAGGTGGGGGTGGGAAGGATCACGGCTGTACAGATTAGTGCCACTATAGACGAATGGTTTCCCATCTCTGCTAGACCTTCATAACTACTTAAGTCATCCTTAACCTCTCCTATAGTCAGCTTTCTTTCATATTCCCCAAGACAACTTTTCTGAATTTTACCCCTCTATTCTATTCTTTAATCGAAACCCTACTATTTAATAACAAATAGAAATACTCAGACCAAAATCAGGCCTTCAGTTTTTCTTCTCTTTAACCCTAAACTATTTATTAAAATGCAGAGCCTTACAGCTTTCCATCTTGCCACAGAGAAGCAAGTGACTTTGTTTACTTCCAAAGTAATCATGCTCTTTTCACAGGATCGTACCTCTTCTCTCTTTCTAAAATTTGTTCCTCCCCTCCTCCCCCATGCTATCTTCACCCTTTAGACTTTGTTTTTTCCACCTGCGCATATGCTTAAGTCTGTTCTTTACCCTCTTTAAATTACCATCATATCTCCCACATTCCTTTCATTGCCCCAATTTTTTTTTTTTAATTTTTTTTTTGCCCCAAATTTTTAAAACAAGGTATTAACTGTCTCCACCAAAGCATGAGTTCATTACTATCTAGTTTTCTTTCACAATGGTAATCAAATGGCTAATGGCATCACCAGTAATCTTTATATCTGTTAAATGGTTTCAAAGGCAAGAAAACCTGACTCTAACCGAAGTGAATTTCCTCACTTAAACTGTGAAGAAGTATATTAACATTCAGAATAAGCAGTGTGGGTATGTAAAGGTGTTGGGGCAGGTCCTCAGCTCTATTTTTCTATAGTTCTTTCAGTGTTGTGTCCCTGGATGTGTAAACTTTACCCCAGTCTGGCTTCTTTATGGTTGTATTATAGCTGCCAGCAGCTGAGTCTAATATTTCCTTGTTCCAGTCAATCAGGAGAAAGGCAAAATTACTGTCCCAACTACTGAATAGAAGTTTTGCATTTCAGATTGGTGAAAAAATGATTGCCAGGAAATTTAAGCAATATTTGGCTTAAAGCTAGATTCTGGAACCAATCACTGGAAGAATGACGGAATTATCGTAATTGGCTTAGAGTCAGCTTTCTATAAGTCATTGAACCATGTAAGAAGTAATAGATATTACAATATTACAAAATAGTAATCCTTAGGAAAGAGTAATTAGGAAAATTGCAATTCTAAGGAAAAGGAAGAGGATTGACTATTAGATGAGTAACTGAGTACATAAATTTTGTAATCATAAAGCCCAGAGATCCTCCTAAATGGAAACACTTCAAATGTCCATGAACTGATGAATGGATAAACAAAATGGGACCCTTGAGCTTGAGGGGGTTAGGAGCTCTGACATCACCCTCCCTCAAGTTGAAAACCCGTGTACAGTCATCCCTTGCTATTCATAGGGCTTGGTTCCAGGACCTGTGCTGGATACCAGAATCCAAAGATGCTCAAGTCCCATAGTCCACTTCCACATCACTGGGTCCGCATCCACGGATTCAACCAACCGCGAAATTGTTTAGCGATGTATTTATTGAAAAAAGTTAGCATACAAGTGACTCACTCAACCAGTGTTGTCAAGGGTCATTTGTATATCAATACAGTGAAATATTTTTCAGCAATAAAAAGGAATGAAGTACTGTTACATGCTACAACATGGACAGACCTCAAAAACATTACGTGAAGTGAAAGAAGCCAGTCAGAAAACTCTACATACTGTATGATTCCATTTATGTAAAATATCCAGAATAGGTAAATCTGTAGAAGCTAATCATTGCCAGGGGCTGTAAAAGGGCTTTTAATCTTTTTTTTTTTGACTCACGTTTGAAGTCACTGGTGATATCACTTTAAGCACATGTTTTATCAAAGTAAATGGCATCTAGAAGTATCCAAACACTTAATTTCATTATTAACTGAAAATAATGCCTTATATTTACATAGAATTTTTCTGTTGTTAAAGCAATTCCATAGACTTCATTTCATTTGATTTCTCACAACAGCCCTGTTGTAACTGAACAAATTACAATTATTTTATTAAAGCAGTGGAGGCCCAAAGATAATAAATGATTTATGTAGGTCATAGATCTAGTACATGGTACAGCTAAGGTGATTATCTTTACTTTAAAAGAAATTAAGCCAAAATATTTTTATATCATACCCAGAAATTTTAAAGACTAGTGGTTTTTAATATAAATTACTTTGAAACTTTAGCTGCTGTATATTTTATACTATGAATTAGTTATAAATTTGATTTTAAAGAATTTCCCTTAAAAGATAAATTAGACTCAGTTCTTTGGTATTGGAGATAGAGATATTGGAAATGTTAAAGAAAAAATGCATTCTCATAGTCCTTAGGCTCTCCAGAAAGTTCCAAGACTAATAAAAATGCCTTTTATCAGTCACTTACAATTTGACTGGTTTTAAGACTGGTCCAAACTTCAGAAGCTCCAGGCCAAAGCATTCACCTACCTTCTAACCTGTATACTGTGAAATCCTGTACATATCCATTCCCAAGGAAGGGGGAATATGGGCTGACTGGGAGTGGGTATTGGATTTCTTTGGGGGGAAATAAACATTTTAAAATTAGTTTATGGTGATGGTTGCACAACTCTGTACATATGTTAAAAACCATTGAGCTGTACACTTAAACAGGTGAACTTTATGGTATATAAATTATATATCATAAAACTGTTTAAAACACAAAAACAATCAAAAGCTTCTCTCCATTCTTCATCCTTCTGGACATTTTTATGCAGAATTAAATATTGCTGGCCACTCACTGCTTTGAAGAGTCTTTGCTTCTTTGTCTTTTTTGGCAACATTCTGTTTTGGTTCTACTGTCTTATTGATTGTGAGAAGCAATTACTTCCTTCCCTATTTATTTCTTTCCTCTTTTGCAATTTTTTAAATATTGGAATTTCCCATATTTCATTTTTACTTTTTCCTGTCCTTTCAATATAGTTTTCTATGGATCTAGCACAATACCTAGCTAATAGTAAAAACTCAATAAATTTTTGTTCAACAAATACCTGAATCCATTTACTTCCAAGGCTAATCAATCTCCCAATTTTATATCTCTAGCCCAGGCTGCTTTTCTGAGTTCCCAAGTTATATTGCTTATTTATTAGACATACCTACCTAGACATTATTAGGTATCCATGACATTGTTATTCTCCCCAACCATGTCTACTTAACCTGCATCATTTCCATTATATAGCATGTTTTCCCCTCATTGCCCTGTTTTGTCACAAACCTCAATTGTATTCTCATTATCTCCTCTTTTCCTCACCTCCCATGTTGAATGTCTCATCAAATCTTATCTATTCCACTTCAAATATGTCTCTGAAATCTTAGCCTCTACACTCCATCCCCACTGCCTTATTTTATATTGCTGCCATGTAACATACAAGGCTGATCATAAATAATCCTGTATTAAGAAACTTTGGTCATCTCTCTGTTGACTATAAGATCTAAAGGGAACTACTTTAGTTAACTATGCAGTGACTTTTGAAATCTTGATTCTAAACCTGTGTTTCCTACCTTAGCTTTTGCCACTCTGAGACTGCCTTGAAATGATCTTTCTCACCCAAACTCCCTTACATAGAAGTGCCTTTTTAGGTTTCCATACCTTTGCTATTTCTTCTGCTTGTAATGCCTTTTCCATTTTGCCCAGCAGACTCCTGTTTATCATTTAAGTTTCTTTTAAAAAGTCATCTCGTTCATTCTTTAATTGATTATTTATGAAGTTCCTGCTTTGTTTCAGTTACTGTGCTTCTTGGTCAGTGAGTTACACAGACACAAACTCTTGTCCTCATGGAACTTACAAAATAGATCCTCATTGAAAGCTTAATGAAATCTTCAATCCTCCCAGGCAGGGTTAATTAGAACTTTCATCATAGCTATAAGAGTATCCAAAGGAGTTTCTAGAGGAAGTGGCATGTGAAAAGCTCACTGGCTTTGAAGTGCATAGACTCTTATTATTTACTACTGATGGATAAGACTTAGTTTCTTCATCTTTAAAATGAAAATATCAGTATTAAATCATGGCAGGGTTGTTGTGAGGCATGGTGATAATTTGTATAAAAGAGCATGATGTCTAGCACACAGTAGCCTAATGCAGTAAATGCTGTCTACTTTAAAGTTGTATTATTATGGATGTTTGACAATTTTCTTATCCTGATTATAATATAAAACAAATTTTAGGCTGAACCTAGCATAGTTTATTTGTATGTACCAAGATCTGGTACATAGTTGGCATTCAACTGTTTGGTGAATTATTTTTCAAATTAGATTTTTGGGGAAGGTAGAACAGTTTTGTGCAAATGGAGTGGCTACTGAGGTGAGTTTTAGGACTTCTTAATCCAACAGTATCATTTATTTTAATTTTTTTTTCAGTTTTCTATTGTTAGAGTTTTAACTGGTAGTACAATTAACACTAGATTTTTATTTTCTCGTAACTTACTCCTGGTAAGAATGCTAAGTAAATAAATAAATGGTTAACAGGCTAACAACAGCTAGGAAAACCTTGGGATTATTTCTTGAATAATTGACTTTGTTGCAAAATTATATTTTTTTAAAATATCCAAAGTAATAACTAATTGAATGAAGATGGGTCGCTAGTTATCTCTAGAAGCAAATAGAGAAATACACTGAATAGTACCACTGCAGAAGTTCATAACTACATAAAATGTAATTTTATATAATTAAATAATATATATGATGCTCTTACTGACTCAGTGTAATATAAACTCTCTATGTCAGGCCTCAATAAAGAAAGGATTCTGCTTTGGAAGATGTCCCATCTGCTGGATTCCATACAACTGAAGGATCTTTTTCCTTTTTTTTTCTTTTTTTTCATTAAGACAGCACAGTGCATAGATCACCTGCATTTGATTTATAGTTGGTACTTGGTAAACAGAGGTTTTAGTTAATATTCTTTCTGTCTATCTGCATGAAGGCACGATAGATTTCAGTTCGTGAGATAAAGCATTCTTTTATATTGTACGATATCCGATAGTACCTGCACATTATTTCACCAAGATTTATGCAGAAAGTGAAACCCTTCTAGAACTTAAGCACTTTTATCTTCTAGCTGACAGTGCACTGAAAATATTTACTGTACTTCTTTTAGAGGTTACCATTTATTTAAGTTGTAGCTAATGTCTAGCATTAATTTTTAATCTAAAACTATAGAAACAGAAGGTAGCCAGATATAGGAGTTAGAAAAACAGGTAGTATACAAATTTAAGAACAAAATATGAATACTAAAATTTTCTAGGATTTAGAACTTTTTTCTGGCCAGAAGAATTTATTACTGATTTCTCTTAAGGTCATCAAGATTTATCAGGTATTGTCACAAGAAAATAGGAAAGCTGGAAAATAGGAAATTTTTCTAATATACTTGAATTGTGACTAGCAGTTCTTTTATTGATGTAGATCCAAGTTACATTAAAATAACACTAAATCCAGAGGGATGACAAGCATGCATATATCTGACTAATTTGAATAATGTGTCAATACATTTAGATTATGTAATAATTAGAATATTTGTATAGCTACTCATTTCAGTAATTAACATTGTTCTACTTTAATAGAGTGATAGTAAAACATAATATACCTTGATAAAGTAATATGAATTTAATGACTTCAGTGAAATAAATGTCAATATTTCTCTTTTGTTCTCAATTATTTATTCTGCATATTAAATTTTGCCTGTTTTTTGACAACCATACCTATTTGTGGTCTGAACACCTTTTCCTACATCAGGGAAATACGAACTGTGTGACTGCTACTGATAACATCTGAAGAGCCTTGTTCTGTTCCCTATTCTGAAGATTAGATTTAGCTCGAGGAGAGAAAAAAGCCTGAGCAAAGAAAGGAGAGGGGAGAAGATAAGGTGTTCTCAGAGCACCGTATCACTCTCATAGGGTGCTTATGCAGCAGTGCAAAATGAGCATCGCACAACTCCAGGAGTGCCATTTACACAAATTTTGATGTGGATAGTGCTCCTTCTAGTTGTGCAGTTTAATGCTATATAATAGAGCTCCGCTGTGTTACACATTTTTTTGAATTCTTACTATTTATTTTCACATCTGTCTTCTCCCGAGGTCAGAGACAATATCTTAATAATCCTTGTATCCCTAGCTGCTGACTCAAGGTAGAGTCAATCATGATTAGAAAGTATTTTAAGAGTCTAGTTCAATATCCATCCATTCAACACTGTTAATAGGCTGATTAGATTGCCATACTTTCTCTGAGGAAAACTGAACTTTAAGAAGTCTTATAATTTACATGTGGAAAATAATATAATATTTGAACCATTCAACTGTTAGGGGAAAATGTGGATCATCCCTTACTTACTGATTCTCTGTTTTAATATTTCTTCCTTTTCCAACTGATTGTCTTTTGGCTCTTTCTTATTCATTTGTTTTACTAGATCAAATCACTGACCAGAGTGGGCCCAGGAGGAGAACAAATAGCCTATCTGTTGATGCTTGAGTTGTGTTTCCTTCTAAGATTTATTTCAACAATCTATCTGATTTTGTTCTTGTAGAACAGAAAGACATATTCTGTAAATAAAAATGGCATCGTTTTATATTATTTTATGTAGATTATAGCAACATGTTAAAGTTTTATGTGTACAAACACATAAATGTGAGGATTTTTTAAAAAGTGGATAATTAGATGATTTATGCTTAGACTTTGAAACAGACAATTAGACCTATATTGTCATTTTAATCTTAGACTTTGAAATTAGGCCAAAGAAAGGGAGAGAAATAATTAGAAAGAAAAGTTAGAGCATTTAATTTCAGTGACATCCTCAACTTTTCAAAGACAAATATATTCTTGTTAGTCAAAGGTTTTAGTACTTGGAGCTTGTATACTAAAAGGGGACCGAACTACTAGACCTTTTATAGAGAAGGCTTTATTTCCAGATCTAACAGAGCCTAGGCTTACATCCTGAATTTGAAAAGTGTGGGGGATCTTAGTTTTAATTATTAGTAGAAATGGATATAGATGAAGTTTGTGAATGTGGCATCATGTAATACTAATGTAATTTTTTTGATAGATACAGATATATAGAGGTATAGGTATATAGTGGTCTAGATATATATTTCTAAGGTCTCAGAATAAGTGATTTCTCATCTTATCCATGCATGTGTTCAGTCAAGAGTCTGTTTCTGAATACATGGAGTCTTTTAAATTTTTCTAGCCATACCATGGTGATAACTCCAAAAATATATAATAACTTATTTAGTTAATTCATGAACTTAAGAGAAGAGTGTTGGATTGATTTAAAAAATTTTCCAATTTCGTATCCTTTTTCCCCTAGAAGGGGCTTTTGGAGAGGGGGTGGCAGTATTTCCTAAATAAGAGTGAAATCTTTATGTGAATAATCAAAACTTACAGTAAGTTGATGATTGAAACCTACACATTCTCCTTTCCAATACTGTTCACAAATTGTGACTCATTTTCTTGGTGATAGAGCTTTATACTGAGACTGTATGTCGTTGGAAGGAGCAGAGTTGGGAGAAAACAGTGAATTTTTAGGTCCTAGTCTCTTTCTATGTAAATGACTTTAAACATGCTAGTAATTTTCTTCATCTGAAAAAAATGAGTATGCCTTTTTTTTTCAAAGAACATATATTACTCTAACCATAAGAAATTGGATGATAAATGCTATTTTTTTCAAATGAGGTTAATAACTCTTGCATTTTGAGTAAATTCCTTGAAGGTTTGTATTCTACATCACCTGGAGAGACTTTTAAAAGTGTATTGAAATTGTTGTTTTCTCTAGTTGATTTTTGTGATCTGTTCTAGATCTATGATCTGAAATGAGTGATTTTGCTTTGTCTTGAGACTATTTTAAGTTGTTGTAACAGGAGGTAGACTACTTGTCATGAGAAGATAGTCTGAGATGTAGTTTCAGGGGGGGTGTAAAGATTATCATGGTGAGAAGATAGTCTGAGATGTAGTTTCGGGGGGGTGTAAAGATTATCATGGTGATGTATAGATTATTTTATTTGGATGGTATCTTTTTAATATTTTGGTTAGAACATTTAAATTTGAAGACAGAAGTATATAATTAAAGTAAGTAAAACTTACCTCAAAATTTTTTCTACTTTGTGAATAATTTCTCAGTTTCTAATGTATCAGTACTTTTGTTTCAGCCAAATGTCACCATTGTGGCCATTATTTGTTAGTGTCAAAGAGCACAAAAATAAATATTATAGTTCTGTTTCCTCCTAATTTTGATTGTTATCCTCATAGATATTGTCTTTGAGTTTCTGGCAAATTTGTGACTGATTTTATAATTCCTCTGGTTTTTCTACAGTATGACAAAAATTATTATGTACATTCTTTAATAACCATCAGATTTGACTTCACTCTCGAGCATTATACTAGAATCTATTGTTACCTAATTTAGTAATAATTTTATAATGGCAGCTTAACATCTCTTATAATTTTAGTTGTTATCAAGAAGAATGACATCACTTAATTTGACTCAGAATTCAGAAGGATGGATGAATGAAAAATTAATAATTTACCACCTTTGCATAATACTGAAGCATAGAATATTAGAAGGATTGATGGCAGAAAAGGTTAACAAATTTTAGCAGCTTTCATTAGCTTTACACCGTCATATGTTTGTGGTGCTGACTGAAATAGGCTTTGTAAGAGATCTCAGTCTAGGGAACTAATTACTTGTGCCGATTGCCGCACTGATGAATAGACCTTCATTGTATCATTCCCCTGAAGACGAGGAGCAGCATGTGATTCACGACTGCACCCTGGCTGATATTTGATAATAATTTTAACAGATAAATGTAGGTAGGCAGAATGATGAAGTGCCTATCCAAGCTTCATGACTATCAAAGCCATACACATAGCCATCTGTGTACTGCCTTTTCCCCACTCACCTAAGGAGAATTTTATATTATTAATTGAGTTCAAACAACTGTTTTCTTTTGCTTATATGTATCTTCTGTATGTATTTCTTATTTAATTTAAATGAAATCATAATACTAGTTTTCATTTAAAATGTGGACAGCAAAATAACAAAGAAGAGTAAAAGAGCTTTTTAATTTTTCTTTTCGAGAACTGCAATTCTTATACTTTTTTGTATGCCATTTAGATTACTTTATATTTCTTCCTCTTTATGCATGACCAAAATCAACAAAGGAGATCTTTGCTGTTCCCTTGTCTCCCAGCATTCTCAGAAAAGAGCATAAGATTCCTATTGTTTTTTAAAAAATATCTTCTTTAAATAATGCACTATTTGTTATCTATGCTTTTATTAATCTGAGATAATTTTTAATCACTGAAGTACTTATTTACAAATCTATTTTGAATTTTTAAAGGTAGCATCTTTAAAACATCAAAATATGGGTAACTTTTATGTAGGTATTTTGGGACTATCAATTGGTCAAGGCTACTAATTTGTCAAAGCTGACAGGTAAAATTTTATTAGCTCATGAAATACAAGTGAGATTTTATTTTGCATTAGTCATTTTTTGCAGAAGTTTTGATTATGAATTTTTAAATTTCATTATTGAAACTTAGAGGTTTTCATATTGTGTACCTTTAGTGAATAAATACATTCTGCGGAGATTTTTTTAAGGAAAATATTTTACAACATGCTAGATCACGATTAGTTAATAGGAGAGAAAGTTGACATTTATATATTGCCATGTAAAAGATCTACATAATTGGGGAAAATATAGTAGAACTTGAATTGTGTGAGCCCTTTAAAAAATACATTTCTAAAAGTATGCTTTTGATATAGCAATTATTGCACATCATATAGCATGTAGTTTTTAATTAAATATAAAAACAGACTACATAAAACAGAAATCCAATCTGATTTGCGTGAATATAGATTGCTGTTTCACTCTATAGGAATGGTTTATTTAAAAACAGTAAACGGAAAAGAAATGCATTTTCTTGTTCTAAGCCTCAGGGGCTAAATGTAATGAATATTTTAAGAGATTATTTTAATTAAATTCCTGCACATCTAAACAGAGTAATATTTTATTATCACATGCATAACCATGTAACTGAGATATTCATTAAAGTTAACACTTTCTGGACCAAGAATTCACGGTATGATTTACTGATCTTGTGCAAAAAGGCACAAATTAGGAAGAAAAATGAAGGGGGACAGACTTTGATTAATATAGGTAATGCTATACCATATTTATAATAGCCTTTTCCCTATTCTGGTTTATAAATGCAGCCACAGAGAAAGGTGCCCTGCTGAGGCTGAAATGAGGCTGAAATCAGAGCACATGCCACTAGAGTGTGGGGAAACTGATCACACTGTCAGCAATTCATTTCAAAATGATGTATTTAGTGCTCATTTCACCTTCCAAGAAAAAGGAAAAGGAGTTCCTTAGACTGGAAGGTGATATTGTTATTTTCAAGGACATACCTAAGTTAAAGATTGCAGAAAGGGGAGTGTGAGGTGGAGGGAGAATTAAGAGGAATGGGAGGAAAAAAAAGGCAGAGCAAACAAGGAGAGCTTTATGCAGAAATTCAGTGCTACCACGCTGTTTGATAATTGCTAACATATGTGGCTTCTCTGTTTCATTGTAGTCGTCCTCGTGAGTTCTGGCGCCTCGACTACTGGGAAGATGACTTGCGGCGCCGGCGACGATTTGTGCGTAACCCTCTAGGATCGACACATCCTGAAGCGACACTAAAAACAGCCGTGGAACATGGTCAGTGTATAAACCACTCCTTGCCAATAGCAGCAGGTACAGTACTTGGTAATGAAGAGCATAACTTCATTACTACAAGGTACTGTAAAATGGTCCAGTGCCACATTTCACAGTTATTCACCCCAGAAACAGAAGTTCAATTTTTTATAGTTAGTGTAGGGTCCTATTAAATTATGGTGTCAAGTGTATTTATTTATTATGTTACACATGCAAAACTTACTTAACATAGACCCTTTGTTTCAGAGTAGGAAGATAAAATATTTCTCCTTTTAAGTGACACATTCAGCTTTGAGTAAATTAATCCAGGATGCCTGTCTTAAATCCATGAATATCAGAAAGACAGCATTTACAAACCAAATATGTTTCTAGGTTCTGTTGTGTGTATATGGTTTTCCCTCAACCATGGTATTTTAGCATGAGATGATGAAGCGGGAGAGCTGGTAATAAATGTCCAAGTGCTTAGATACTTTCTGAGCCTTGATTTGTAGATGGTTGTGATAGACGCCTCCTGGAAAAAGAGAATAGACATTATTTTCATATGTTCCTGTTCTGCATCATTTTGTTATCAGAGCTTAACAAAACATTTTCCCTTTTTTGATATAATGCATAGCACTATGATTCAGTTTAGGTAGAAGCCTGATGAGCAAATTGGAAAAACTGAAAAAGTCCTTTGGATTTGGTAATATACTCTCTTTGATCATAGGGTTTCACATAATGTTTTATAATTTTTGAAAGCCAATTAAGATTTATTGATTATGGGGGAAAATGTACTTCTCCATATTAAATTGTTTTTGATTTTATAAAATAAATATTGGTCAGTTTTAGTAAGATGAGAAATAGTTTTAATTTCCCTTTTTCAGGGTATTAGTTTAACATACAGCAGCTTATGGTTAAATGATAGTATGTAGTATACAAAGTAGATGTTTCAGGAAGGATATGAAGAATTTAGATTACAAGTCTGTGATCTTAGGTTTGGCCTCAGTCAGGCAGCTTAACCTCTTGCACTCAGCCTTAAAGAGCCATTTCTGGAAGAAAATGTCCACAATATGTCATCAGATATAACACCAAATGTGACATCAGTCCTTTAAAATAAATGATCATACAGAGAATAGTCAATAACAAAGTGATCTAAAAGCAGTAATAGTTGCAGGGCCCTGCATCTTCAACTACAGGAGGTGGAGAAGGAGAAATAAGATGTAGAATTAATTGGGCCACTTTTGCTTTTAAGGTTCAAGTACTTTTTACGTGGTGCTATACATTTCAGAGTTATGTATCTATTTTTATTTTGCTTTCATTTTGTTTTTGTTTTTTTGGCTTTGGTTAATGACCCTTACATTGAAAAAGCTTAGCCTTTTCATAGTTTTATTCTTTTCAGTCAAAAAGATGTTACCATATGCACTTAAAATTTAATAAGTATCTTTCTGTCTTATTAACTGTCATTTAACATTGAGTTGTGAGTTCTGAAGTCTATGAATGACAATACAAATATTTTTATGAAAAATTTTCCTGTTATAGCTGGAGAGGGGGACCTGGTTTCTAGAACTGCACATAGGCAAATTGTTAGTCCTTTATCCTGAAAGAAATAGCAGTAACTGAATTTAAAATTTGTTGTATAGATTTAATACAGAGCTTATTAAAATCATTTCAATCAAAAATAGTACATTTAACTTTGGGAAATTATAGGATTTTTCATAATGAATAAATTTTAATTTTGTTGTTGAACTTTACCTTTTAAAATAACATTATCATGTCAACTGTTTTAATGCTAAGAGTCTGATTTTTAAAAAAGATATTTATTAGCAATGCTTACTGTCATTGAATACTTAAAATCCTGTATAGGAGCAAATTTCACTGTAATTACTCTAAATAGTAATTGAAAGTTTAACGTAATATTAATGATATCTATGTTTTATTATGCACTTTTAAATTAAGAGAGAGAAGTAAAGTTTAGCATTTTATGTAATTCCATTGTATTTGGTAATATTTTATGCTAGTTTCATAATGATTAATATTTAAAGTACTCTGAAAGATTAAGAATATAAATTTAAATCTGAAATATATTTTTAAAAACGAACTAAATGTGTAGTAGATGCTTCCAATTAAGGGGATATGTTATATTTAATATAGCATTTTTTGAAAAAAGGTAAAAGCTCTAACTAATCATATTTTATTTACTTTTAATTTTAAATAATAAAGAACTATTAGTTTTGGAACTCAGCACACAGATTGTAGTGTGGTATTGTTTGATGTCGGCGTAATTTATGCTAATACATTAGGTAGGTGAAGAGCTTAATTTTTTAATGTTTTATTAATTAGAGTATCTTGTAGTTGACATTCAATTTTAATTTTGTGTTAATTGTGAAACTTTTTTTTTATCCTAACTTAACTACAATAAGGAAGCTAATAAAAATAAATATATTAAGAGTCAAGAATGCAAAACAAAACAGTTAATGTGATCAAAAAGCATGTGAAATCATAGAATTTATCGTGGATGAATACTATGCTTCAATGTTGAATTTGAATAATTAAAATAGATATTACTGAGGATAGTATGTCAGTTTCATACTATTTTATGACTTCTCACTTTTATTTGTAATTGATTTACAAACAGGACAGGAGACAGGACATTTTGAAAACGCAGAACCTTAAAACATCACAAACTATATTATTATTATCAAAGGAGGACATCTAAATAGAAATACTGTTGGAGATTAGTTATGTATTTTAGTAGTACCAGCCATCTATTTTATAGATTGATTTGATTTGAAGGAAAGCCTCTGGTGTAAGGGTGGCAGAGTAAATACCTGAAGAGTGATGTTCTCTGTTCAGGCGATCAATACCAGCCCCATGACTCTACTTCTGGCTACCTTCTAGTTAAAAACAAATTTTTTAATTCTGACAATTTAATTGCCCTTCCCAAGTTCACATTAACTTGCTTGGGAAAAAGAGCTTCAGGTAATTTTTCAAAGAGAGACCCTCCAAAGTGGTTATTTATAAAAGTCATTTTGTAATGGGAGAGTTCTTTAACTTTGTAGAAACTGAGTCATATTTTTAAATTCAAATTAATACTTCCTCTTATGATTAAATGTCCTTTATGGAAATTAGCAGCAGGAAGCAGAGGTGCGTATGTGATTCTTGAGGGCATTTTCTCCAATTTTATAGTTTTAAAATTTATTAGAAATCAGTTGTAATGATTTGTAACATTCTCCTAATGCACAGAGACCAGTTTGTCAGTTATTTATTATCAGAGCATCTTAGATCTGAAAAGAACCTAAGGCTAAAGTCTAGTCTAACTTTGTTCTTTACAGATAAGGAAACTGAGGAAACAAAAGTCCAACATAATTCTTGGTAGATATAGAGCTAAATCCCAAGTTAACTGATGACTAGTCAGATTTTCTTATCATTGTGCTATGCTGTCTTCTAAAATTCATTGTTAAATATAATGGGAATTTTATATTCAAATTAAAGCCATGTAAAAAATGTTTTAAATGGTGAAAAGACTGATTTTTTTTTTTTTTTAAATTTTATTTATTTATGGCTGTGTTGGGTCTTCGTTTCTGTGCAAGGGCTTTCTCTAGTTGCGGCAAGTGGGAGCTCTTCATCGCAGTGCGCGGGCCTCTCGCTGCGTGGGCCTCTCACTATCGTGGCCTCTCTTGTTGCGGAGCACAGGCTCCCGACGCGCAGGCTCAGTAATTGTGGCTCACTGGCCCAGTCGCTCCGCGGCATGTGGGATCTTCCCAGACCAGGGCTCGAACCTGTGTCCCCTGCATTGGCAGGCAGACTCTCAACCACTGCGCCACCAGGGAAGCCCAAAAGACTGATTTTAATTCAAATGCTAAAGCAGTTTAGCACTAGAATCCTATTGAATTTAAGACATTTTTATTTTGTAGAGAATGTGCGTGCAATTAGAAGTATATGAGGAGTATTTAACATAGTTTTAAAAGTATCTTGCAATCACATGGAATGATACAAGTAACTCATTTGATTTTCTAGGAATGACAGACCATGTAAAGATCCTAAATCATGTCATTCTCTCATATCTTCAGTAATGCCAGATACTACTGCTTCCTTCTTAGGATCAAATACACTAGGTTCTTTATCTAAAACTTTTGAGAAATCCATGATCATTAGGAGATGAACTTGGCTTGTTCTCCTAATTATCCTTTGTAGTTTCACTAATTTTTCTAGAGTAAATTTTCTTGACCTTGGAAATTGCATAAGCTATAAAGGGGAATTAGTTGAGGACAATAGTTGTATATAAGGTATTCTTTATGTGTCGTGTTCAGAATAAACAGTTATGGTATGTACTGCACATCACACTAAGTGGACACTCATTTTATGTACAGTTGAGGTCACTTTGTTATCCCAGTAGTTATCTTTTTTTTTTAATTAACAAAGTGGCTAATTCTTAATGTATCAATTTTTCTTACTATAATACGGGCTATTGATAATTCCAGTTCACTTGCACAGTGGACTTCTAAAAAGGGATTTATATATCATAGGTAGAACAGTTTTCTGTTTTAATTTTACTTACCTAGTCTGTGTTGCATAGATAAATCAAATCCTGCCCAGAGCTAGCTCTAAAGAACTTGAACTTTACATTTTGAGGACTAGCTTTTCTCTGAGCCCTCTTATTGCTCTTACCCTCAGTGAATCACAAGTTACGTTTCAAAGAAAACATTTTTTACAGATTTCTCCAATTTTATATAGCAATTGCAGTTTGGTTATTAAGTTAGGAGAAATATTAAATCCGAATAATATATGAGATTAGTGATAGTGATATGAAAAATTTAGTTCGTTGATAGTGGTATGATAGTGATATGAAAAATTTAAACAGTTATCATGTTTGGTAATAATTTCATTAACCAGAAAATAAAAATTTAAACAGTTATCATGTTTGGTAATGTTTGGTAATAATTTCATTAACCAGAAAAGATCTGAATCAAGCTTTAAAATTGAACCAAAAGTATATTTTGACTTCATCCAATTAACTTTTATACAAGTGTAGGATATATTCACAGAAAATATTAAAATAATTGATTCTTGTTTTAATGGTTGATTGCGTATAAGACAAACAAAATTTAAAAATACGCTTTTCCCAGCACATATAAATATGATAATTATCTTTTATTTTATGCTTGGGACAGTTTTGTTCTAATTTTGAAAAAAAAAGTTCTTTAGCAGAAAGCTATTAGACCACTGAGAATTGAACACCAGCGCATGTGGTGTGTATTAGAGTACTGTTGGTAATTTTACTGCTGCTAACTTAAAATCCTCAAGGGGGAGTTAATTACAGGAAAACCATTCTAAATATCAGTAAGCTGCATATTTTCCATGACAAGAGCTTTTTCAGTTGAGGTTGAACAATTCCAGAATCTGAGCTTGTAAAAATAAGTAAATAAATAAATAAAAGTGGTGTTTGTATGCATACAGTAGACCTATAGTACTTAAACTTTTTTTCATAAAATTTTAATTCAAAAGCTATTGTGTTTTAATTTGTTGTCAGCATGATGAGAACATATTTAAAATTTTAAAATTTCAGTTGGAAGGGATGAATTATTTTTAGTGGTCATTGAAATGAATGAGCTATTTTTAAACCATTGTGTATTGCCAATGACTATTCTTACTGTCATTTTTTGTAAATGTTTTCAGATTAAAGAGTTTTTTCCTTTTTTTCTTTCAAATAAGCTTGGTGTACTTCAGGACATGTACGGCAGTAATCAGAGAAAGTAATGATCGAGCTGTTGAATTTAGTTTTTTCTGATGTGTTTGCCTATGCTCATCAAATTTAGGTTTGGAAATGAATATGTTTTTATTCTGTACTTATTTATTATAATCCTGACTTAACTTTTTAAAATGCATTATGAGAAACGTAAGAATTAGTAAACTAACCAGTAAATTACATATACATTCATATTTGTATATTGGTTATTTTCACTTTCTATGGCATTGTGGTTAGAAGCCCAGTTACTGGTGCCACACTGACTGGATTTGAATCCTGACTCTCCTTATCACCAGCTGTGTTGCCTTGAGCAAGTTATATAACCTCTCTGAGCCTGTCTGCTCATGTGTAAAGGAGAATTTAGCAGAGGGTATATGAGAATTGAGTTAAATGTATAAAGTACTTTGAATACTTTGGCACATGATAAGTGTATTTAATATTAGCATTATTATTATTATTATTTCTGCTTTGATGAAGGAATTATAAACCCAGGAAATGAGGATGTAGCATACTGATTTTATACTAAAATCTGACTGGCAACTGTTAATTTATTATAATTTACATTATAACAAACTATAGAAGATGGTGATTTCTCTCGTGTTTCTCAGTGACCAATTTATTTTTATTAAAATTGCTAGTAAATTGAAAAAGATCTTGTTTGGGCTAAGAGCAATGTTTGTGATTTCAAGGTAAGGAAATATAAATGCTTGAAATAGAAACAATGATATAAAAACTCATACTCCTGTCTTCCTAAAACTTAGTGTTTTTTGGGTATATTTCTTTATAGCATTTAAGAAAATGGAGCCATTTCAATTAGATACTTTTAGTTCTTTTCAAATATTTATTGAGACCTTCATAAGTGTGCAGCATACTATGCTGTATGTGGGTTTGAAGGAAAATAAGATTTTATTCATCCGTAGAGAGTATTCAGAGCTAAATATAGAAAGCCTCTTCCTGTGACTTTCTTATTTAATAGAAAGCTTCTATGTTCTTTTAAGTAGTGCCGTGAGTATTACATATAAATGATATACATGGTGAACTTACAATAAATATGGTAAAAATAAACTTTTACCTTTAACATTATCAAATAACCGTACCTATTAAACTCAGAGAAGCTTTGATTTGTCTAGTTAACTAGGTAAGATATATGTAGTTTAACTATTTAGAATAAATTATATAGATAAATATTAGTCATGTTACTGCAAACTGAGTGCTTTATCCTTTCTGGGTTTGGGGCCTTATGCCTAGGCTGATACTGCAGTGGAGCAAAAAGCCTAGCCATCTTATTTCTATATCAATAGCTGTTGCCTGGTGGATCAGGTGCTTTACCTCTGGAATTTCCCTAGCTGGAGACTGGGAATGTCAGTAGTGTAATGAGGATTCTGAATTTCCCTTATGTGACACTATGTGCTTTTAAAACTCCCAGTCCAGAAGTTAATATCTGCTTTTATGTATTTCTTAAGGAGAAAGCTGCTCAAAGCAATGGGAGTCACCTTGGAGGGATACGGGGTTTTGACTTCAGAATTTGGAGTCTCAGTGTTGACTCCTTTCAGCTGCTCCCCTGCTCCTCTTTCTGGTTCCGTTGGTGGCTGTAGGTGCTCCGCAGAGCTGCTTCTTTACTCTCTATATTTGCTGTACCCTTTCCTTCCTTCCTTCCCTTCGGCTGCCTTGTCACAGTGCCTTTGAGTCTGGCGCTGCTGCTCTCCACAGGCTGCTCCAGTTCAGGCGGTGTGAGGCTCTTTGCCCAGATGCCTCTCATCCCAGGCTTTCTGTTATGTTTGCCCCCGGGGTGTCTTAGCCCTTTAGTTTAAACACATGGAGGCGGTGGTGTTTGAGCCTCCACTTAGTTTCCACACTGCCTTGCTCTTGGAGATTTGTATAAGGGCTGGAGTAGGGCTGTGGGTGGGGTGAAATGTGGGCAAGGTTAGTATGAAGGAAAGAGGGAGGATGGAGTAAGAGGAAGAGCATGCCGCTTCTAAGAGCTGCTGTAGCTTTATTAGTGTCAGATATGGCTGCAGAATCTCGCCTAAATCCTCACTGGCTGTGGATCTCTCTTAGCTCTGTATTTATGCATTCTTCTTCACAGCCACACCCCAACCATTTCAGTATGTTTGTCGTTATAATATTATTCACAGGAATAAATCAGTATTCCTTGTTTTTCAGTGTTAAGCAGGTATTGTTTCCAAAACTAAGTTCTGATTTTTTTTTTCTACTAAC
Source organism: Neophocaena asiaeorientalis asiaeorientalis (assembly GCF_003031525.2). Taxonomy (NCBI): domain Eukaryota; kingdom Metazoa; phylum Chordata; class Mammalia; order Artiodactyla; family Phocoenidae; genus Neophocaena; species Neophocaena asiaeorientalis. Next base: position 1,662,669 of record NW_020175066.1, read on the forward strand.
AAATTTCAAAACAATGTGCTGCTTTTGAACCCTCTTCTGCCCTAAATATAAGTAAATAAAAGGCTTAGTGAGCAGTGCAAGGGTCAGATTTAATGGGATTAGGGTTCTTGTTCAAGGTAACATTAGACTAGGTTTGGGGAATCATGGTTGTCAGAAGGAGCGTGTGGGCCATCCTGATCACTTTCCCCACCCTGGATGACTCTGGGTAAAAACAATTGACCATCTTGGGCCACCTATCCTTACCTCGGTTCCCTGCCCCTCGGCCATGGTGCTCTTCCCAGACCTGATGGACAGCTTTGTTTCCTTTTCATTTCAGCTGCAGATGAAGATATTCTTGCTAAAGGAAAACAGTCCATCAAGAGTCAGGCTTTAGGAAATCAGAACTCAGAAAACGAGATCCTCCTGGAAGGCGACGACGATACTCTGTCATCCGTGGACGACAAAGATTTAGAGAATCTCACCGGTAAATTCAGGGGTCGTGCACATACTTCAGCTAGCTCTGAGCCAACACGCATCTAATTACTTACTTTTTCAGCTCTGCCTGAAAAAGCAGGACTACCAGCTTTACACCCACAATTACATTAAATGAAGATTGTTTTTGTTCTTCTAAACATTTCCGCCCAATCTTCAATAGTTTCCCTGTCATTTTTCTATTCTGTTTACCCTACTCATCTTTTTCTTTTATGAATAATCTTTACTGAAAAAGAAAAAAAGTACAAAAACAGCAACAACAAAACAAACTTGCTTTACCCATCTAATGGGAGTTACCTAATCTCTACAAAATGAGAGCTGTAAGTAAAATTATGCCAGTTGCTTTGTAAATAAAGCTTGGAGGTAGATGAGCTATTTGCTTTGATATACAGGTCTTAGGGAACATGCTGCATATACATTTAACTCTCAAAAAATCCATTCCAAGAATGCTATGGCTTTTCACAGGATTCACATATTTTATCTGATGTAGCAATTTTTGATTTGCGCTCTGCAGATTTTCAGTTTTACTTCCCTTATGGGAAAAATTCTCTTGTTTAGCTTGAAATTTTAGTCATTCATTAAATACCTTTTTTCTTTAATGCCTGTGGCTCTGTCCCTCAAGGAGGAAAGTCTGAAAGATTCTACATCTTCAATAGATGCAAGTTACATAATCTACTATTTTGATAATTTAAAAGGCATGAAAAATCTTTTATTTAGTGACATATCTGCAACCATGAAATGAATAATAATGAAAAGCAAAAACAGGTGATGGCATCTTCTCTGATGGCTGTAAATCTCTCTGTAAAGTAAAATAAAATTAATTGGAGCTTACTGTTAAGGGATTTGGGGCAGGAGTAGAGAGTAAGGTGGACACTGCTATTCTCTGGTCTTTTCCTTCACATCCATTTCCACTCATTTCCTCCTCCTTTATTTTGCTTCTATTCTTGCTACTAGTAATACATTCATACAGTAATAGAGGTGAAAGGGGAGTTTAATTATATAATCTTGACAATGGAAATAGGATTAAGAAGTAATCCACACTAATAAAGTGGTGTGGGTTAGAAATGAAGTGGAAATTGTCAGGGGTCTTCTGTAGGACCTAGGCTGCCCTAGCTCCTGCAGCTGTCTGCTTACCCTGTAATTGAATGTCTGAGAATGATTGAAAAAATGTTATTTCTTTTCAGGATTACATGCTAATGTACGGAGGGCAAAGGAGACAGCAAAAAACACATAGCTGCTTATTTCATCCATTTATAGGGATGAGCTTTGGGAAATCATGGCTGTTCTGCAGTTATCTGCTGCCCATCTGCAAACACAATGTATTTGTACATTGGGAATAGAGGGCAAAACCTGCTCTGATCTCTGCAGAGCATCCCTCCTATTGTCCTGCTGGCACACATTAAGATTGATGTGAGATTAAGGACCAACACCCTTCTAACAATCGATGGAAATGTCAATTCATCTGAATTTTGAAACACTTATTCACCCATTGATTACCTGAATAGGTGTACCGTGTTTATAGGCACTATATTAATTCAGAACTATAAATGCCAATCTTGTCTTGCTGTTTTTGTCACCTATAGGATTTTTACAATGAGGAATTTACATGGGATTTCAAAAACTTACTACATCCCTCTGTACATAAATATATATATGTATAATTATTATTTTTAGTCCTTATTTTAGGTTTGGCTCTAATATACTTTATGCTCTTCTATCTATAGTGAATCTATTGTTTTCAGTAGCAGGCTGATTTGTCTTTTTGATAAGCCCTGTGGAGATTTGATTATTCCAATAAAAATTCATTCACTTGGAAACCCACCCTCCAGCTGTTTACTCCCAGAGTCCCTGAACTACACTAATACTAGATTTGGACGCATTGAACAATATTGAACAATGGAAAGGCAGGCTTGGAAAAGAAGTATTTTTACCAATCTTTCATGGGGTAAAGTTGTTATGGAAGAGGTTTTGTGCCAACCTGGCACAAAATCTTTATCAGAGAATATGGTTTAATGTTTCTCACTTCATTAATAAGCTAGTAATCTTTCTGTAATCATGCCTCAGCCAAACTCTAAGCTAACCTCTGGCCTTAGAAGCCTATTGAGTCTTCCTTGCTCCTGGTTGTTTTTCTATGTTGTTTGATAGCCTGAGGCTTGTTTTCTAAATGGAATGTGGATGGACTTATTTAGGCAGAGCCACCTTCTAACCAGGAGATCAGACCAAAGCTAGGCCGACTCCCTATAAAATAATTGAATCCTAGTTTACTGTTATCATTAACCGCCTATTATAGATCTCTTAATATGAGAACCCTAACTTTGCATTTTCAGAGGGAGATTTGGTGTGGACAGAATTTGTAAGTGTAAAAGGGGTAAGCAGGCAATTTGGTGCTAGAGGTGAGAATTTAAAATTAAATGAAATTTCTGCCTGAATCCACTTGATATTTTGAAAAATATCATTCCAACTTGTTTGGCTTGTCTTTTCCTTTTGGCAGGTCCTGTTAGCCTGAGCACACCAGCTCAGCTTGTGGCCCCCTCTGTTGTAGTAAAGGGCACTCTTTCTGTCACCTCCTCCGAACTCTATTTTGAGGTGGATGAAGAAGACCCTAACTTCAAGAAAATTGACCCCAAGGTGAGGAATGGGTTTCATTTTATGGAATTTTTTTTTTTTTTAATGATGGGAAAGTGTGTGTGTGTGTGTGTGTGTGTGTGTGTGTGTGTGTGTGGCTGCTGCTGGGTAGGACTGACATTAATAAACTATGATAGAAATAGTTTGAATTTCTTGATGAATTGCTTCTGCCTATATGCAAGGCAACTATCTCCTTTAGCTTATGATTCCCTTACCAGCTAGTTAGATTACTGAAGTTCATTTAGATTCAAAAACAATTTCCATTTAATTGCATTTATCATTAGCTCATTCAGGGGTGGGGGGAGAACCTCAGGGAATATCATCTATAAAATACATTTTGCCTCAAAGGGTCCGGGTGAATTAAGCTACAAAATTCAGTGAGATCGAGAGTGGAATTATTTTGTTTAGCCTTTATATTTTTCTGGATATAATACCAATATATCACTCTCCTTGCTTTGTCCTCCTGACTTACTACTCTGACATGCATGCAAGCATGGCTTGTATGTGCGAGATACCTCTTTTTCCCATTACCTGTAGTCAATTTTACAAGGTATTGCATAAATTCCTATTCTTAAATGAAAATGTAATTTCCCCTTTAAAATGTATTTCTGATTACTTTTCAGACCTTGGCAGCTTTATTTTACTAAGAGACATTTGTGGCATAGCCATAAAGCCAAAATTAGGTTTATTTCATGAAAGTGAATGGTAGAATTTGTTCTGTCTCTTTTAAAATTAGCAAAATAAGCAACCTGTAGAAAGAGAAGAGGTTTTAAAAAATGGAGTAATTTCTTTTACAGGCTGTTAGCTAGTGAGTGTGTGTGTGTGTGTGTGTGTGTGTGTGTCTACGTAATTGTTTTCTGAGTTTATTGGTAGGAAATTCTTTGATTTGGGAATCATGTGAATTATTAAATTTTAGTGACCTAGAAGTATTTCAAAGTCATTCATAATGAAAATGTTATAATTTTATGAAAAACTTTACAAACAAATCATATCTTGTCTTATGCATGTTTTTAGCACTTGGGTTCAGCATTGCTGCTTTTATTAAGACTGGACTTGGTAGACTATGTGAAAGGAAGTCTATGCTGAAACTGATTGTTTTGAGTTTAAGAATGTAGCTAATCCAATGTAGAGAAAACTTTAATTCTGAAATTATATCAGCTAGAAAAATTTTCTACTTTGTTGTATGGCTGAAATGTCTGAAAATGTATTTTAGTTTCTTTAGGAAAGAAAGGTAACCAAAATTACTCAAACTCTCTAATTTATGGTAATTTGTGAGTTAGACTGAAATTTAATTCAGAATACTATTTATTCTATTATGCTTTTAGACATACATGGCTTAAAATCTAAAATGTGATTTGTTTTAAACATATCTAATGAATTGTCCTCGTGATTAAAACCCCTGCCAATCTTTGTGATTAGGATCTTTGAAGTTATTGACTCCTTTTGGGGAAAGTTATAACTTCTTTTTCTGTCTGATCTTATTCTGTACAGCATCATTAAGTTAATTTTTTTCCCTGCTGTTTGTGCAGTACAGGATCTTTGAGCCTAGACACAGAAATGGTCTGTACTGCTGCAACCTGCCTAATGTTACAGAAATCAAAACTTTTGCTAATTTATATTCTCAAAAAATTTTCAGCCCATTACTGGAAGAATTTTTGATTTTGTGTAGACGTTGATGTTTAAGGTATTTTGTAAATGAGGACACTGGAGTGTTTTTCTTTTTTTGTTGGTGATACCTGCATTAAATTAAATAAGGATGGAAAAAAAGATACTGAATTGGGGAATTTTTATTTCTCCTTGTCAAGACTTAAAACTTTTTCTCTGGGATAGTTGGAGGGACATACGTGTCTAATGCTTTAAATACTTTTGTGAGTGAAAAAACGGTCATTTAAAAATGTCATTTATATCTTTTAAACTAAACACTGTGCCCTTAAGTAATTTCTTTGTAAATGTAAGCACCTACTACTTGCTTTGAAATTGTTCTTAAAAAATCAGAACATTTTCCCTAGAGAATAAGTTCATTTGTATTATTCAAAAAATTAGTATATTTGTCTGAACCAGTTAGTATTACAGTGAGTTTATTCTACATCTGCAGGAAGAGAGACCTGAAAAAGATATAGTATAGGTTGAAAGAGTAGAGATGATTTCAGAACTGATAAGATCACAGTTTATATTTCTAACTCAGAACTATTTTTACTACGGAATTTTTACCTAGCAATCTTAAAACTTAAGCCTGTTTTATCAAGTGAACTAGGCACCAGAGCTCTGAGTAGCTCCCTTGTTTTTCATCCACCTCTGCTATCCTGCCGCTCATCCCTCCATACACTGCCTCCCCCACTCAGACTTCTTCCTCTGATCTTTAAAATTGCTTTTTAGAACATTTTTCTTTGTATCTCTCATTCCTGGATTTTCTCAGTAGGTTAAAAAAGTGGGCTAATTCAAAGAATAAATTTTAAATATTAAAAGGTAACATCTGACATAGATTCGGTACCTGTGCCTCTCATTAACATATGTAATGGAGTATAGTTACCTCCAGCATGAAGAAGAGGAACCAGTTCCTTTGGGATGCTTTCAGTTTTACTAATTATTTTATTTTTGTAATCAGATATTTCCTTATATTAAAAAGAAACGTTTGTTAAAGTTGAAACGTTGAAATGAATACACTGGATTGTTACCTTAGAAAAGCAGAAAAAGGAGGAACATACTTTTCTTATATTTAATTTTTCTTTGGTCATAAAACAGTATTAAAACCTTTTTTATTTAAATTGAATATAAGCTACTTCTGAATAATTCTGGGACTTTGATTAAAAATGATCATAGTTACAGCATTTATAACTAGCCATTTAAAAACTTGAAGTAATTTATACATCTGGATTGTTCGTATCACCATTTGCTGGGGAAAAGGAATATGGCTATATCCATTTTATCCTCTTTTAATGTGACTGATTTAATTGTTAAGTTTTATTATTTAAAACTTGAAGAGGACAAATGATTGAAGGATGAGTATAACTCATTGTGTTAACTATTCAGAAAAGATCCATAAATGTTTCTTTTATAATTCAGACTCAGAGTGCATTTCTTTTTTAGATTATGGCATGAGAGAGCAAATATCTTAATTTTTAATGTGAAAAAACTTTTCTTGTAAAAATTAGGATCAAAATCAGTTCTTTCATACAAAATCTGTTCTTTCAAGTGTGAAATAAGATATTACTTTTAGTCTTAAAATCTACAGAACAAACATATATTATAGTTGTGTAAAATTAATATTTTCTCTTTTCTAAAGATTTTGGTGGGAACTTGAATCGTTAAATCTACAAAATGTGCTGCATTTGTAAATTTTGCAAACGAGTTAAAATGGAAGATTCTTGCATTCCTCAAGTTCACATCTTTATATTGTAAATAATAAATTGTGATCTCACCTTCCTTCATTTAAGAACAATCCACAAACAGTCATTTACAATGTAAAGTAGTATTTTTATTACTGTTTTCAACAAGACTGCTTAGGGTGAGGGAAGAGGTGTGGGGGAGGGAGGGGCACATCTGACATTGGCACTGAGATACATTTAACATCAGCAAAACTTTGTTTAAAAGAGAAATTTTACATATAATTAAATACTTTTTTTTCACTTGGTGACAACATTCAGGCAACCCAAAACAAATTGGAGAGAGAGACAGAGAGACAGAGACAGAGAATGAAGAGGGGGATAGAAGGAAAAGGGAGAAACTACTATATTTTGATTGAAAATGTACCTTGGGTTTCATTTTGTTGTGGCAAAGCCCGATTGCTTCTGTTGTGTGACCTTTTAAATTCACATTGTTTGGAAGAGAAGGATCACTTTTGTGCAAGAATGTGATTTTGTGTGTTTGGTTGGTTTGCTCTCCTTTTGTTTGCTTGTTAATTAAGGAAGTCTTCTGCCAGGTTCCCGTTTCTCTTAGGTGGTTTACATAAAAGTCTGTGTCTGGAGTTTCCGCTGTTTGTCGCCGAGTTGTGTGTTGTATGTTTGAGAGCATTCCTGTTTATGTCGCTTTTCAAGCAGTCCCCAGCACCCTATAGTTTGTCCAGGCTTTTGGGATTGGTGAGAATTTCCCTGGCCAACCTCCAGGTCTGCTTGGCAGCGCTCTCCAGGGCCGAGTGGGGCTTGCCCTGGAAAAGGTCGAGGTTGGGCAGAAAGTAGTGAGGGCAGCGGCGGCACTGCAGGCAGGAGATGAGCTGCAGCAGGATGCCGTTGAGCCGATCTCCGAGGCACGCCTCGTCCCAGTCCGTTTCCCGCGGGTGCTTCTCGCACTCGTACAGCAGCAGCGTCTTCATGTGGTAGTTATTGAGCGGCTGGCCAGGCAGCTCCAGGTGGCGGTCCCGCAGCGTCTTCAGCACCGAGAGACACTTGTTTCGGCAGCCGCCCATCAGCAGGCGGTTCTCAGCCTCTCCGAACTGCAGCACCCAGGCGTCGCTCTCCGCAGAGCTCTGCTTGCCGGTCAGCGAGTAGCACTCCTTAGAGAGCAAGTTGAACCCTTCGGCCTTGACCTCCGCCACCCGATTGGGGCCGGGCCAGGGGATGTGGGGCATAGGCCACTGTGCAGCACTGCGAGGCCAGATACCGGTGCACTTGAACGCCGGAGTGATTTGCACCACGTAGCGCTCCCTGATGCGCAACTTGACCTCGCTGGTATCCGCGATCATCTTGACCACATCCCGGTAGCTGCACTTGTCCACCGCCTGAGCCACCAGCGTCTGGAAACGTGAGCGGATCTTGCGCGCCGAGAGGTAGCCGGACGCTGTGATGAACTCGACCCAGAGAGACATGCTCCGCTTCCGCCCATCGCTCAGTTTGAGCACTGCGCAGCCGGGCAGAGAGCCGTCGTCCACGAAGTTGAAGACGCCCATCTGGTTTAGGTAGAGCACCACCTCGAATTCTGTGGGCGAGATGACCTCCAGCCCCTCGTAGCGGGCATCGATCTCGCTCAGGGAGCTGATGAAGCGAGGCTCCTGCACCTCCACTTCCTTTAGCACGTCCGAGACCACCTTACAGACCTCTCGGATGGTCTTGGCGATGGCCGCCTTGCGCGCTTGGCAGCGCTCAGTGTAGTATTTATTGAGCTGGTAAACCAGCTTGGCCTGAGCGGCGATCATGTTGGGGCACAGGTCCGGGCTGTACACCGGCGTCTCGCAGTACGTTGAGGGATCCAAGGCTCACGTGCTGGTGGTGGCCCTGCGGCTTGCGAAAGAGGCGCTGCGCTCCCCTAAGCCCCACTTTCACTCTTGTTTCCACCTGGGCTGCCCGGCTGATGCTTCAGCCGTCTAGCTCTTTCCTTCCCTTCTTTTGAAAGCTTTTTTCTTCTCCAGAAAATAAGGAAAAAAGAAAAAAAAAAAGGATGATCTTTGAAAAAGAAAAGTACCTGCTGGGACTTTTTTGCTTTCTCTTGATATGTGAAATAAAGATGTGCCTGCGGGCGAGATGAAGGGGAGGGGGGTGGGGAGACAGGGTGAGAGAGAAAAATTCTGGTTACCAAGAGGTTAGGCTTAGACGTCTGCAGCGGAGATGGCCCAGGAATCTGGAAATGAGGTCTTTTAAATGCCAAAGTAAATTTAAAAATAAAAGCGAAACATTCAGTGTTTCATTCTTAAACTTCTCTCCCACCCTGGTAGCACTTCTTTATTCAGATTAGGTGAGCGCTTTTCTCCTCACCCTCCCCCAGATGGAAGGTGAAGGGTGTAATTAATGTCCAGAGAGCGGCGAAGTGCAACTCAGTCCGCAGCACACTCAGAGGTTCGCAGATGCCCCGCACTCTCAGCGTGTAGGTCTGGTCTCTTCTCAGGGGGTCCTCTTGTAGCGGTTTTCCTCTTTTCCTACTGGAGGCGTTGTTTGGACTGGGTTGGTTTGTTTGCAGTGCGTTCTTCTTGTCTTTCTCTAGGTGCAGACCGCTGGAAGTTGTTTGATACTCATTTCTGCTTCGTAATTTATAATTTTGGCCGTCACAAAATCTATTTTAGTGTGACGAAGTCTTTGCTTGCGTTGCATCTGGGGTTTAGTTATAACGATTCGAGGGTTTTTCTTCTCCTCCCCCTTTAGGTTGCTTGTGCAGATTCCACTTTCTGAGTCGCCTCTCCCTCCGATGTCTCTCTTTCCCTCTCCCTCCTAATCTCTCTTCCTCTCTCTCCCCCTCCCTTCCTTTCTCTCCCTCCCTTTCTCTTTCCCTCTTTCTCTCTCTCACCCCACCCCCCAGCACCTCCCTCTCTCTCTCTCTCTCTCTCTCTCTCTCTCTCTCTCTCCCCTCTCTCTCTTTGCTGTTTCCTGGAGTTATTTAGTTTATGAATGGTCCTGGGCCATCATGAGGGGGGTGGAGCTTCAGTTCCTACAATCGCTGTTGGAGCTGTCAGTGCTTTAGCCAATCCGAGAGAGAAGACAGGCATGCTTGGCAAACGGTAGCAGCCACCGCTGCACTTGATAAAGAAAGGGGGTAAAGAGAGAAGTAAGAAAATAGGAAGAGATAGTAGAAGTCAAATGCTCACACACATTTTGCAGCCCCCTCTTCTTTATCCTCCTTTCTTATCAATTGCAAGGAAGAAAAAGAGAGTGTATAGAGAAGGGACTTCTTGGAGATGGCTGGAATGACTCAAGGGAGAGTAGCAGTGGTTCAGAAAGGTTCACTTTTTTTTTTTCTATCAACATTGTGAAGAAGGTGCAAAAGCTAACAAAATTACTTTCGCTTGAAGGCAAATGGGAGGAGGAAGGGAAATCTGGGAAAGGACCTAAATTTTTCTAGATTTTTTCCTTAGGCAAAGTCTTCCTCCCTTTTCTTCCCCTCCCCTCCCATTGTTGCTAAGAGCCAGAGCAATTGCTGTATATGTGCGCCAGTTGGGGGGTGGGTGGAGTGGACATGGGGTGAGAGTTTATAATCGTAAATCTCTTTTCAGTAATTTCCATATGCTGTTGAAAAATGAGGCAGGACAAAAATGGTACAAGCACCTTGTTTGATAATTCATAATTAAGATTCAGATATATTTAATGTTATTACTTTATTGTTACAAGGAGTAACTTGTTATCAGAGAGAAAATATGTTTAAGTTGTGAGAAATGGTACAGATTTATATATGGTAAAATTTTGTTGGATATACTTTTTAAATAAGCCACTAAAATTATTTTAAACTTAATAAAAATGAAGGGAAGTAAATATGAACCTGATTTAAAGTTTTCTTAAAATGTTAATGTTGTAAATCTAATTTTGAGTATATTTTCAGGCAGTAGAGAATTTCATTTGTAAACTCATTTTATTTTCATAATTGACTCTTGCTTTTAAAAGACTTCACTGCTGCAAAAATCTATAACTATCCTGTTATTGATTACACAGATGGCTTCACTCCTCCCTTGACATTTCAGTGAAACTCATGCATGTGCTTTTAGTATATGTATTATACTTTCGAGCTGTACCATGGTAGCCTTTAGGTACTTTTGGTTGAAAGAGCTGTAACAGTGTTTCTGATTTGCTTAGAATTTATGTTTGAACCTCAGGTGTGTGGATTCTGAGTCTTTTTAAGGCAAATCAAGTAGATGGGAATGTTTTTAGTTAGAGTTTGGACGTTATGTACTCCGATAATGCTGTAACAAAGAAAATCTATAAGCCGGTTGTGCGAAGACTTCATTTTGCAAAACCTGGTATGCGGCTTTTGCAAAACCCCGTGGGAAGGCTTGACTTGCTGTCTTAAGGCTGAACCAGATGAACCTGAATTCAGTTGCATAGGGAAAGTTTGTTTCATCAGGTACTTGATGGCAGACGCTTGGACCTCCTTGGTTCGTTCTTACACATCTGGTGCGGACTACTGGTATCTTGTCACCCCTTCACTCTCGTAGCGATATGTCTCTTCCTAAAGAACTTTGTCCTTTTTTCCTTCTTTTAATCAAGTCGGCATTGTTACCAGGGATGTCTTCAGTGGCCAGGAGTTGAGACGAACAGTCGCGTCCGCGGCACTCCGGGACGCAGAGCTTTTGTGACTTCTCGGGAGTCTCAGCGGCGCCGGCGGCCGCGGGCTCCGGCGGGCTCCGGCGTGCGTGCGGCTGGCGTCGGACCCCGGGCGGCAGGAGG
>NW_020175066.1:1674000-1748543 GCF_003031525.2 Neophocaena asiaeorientalis asiaeorientalis
CTTTGCGGCGGGCAGTGGTGTGGACGCCAGAAGAGGATCCCGCGCGGCTTCTCCCGAGGGCAGTTACTGGGCGGAGACTGGTGGCGGGGTGAGAGGGTGAGGAGCTTCCTTCCCCCCGCCCCGACCCTCGCCCCTCGCCCCCGGTTGGAGCCGCTGAGGCCTCGCGCGTGGACCGGCCGGGCCCGCGACGCCCCAGGGAGTGTTTGCAGAAGGCCCCGGGGTGACGGCGTCATCCCTCCTCCGCGCTCCCGCGCCCGCGGGCAGGCGCCCAGCGCCCTCTGTCCGCACGCCCTTTTCGCGTGGGGCGGCCCCGGCCGCGCGGGTCTTGGCGCCACCACTCGCCCGGCACCCCATTCCTCCTCTCCTCCCTGCTCTGTCGGCACGACCAAGCTTCGCCCCACCCTTGTCCCCTCGCTTCTCCACTTTTGCGTACTGAGGCCGAGGGAATGATAAAATGTTACAAATGTTTTGATTTAAAAACAATTCATTACCAATTTACCCTGTCCAAGGTAGATGCTCTAGTAAATAATAAATCAGTTAAACAAAGGCGGCTTTAATTTATTGCCGTGGTACTAATTAGAAACATCATTTGAGCAATAAACTTAAACACTTCCAGCAAATAATGTTCCCTCTTGCTGGTTCCCTTCCTTCCCCTCCCCCACCCCAACTCACTCTGGCTGCCTCTGCTCTAAGAGCTGCTTCAGCTGTGTGTTTGCGGATCCGCTCTTCCTCTGGTTGAATAATTGAAGGGGGAAACGGTATCCGAGGAGGCTGTAATTGAAGAGCCCCTGTCACCTCTGCTTTTATGTATGTTAGTATAGAAGTCCATCAGCAGCTCCTTGATGGTGTATTAAAACGGAGTGGCAGCCCCTTCTGCAGGAGATACCGTATTCTATTAAAGGAGACCAAGTGAGAGAAAGAAACTCTAGAGGCTAAAAGCCACTTCAAGTCTTCAGACCGATTGATCTGTATTCTCTTGTTATAATCCGTCTCATCATACTTGAGTTAATGAGGCAAAAGAGGGGGAGCGAAATCTGATGGTCCTTGACAAATTCATTAGGGAGGCTGCAGGACATTTTATTTGACTGTTAAACATCTTGTTTGTTTGGTTTAGGCAGTGCCAACATCAGCATGCTTCTGCCCAGACTTATCATGTTGGTCTGACTGCAGACATTACTAAAAAGAGAAAGAGGACATTCAGGGTGTGATTTGAATATTTTGTTTTGGATTTCATGAAGCCCATAACCTTCAGACTTCTCTAGGATTTACCTTCACCATCCTTACACTTAGGAACATTTATGAAAATTTAGATGATGATAGTGAGGTGGGCATGTTTTTAGTTACTATAAACTATGTATGTTTAAACTTTAGTAGGAAAAGTTCCCATTTCCTTAAAAAATTGAGTCAAGTTACAGAAATTACTGTGCTAGTTTTTGAAAAATATGAATGTTTAAGCTCCAGAAGAGTAGCCAGATCATACATTAGATCCTATCTTTACTTGATCGTGGTTAAATAAACTTTTAATTATTAATTGAATTTCCTTTTTCAGTGAAACACTTATGGGTACAGAAACTTGGAAATCAAAATGTTAACTATTTATACAAATATGATGTTTTTGAAAGAAAACGTGTGTATTTTAATTTGAATGCCTTTTTATATTTAAAATTAGAAGCAGAACCAGGTACTTTATGAATGGCGCTAAAACAATGTGATGAGTTGACAGGATACTTAAAAAACTGAAAATATTTCTAATTGAAGAATAATGGGCAACTAAGTTAGAATGCTAATCTTGTAATATTTTATTCTAGGATAATAACACAGTACTTGATTTTTTCAGTTTCTCCATTTATGATACTTTCTTGCATAGAGAATTCAGTCATATTTTCTTTCAGCAATTGACTTAAACATCCTCAGCTTAAGTGCTTTGAGAAAGAACCCTGTCTTCCATTTACAGGCAAACAGTATGAGAGAAAAAAGAAAACTAATGCTCTTTGCCTGTCATTTTTATACATTCTTGCACTGCTGATGAAGCTTGAACTGCTGCAGGGAATGTATGGATTTGAAAAGAAATGATTCAGTAGTTCATGTTGTGTTTCTCAGAAGCAAAACCAAACTAATGGCTGCAGTCAGTGCTTCTGTACATCTGACAGTTATAATCCTGTTTACATTTCCAGAGAATACAAAATGCTTAAACTGTTTTATTTTTTGCTGATCTTTACTTAGAAATGTGCTTACTGAGTTAAACTTCAGTGCAGTTTTTACTTTATCATATCACTGGGACTTAAAAGATCCATTAATTATCTCTAGAAATGGCATACAGTATTTCAATAATCTTTCCTAAAGAGTATACAGATTTTAGATTATATGATTTTGTTTTCCAGGAAAACATTTTAGAATTATTAAGAAAATAATCAGGTTATTGACTTAAAAAAATCAACTCTCTGAAGGATTTATACTTTTTGGAAAACAAAAGACCACGTGTTTACCTGTATATATTCTTATCCTCTAAAATCTAACTTTAAAATATCTGTACAGTTGCTAAATGTTTGGTTCTTATATGCTTAATCATTCAATATATTTATAAAAATATTTTTTAAGAAAAAAATTCTTTTTTAGGGGGTCAAGATGTATAAGGGGCAATAAATAACGATTAAATTCTCTGAATTTAAAAACGATTCCAGTAAAAACAAGAAGAAAAATAAATAACCCAAACACAATTTGTTAGTGTATTAGTTGATGAAATTTTATTGAAGTAATTATATTAAACTATCTGTAAGAAGCTTTAACGGCACCAACTGTCAGGATTATACTATGCACATTGTATTAAAAGTCAGGGTAAAGCTGCATTCTCTTCCATTCCCTGTCAAATGATCTAATTTTCCAAATCTCCTAAGTATCATAGAAATTGTTTATAAGCTATTGATAATTATTATTCTGGAATCAATCAGGAGAATAATCAGTAATAGAATGTTTTCTTTGAGCAGTTCACCATAGTGCCTGTTAATTTTAAATGGTCAATCATGCTGCTAAAACAAGTTGTTTTTTTAATTTCTTTCACAAAATAGCTTTAAAAAAAACCTGAAAAAACCCCAAACCTTGTAATCACTTTGATTGGTAACCCAAGGGTATTGTCATTTGAACAGTTTGAACTTAATGTTCTGTAAGGTCAAAGCAATGGCATTAACTTTGCATTACTAAGCCTCAAACTGTACTGAAAAGTAAATGCTTTTATGTACTTTTGAATATTGTTTTGTGGGGTTAAGTTTGTTTGGGTTACCTTGGATAATGTATTTGATTAGTGATATTTACACCTATTAAACTTTTACAAGTCTAATTCTTGTATAATTTAGTAGGATGAGAATATTGAAAGTACAATAGATGTTTTTTTCCCCAAGTTTAGTACTCAGCTGTGTATATGAGTACATTATTAAGCTATACATAATATCATCAAAATGAACAGTGATAGAGCAAAGAACTTGTACTCAGGAGAATGGAAGTGAGCAGCTTTTAGCCTGACTGAAATGTAAATACTCTTGTATTACTGAGCTAGGATATACAGTTTTAAGACAATCTGAGTTAATTCGGCAAGTATTTTTCATTGAATTTACTATATTTTCATTTATGTCTTTTGACTTTACCAAGAAACATTTAGCTTTTTCTCATTTTAGAGAAACACAGTTTTGAGTTGTAGCAGTCACATTCCTTTATTTCTGTAAGACAGTTGAATAGTTCTGAGAAGTTAAATAAGAGTCTACCTTTCTGTCTTCTTTCCTTCCTTTTTAACAATTTTAACTTATTAATATACTATGAGGTATATATTATATTTTTTCTGTTTAATAACTTTGGCTTTCATGACTCACTATAATTTTCAACAAATGAAAGGGTGCTTTTAGTAGAAGCCAGTTCTTAACTATTTACGGTATGATTGTGTAATTAGTGGATTATTATTTGTGTCTCCTCCACCTTTGAGAAACAAATTTTACTGGTCTTTAATATCACTTCCACAAAATAGAAAATCAGGATTATTGATATTAAACTTGATGCTAAATAAATCAAGGCTCTTGATTTCAATTTCATTCATTTCCATTCGGAACATTGAATTTTATGCTTTAAAGAAGATGCGATATCCTTAGTTGAATAAGATAATACTACTGATTCACATTAGGATATGTTTCTTGGGATTTCAGAGTCATTCCCACTCCCATTTCCACTTTCCTTTGCCATCAGTGCCAGACATTTACAAAACAGATGATTGAGATTAGGGGTGTAGATTATGCCTGTACTGAGCTGTACTTAGTTCAAAATATAAGACTTGGTGTTACGTTCTATATTTCTTTCAGGCCATACGAGACATTTTGTGGGCCTATGTTTAAAATTATCAGTTAAGCATATTGTAGGTAAATTTTTGTTACACTTCAGGAAAACTAGCCCTTTTAAACATCTTAGTTTCTCTTGAAATATACAGGTTCTGCAGCACTCCATCTATAATATTATTAGTAGTAGTAATTTTGCATCAATCTTCTGCTAAGATAACAGGAAATTTTTAATAAGCTTGTGTTATTTTTAATGAAAATGTTAAAAAAAATCTAGCCTGTTCCTTCCTTTAAACATTGTGAATTAGCGTAAAAGTGATGTGCTGAGAGGTTTCTCTGATTCCTGGTAGTGGTTGAATAACAACAACAAAAATCCTTCATTGGCTCTAATCTACGTATAGAAGACATCTGTGTAGTATAAATGAAATAATATTTGATGATCTAAGGAATGGAAACTTTTCCTTTAACCATGTGAAATAAAGCTAGGATATAAAACAGCTGTCTTGGCCTATGTATATCAAGGTTCTGCCAGTCTGTTTCTTTTCTGAGTTTTCCCTCTCTCTCTTCCCTTGTTATCTTTGGATCCTAAAGAGTCACTCTCTTATTTTCTGACTGGTTTTGTCTGTAGACGAAACCTGGGTTAGTAGGTTTAAATCAGCCAAGATAGAGTGAAAAATCTTTGATCTATGGCTATGACTGTTTCCAAATGATTTGCTTGCTGGGACCAGACACTATCCATGCCCTTTCACTTTGCTATCAGATAGGTGCACACAAAGGACCTGAAAGGCTACCAGATGCACAGTTAATCATCATATTAGATAAGTAAAGGGTTCCAACGATACTTAATTAGATCTTCTATTTCTAATAGTTATTTGTTCTATAGTACCTTGTTGGTTAAATGCTCTACAAATCTAATCTTTTCTTCAAATTAGTTAAAACTTTCTATAAATTGTAGCATCAATTTAAAACAAATGATACAAAGCTATGTATTTTTTTTAATAAAAGTTCCTTGCTGTTACATAGCTTACCTGCATAGATAAGATAAAGAAAGGGAGACAGTATGATAGTATTAAAGAGCATTAGTCTAGGGGATAAAAAGCCCTGAATTTTTATCCTAGCTTGGCTACAAACCCTGTGAGTGACCTTGATCAAGTCACTATCTCCACTCACTATTTTCTCAATTGTTAAATGGGATAGATGAAGAGTGTTTTCTACCTCTTCTAGATAGACAAAAATCTGTAATTTCCTACCCTAACATGATTAAAGTTCTTTTTTATATCTTTATTCATTGATTTTAAATCAGAAATCTTTCTGCACACATTTAGAATTTCAGTGCTGTTTTAATATATACATATGAAAGTTTTCAACGTGAAAAAAATCACAGAAAGAATAAGCTTACAGATCATTATATTCCATATTTTAGACTTAAGGGAAAAAATGCAAATTATAGATTGGAGACAGTTGTGAGGGACAACCCATTAGCAAATTGGAATAGATTCTAAGAGTATACTAATTATTCTTTGATAGGAGTTGGATCATAAAAATATGAAAATGAAACAGGCTGTGTATTCTTGTATATTCAGCAGAACCGTATGTGTTTAAAGGTATATGCAAGGTTGGCAGGTGTGTTTTTTTTTTTTTTCCTCTCAAATTGTTGAATTGTCTTTCAATGTTTCTGATATTTTCACTAAGATTAGCTATTCTGTAAATATTAGTTCGTGGAGCCAAATAAAGTTCAAGTTCATAATTAACTTAAAAAAATTTTTTTAAAAATGGAAAGGTCAGTCTTCTCTTTAGAGAAATGACACTGCTTTAAGCAACTATAACATTACCGTATTCATGTTGTGTTAAAAGATAGACCCAAGCAGGGAAATGGTTTTCAAAACATGAGTTACTAAAGTAAGTTTTATACTACTTTCTCATGCTTTTCACTTGTTTTCATCAGAAGACCTGACAAGCATAAAAGTGTTAACATCTTTTATTTTACAGATGTTCTTAGTTTTCCCTCAAACTGTAAAAGATGCTGTATCAGAGTAGCATGGTAGGAAGTAATTTCAACACCTCCTTTCACTTATGCGATAACTTATTATTTGTCTGAGCTTGTGGATATTTTCGGAGGGAGGGAAGTGAGACAGGAAAAGACAACATATTGAGACCTAATTGTTCTCATTTTGAGATATAGATCAATCAGTCTGTCTGCTGTATTATAAATTCTCTCTAAAATACCTTTTCAGTGGGCATAGTTGAGTTATTTTACTTCTATATTGTGTTCTTTGGAAGTCTGTCGTCAATGCAGTAGGCGTGCCAGGTGACCACCGAGAGAGTTGTTGATGGACACTTGGTGGGTTTGCAGAGTGCAAACCTAAAAGACTAAGAGATGTGAAAGGCATTGCTATTTGTGAATTTATGTTTTATCTCACTTCCCTTGAAAATTTATGAGTAGCGTGGCTTAAGGGTGCTGGAGTTGTGTGTTCCAGGGCTTGCCCCTACTGATAACACCCTTGTTGGCGTGAAAGTGCAATGCAAATTATGACAGTTACAACCTTCTGTTTTGTTTAACTTGTCAGTAGATTTCCTGGCTCAGTGCTGAGGGCAATGGTGTGTTCAGCTAGTCCATATTCACCTAAACTTAAAAGGTCAGGTTTCTACAGGCAAGCCTAGTCAAAGCCTAATTGATGAGGAGGGCAAAGAGACAGAATTTACTGTTCTGTTGGCTAGTTTCATATCGTTAGGTTGTCCTGAAAGCATCAGGCAGTCACAGCCCCTTTCATGTAAGTGCTGACCCTAGACAGGAGCTGACAATCAAAGGAGGCAGCCACAGGAACCAGTGCAAGTAGGCTATTGATTTTTCAGTTAGGTCTAAGTAGTTTGTAGTATGGGTAATGGGTGACAGAGGCAGGTATGTCATTATCAATGAGCTCCAGAACAGTAGCGACAACCCTCTCTCATATTTCCTTCAGCACTGACAGTATGCATCCAGGGCTGGTCAATAAATCGCCCAACCCTTAACTGACAAGTGACTTGGAGGTTTAGGTTGAGGGGTGGAAGTTATAGAGCTAAACTTCTCTACGTGAACACATACTGGATCTAGCAATAGAGTCAGTAACTATATTGTAAGTTTTTGAAGTTTTCATTTGGAAAAGTCAGTGCAACTATGAAAATCAGAGTTTACTTTTAAGCTTTTGAGAATTTAAGAAGCATGTTTACTTAGTTAAGAAATAAAGAAATGGGCTAATCATTTGTAAAGATACTCTGCAAGCATAATTAAGCTAGGTTATTACTGTACGGTTTCGCTTTTAATTTAGACTAGATCTTTATTTAATCACGATATCTCTGAACTTATAAAAGTTTAGCAGTTAGAAATTCTCTTAAAATCCTTTATAATTCCTAATCTCTTCTTAAATGTTTTAACTGCCAGACTAATTTTAAGTAGAAAAAAACTTGAACCATTTGTAAATGTTAGGTATTAGCCATTAACCAGTTACTATTTGACCTTCAAATTCGTTTTATATTACTTTTCAAAATAAAATAGTCAGGAATTGAACATTTAATGATTAAAGTTTGATGAATTATGGTTGCTTCTGAATTTTGAAAAGCAATGAGGCTGACTTGTTTTAAAAGCCTTTCACATGGATATTTAAATTTAAAGGTAGATGTAGTTCGTATTCACATAAACACAAAAGTGTAACAGGTTTTGATTAAAAGTAACATGTTCTAAAAGGGATATAAAATAATTGAGAAATATTTTAAATTTAAACCAATCTCTATTTTGTTACAAAATATAAGTAATATAAAGAGAAGATAGTATTTATAACTAGAAGTGGGAGTTTGGGTTGTACCAGGATCCTTGCAAACTATCACATGCTTACATTTTTTGAAAACTTTAAACAAATTGAAATAAAACAGAAAAGTAAATGTTTTTTAAAACTTCCTTAAATAACTTATCGCTATGATATCTTGTTTAACACTGTGATATTGTACAGAACCAGAGTTTAAGTCTGTAGTATCATCTAGCCGTGGGGTAGCCTGCCTGACCACATGAATCATTTTCATTTGTCCAATACAACTGAAAATACCACACACACACCCTTTTTTCTTTAACAACAGCAGGTTAATGCATACAGAGGGTATGGATGCTTAAATATTTTCTTAAGTTTGCAGTGACATGTCTGTGTGAATACCCATCTTCCTTCTTAAGAAATGAGAGAATGCACATTTGAAATGTAGTGAAAGATGGCTACTTTGGAAATGTGATAGTCTTAGTTTTAAAGACGCTTTGGGATTATGTAATTAATATTTAGAGAAATTTTATTCAAATCTTTTGCTTTAGTCACCTTTTGAGGCTTATAGATTCTTAAAGCAAGATTCCTTTTAGAGTCAGTGTTTTCCCCCTGTTTGTTAATCATTCACTTAATCTGTGTTTTTCTGTTGGATTAGATAAAATATTTAGCTGGGAATCTTGTAATCTTTATATTGTTAGCTATATTATAGTTGCAGCTTCTTCTGCTGTATTTGAAGTCTTTCCTGAATACAGTGTTTTTATCAGGAATAAAAAAAGAAAAGCTGAAGAAAGGGGGACAAATTAAATTTTCATGAAAGAAAATCCTAATCAGTAGTGACAGTGTAAGAGAAAGATGATTGCCACTTGGTCATTGTGGAGAGGCACTTAGATTTGGTGTCAGTGCTTCTGTTAATGATGACTAATGTCTTTCTCGGAGCAAGTGCATGCTCCAACATACTGCTACAGCCAGAGAGAGGGCTCCGCAATAGACACCACTCAGCAAAAGCATTAGGTGTCCTAAAACAAAGGCTTTTTAATGCAATCAGTTTGACAGTCTCTATTATTAGAAAAATGCAAACATAATTCTAAGGCATTTATCAACACACTTTAAGCTGTTTTATGTCCAGTACTAAGAGATATTATTTTAAAATTAAAATTGAACAATATTAATAAGATGTGCTCCCTACTTTGTTACTTACAGGAACGGGGGCATATGTTGCCGTTGCATAAAATCAGTTGTGTTTAAGAAAAGTTTGCAGAAGAGACAAACATGCAGCAGATTTTTTTTTCATACTGCATTGCTGTATCCTGAATAAATGCTTTATAGTTACAAAAAGAGAATGAATGACTCAAAAGATCTTTTTAGATCTTTTAATCTTAAATATACTGCTTACAAAAAGATGACATGTGTTATTTCTTCAGTTTTCCCCCAAAGTGTAAGACCTTTCAGAAGGGCATTTGCAATGCTTGTCATATTTTTTCATATACATCTTATTGGCCTGATGTGTCTTGAGAACCATGAGAACACAGATGTCATTGCATTCAGACAACACTAATTACTCTGGGATTTTTGCAGCCTCAGTGCCTGCATGTAACTGTCGACTATGATTGTTCATGCAGCCTACAGTGGGGACGTTTTGCACATGAAAATAGTGAGACACAAAAATTGTAAGACAGGTCTTTTAGTCCCCTATTGTTCTCCAGTAGAACTTGGAAGAAAAAAATTCCTGACACATCAATTTCATTCAGTATTTTGCATTTGAACCATGTTTTACCAACATCTTCCTTTCTAAAGTAAGAGTGTTATGCTTTAGTGTTCAGTGAAATCTGTTATCCATCTGTTCTTTAACCTTCTTGTACAGTCTTCTACATTATTTTGTCTTCAAGCTTCATGGGAAATTTCTTTATGCAGCTTATAGTTTGAGAGGAGCACTAATTGTGATATGAGTCTTTCCAAAGTGACAGTGCAAAACAATAAATATGTATGATGTGTCCTTCTGGTGTTCAGTTTAATGTTTAATGAGAAGCTGCAGCAAATATGGTTAGTCTCAATGTCGGTAAGTCCAATCATCTTATGCTTTTAACACAGGTCAGTTCTTTGCTTTGTTTAATTTTCTCTGTAACATTCTGGATTTCAGTTGATGATTCATGGTGTTTAGGTGGTTTCAAAGTATCAGAGGTCAAATGGTGGTCACATCTGGGCCCTCACTACTAAATGTGAAGACCAAATATATGTTTTGATAAAAAAGCATAATCTGTGATTGAAAATAAAAAACTCCAGTAATGTAACTTCATATGCTGATGAAGCAGAAATTGAAGCAGCTTGATCAAAGATGTATGATGAGATAAAACTGCAGTCTCTGCTGTACAGTTATAGTAATTATGACTAATGAACCATCCAGTCTGGATGAAATGGCATGCCCACAGGGACTGTGTCCAATCAGTTGTGACTTATGCAAACTGAACAAACCATTGTGATGGGGTTCCATATTCTATATCATAAGAAGTATACTCTTCATTATTAGTATAACTTTTGTTAGGGTAATGTAAAGTGATTGGAAGTTATCTAAATTTTGTTAAATATGGATTATAATTCTTTTTCTCTTTCATATACTTATTTAAAATTAAACACATTTATTTTGTGTTTGTGACCTCTGGTTTACCTCTCCTTTCCTAAACACACTTAAGTCACTAACACAATTCTGTGACTTCCTACTTGTTCTTCTGTTGTGCTACTCTTGAACACCCCCTCTGTTTTAGAGCTCTTGTTTACTTTTGTCAGGAATTATTGTTCACTAACTGGATATTGGAGAGATACTTTTACGATAATAGTAAGACGCATGAGGCAGTTACTGTGTGTAAGCACTTTTCTAAGTGCTTATGTTATGTTAACATAACATAGGTTATATTAACCTATGTTAACTCAAAAATCCTTTCTTACAACCCTTTGAGGTAGTTGCTATATATATATTAGCACCATTTTACAGATGAAGAAACTGAGATGCGGGAAGGTTGAAATTTGCCCAAGGTTACATGCTCTTATTAATGTTGGATTACCTTGAGGAAGTTAGTTATAGTCTTCTGACCCTAATGTATTTCTAAATTATTCTCACTTTCCCTTTTCCCACCCTGGATTAATTTTTTGTTGTTACTGGTTTTCTGGCAACTGACAAAACTGCTAGGGTATTTTAAATGCGAGGGCTCATGTGCAGTTCTAGCATAAGTTTTTCAGGTCCCTAAACTCAAGTTATATTCAGGTCCCTAAACTTCCTCGCCTGGTATGTTTTAAGTGACTAGCGCTTTCAGGATGGAGTTTAGGAGTGGGTGCTTTTGATATGAATGTATATCTAAAACGTAATAAATGTATCAATTGGTACACTCTTGAAATTGTAAAATCTTTAAGTTGTAGTGAGAATACAGCATACTCACTTAAAAGAAAATAAGTAATGCTGGGAAAATAAGTTTGGTTGGTTTTCTTCTGAGATTATCTACCCAGAAGTTTTTCTCATCAAACCAGACATAGTTTTCATCTTAATGATTTCTTATTCCTGGCACCTTACACACTACGGGCTAGCTAGTAGGTATTCAATAACTATTGGCAGAAAGGAGGGAAAAAAGGAAAGAAGGGGAACTTTACAGTGATTCAGTAATTCAGTGATTCTGTCGAATACCTGCTTTAATTCTAGTTTCCTCGACAGGTTTTTACTTATAGGAATAGAATAAAACAGACTGTCATTATTCTTTAAAATCTTTAAAATGCTATCTAATCAACTTTGTTTCCCACTGACCCTCAGTCTGAAATCTTTGTCTTTTCAGGCTGACTTCCTTGCATTTATCATGTAATGCTCTACAGAGAGCTTTCTTTGAACTGATATTCTAGTTACCATCAATCTCAGTTTAGTATGTTTTCATTTTTCTTGTCTCCTGTATGTCATTATCTATGTGTTCCTCTTCCTTTATGACCTTACCAATGTGAAAAGTTATTGAAAGGCAGGTATCATCTTATTTATTTCTTAGCATTACATGACTAGATACATAGTACATGCTCAATAAATACCTGTAGATTGATTGATAATTTTGGTGCCCTCCTCTTTCTAATACGTTTCTTCCCATCACCAAAGTCAAATTTTCAATGTGAGATTTCTAGAGGTGACGTTTTGAAAGTCTTTAAAAAGCTCAATTGAAATGAGATTTAAACAAGAACTATATTGAGCCCTTATTCTGTGCCACGCACTATACTAAGCACTTTAATTATCTTAATACTATCAGTAAATGTATAATGAGTTATATCCTTTTATTATCCCTAACTGTACAGAAAGCAAGGCACAGAGAGATTAAGTAACTGGATTAATTCTAAAGCTCGGAAGTAGCAAAACATGACTTGCAAACATGGTGAGAGTTTATTTTAAAGCAATCAACATATTTTTGTTATCCTGTCAATGCCATGCTCTTTTTGTTTTTTTAATGTCCTTTCTGCAGTTGTCTACAGTGGTTTCTCAACTTCTGCTTCTCAACAACTTAAAGGATATCCATTGCACACCTACTTATCCTGGCCTTCTCAAGATACTCCAAAGCCCTTTTCTATCCCAATCAGAAGATGAGAATAACTTGCTGTACAGTATTTTAAAATGTTGTGACATAATCAGATAATGCAGAGAGAGGTAAAGAGATCCCAGTCTCATGTTTTTTTGTTAGTTTGTTTTGCTTTGCTTTTTTTTTTTTTACATCTGTATTGGAGTATAATTGCTTTACAATGGTGTGTTAGTTTCTACCTTATAACAAAGTGAATCAGTTATACATATACATATGTTCCCATATCTCCTCCCTCTTGCATCTTCCTCCCTCCGACCCTCCCTATCCCACCCATCCAGGTGGTCACGAACCACAGAGCTGATCTCCCTGTGCTATGCGGCTGCTTCCCACTAGCTATCTGTTTTACGGTTGGTAGTGTATATATGTCCATGCCACTCTCTCACTTTGTCACAGCTTACCCTTCCTCTTCCCCATATCCTCAAGTCCATTCTCTAGTAGGTCTGTGTCTTTATTCCCATCTTACCCCTAGGGTCTTCATGACATTTTTTTTTTCCTTAGATTCCATGTATATGTGTTAGCATATGGTGTTTGTCTTTCTCTTTCTGACTGACTTCACTCTGTATGACAGACTCTAGGTCCATCCACCTCACTAAAGAGAACTCAATTTCGTTTCCTTTTATGGCTGAGTAATACTCCATTGTATATATGTGCCACATCTTCATTATCCATTCATCCAATGATGGACACTTAGGTTGTTTCCATCTCCTGGCTATTGTAAATAGAGATGCAATGAACATTTTGGTACATGACTTTTTGAATTATGGTTTTCTCAGGGTATATGCCCAGTAGTGGGATTGCTGGGTCATATGGTAGTTCTATTTGTAGTTTTTCAAGGAACCTCCAAACTGTTCTCCATAGTGGCTGTATCAATTTACATTTCCATCAGCAGTGCAAGAGTGTTCCCTTTTCTCCACACCCTCTCCAGCATTTATTGTTTCTAGATTTTTTGATGATGGCCATTCTGACTGGTGTGAGATGATATCTCATTGTAGTTTTGATTTGCATTTCTCAAATGTTGATTCTTCCAATCCAAGAACATGGTATATCTCTCCATCTATTTGTATCATCTTTAATTTGTATCTATTTGTATCATTTTCTATCATCTTTAATTTCTTTCATCAGTGTCTTATAATCTTCTGCATACAGGTCTTTTGTCTCCTTAGGTAGTTAGTTTCTGCCTTATAACAAAGTGAGTCAGTTATACATATTATATAATATGTATATACAATTAAATATTCCTAGATATTTTATTCTTTTTGTTGCAGTAGTAAATGGGAGTGTTTCTTGATTTCCTTTCAGATTTTTCAATGAGCGAGAAACTGTTCGTGGTGGTTTCAAATTATGTCCATAAATTCCTCAGTACTCCTTCCTTTAAGAGTTGGAAACTCGTTCTTCTTCCCTTGAGTGTGGCTTCACTTCATTTAGCACAGGGAACTATACTCAATATTTTGTAATAACACTGCATGGCTAAGGCATATTTGTGGGAGGCTCTCCTCCATGTTGTCACTCAGGGATCCAAGCTGACAGAAGCAGCATCCTCTTACAATTCCAACATCTCAGATCAAGTCTGCTAGTGTTGGAGGTTCTCCTGCCGAGGTGTTCACCGTGGGGACAAGGACACTGGAAGCAGAAGTTCTGGGAAGTACTCCTTGGTGTGAGCCCTCCCAGAGTCTGTGCTTTGATTTTTAAATTCATGGAGGACCAAATAGCAGTTGTCATTATCATCATCTTATGCATGTTTTAAGAGATGGTTACAGTGTGAACTGTTAGGAAGTCTGGTTAGGAAATCTCCAAAGTAATATGTGCTAAATCATAGGAAAAATACTTGAAATTTACATTTGGTTTCAAAGTGATTGGTAGTTACATCCATGGCTGTTTATAAAAGGGAAATGGAGTTAATAAAATGCATATTTTATACTTAGGAAACATTGTGGCTTATAACGAGTCTTTATATAAAATTGAAACCACTGTGTTATCAAAGAGGAAGCAGTCTACCAAATATAGTAAGCTTTCAGAAGTAAACTGACATCAATTTCAATTTCTTTTTGGATTTCAGCTTTTATGTGGAAGTTGATGGCATTCTATTTCATAAGCGTTGTAGTACTCTCGGTGTATTTTTAAAAGTCATGTCCGTATATTTTGCTTGCAGGAATTTAGTTATTCAAGTTCTTGCTCAGTCAATAAAGGTCAATTTATATTTAGCTAAAAATTTTTTCATGGTAATTACTATTTGTATTACTAAAAACATTTTAGTCTGAAGTCAATATCAGTTATTGATCTTCCTTTAACTTTTAAGGTTAAAATTACTTTAAAGCTTTTCCTAAATAGTTTAATTGGAAATCTTTAATTAGAAGGAAGTCCAGTAAGGTCCTAAGATGATAACATTTGTTGAAATGAGTCTGTTTCATATTATGCTTTATTAAATCACATTTTATTTATTCATGAATTTTCCTGTAACTTTGACTCTTTCAGATATAATTCAGATATAGTAAATTATATTCAGATCTCATAAAATGCCATATGATTCTTTACAAGCTTTTTACAGGGGAATTGAAATGATAGATTTATATAATTAAGACATTTGTCATATTTAAAGTATTTCAAAAAGTAAATTTTAAATAAAAAAGCAAAATCATTTCTGCTGTGATTTTACATATGTTAAGTTTATGTTATATTCATGAGGACTTGAAGAGAATGAGCAAAAAAATGAAAACAGTTGAAGTATAGTAATTTTACTTTTATAATTACTTTTGGGGTATTTAATTTCCTTCATTGTATTAATATTTTTCAATAAATTTAAATATTTGTACACATAAATAATTTTCAAAGTCTAATTTGTTTTTAAATAACTCTTAGGTTGTATAGGTTTACCATATTTTATATATTAAATAAATAAGCCAGGATTCCATTATGTGCAGCTTATACTTTGCCATGGAATTTGGCAGCTGGAATTACCTTGAGAGTTGTCATATAAAAAGTATATATAAAACCGTAATTCATATGCTACTACTCTACACTGCTGTATGTGATCAATATAAAACATAGCCCTGGCGGTCCAGTGGTTAAGACTCTCTGTGCTTCTACTGCTGTGTGCACTGGGTTCCATACCTGGTCAGGGATCCCTCATGCTGCACAGTGCAGCCAAAAAAGAAAATAATAATTAAAGAAAAAAACATAGCTTTTAAGAAGAGTATAAGGCTAGTATTTCAGCCTTGTGATTATGTGATGCTAATTGGTAAGTTTTATTATTGTCAGATTGCCAAGATCTAGGCTTATATACAAATTCTAGGCTTATATACAAATTTGTCATAAGGCTGAAAAAGATTAGCCTTCCAAACACACCTAATTCTGGGAAGCAGGGAAACAGAAATGAATAAGACATAATTTTGAATATCTAGTAGCTCTCAGTTAATAATAGTTGCACTATTTAAATATTTGAAGGCCTTTCATGTATTGAATGCAGATAAGTTTTAAGAAAATATATTGTAGATTAAATGTGTATTAATTTCTGTTCCGATACTTTCTGCAAATTGACTTTGTTTTGTTCTCTCTGCTTCCTGTAACTTTCACACTGTGAAGTTAAGAGCGTATTTTCTTCCCTGTCTTTTAAACATTTACTGAGAACATACAGGGCAGGGGTGCCTACCTGTAGAGAAAATGAATATGCACTTCAATTGCCATTTATCACAGCTGCCTATAGCAGTGAGAGTATGTGTATAACTATAGTATCATTAACTTCGCTTCTCTCCTATTCAAGTTTGCAAATAGAGTAAATATACGCAGTCTTCTGTGGAAAACTTCAAGGTTCAGATTGCAAATAGGGAGAGAAATACTCTTGGAAAACAGCCAGTGAATACTCAGCAACAGTGAAAAGAGCTGAGGTGAGCAGACTATTATTTGCTGATTGATAGATTTACAGACAAGGCATTGACTAGCTTTGTGCATTTAAGGCCAGTCTTTATGCAGGAGCCAAGATCATTTGGAGAAATATGACCAAAACTAACAGGAAAGAATTAAGAGGGGGACTAAGTGGGAAAGAGAATAATAGAGACCGAGGCATAGTTAGTGATGTGGAGTGTAATGAGAGCAGAGTCATTCACAGTAGATGAAGTGCAATCAACGATAGATAATAATAGAACATCTCTGTTGTCAAAAGATCACATGGAAACTGTTGACAGAAAAAAAAATGGACAACCTGAGGGAATTATGTTTTATTCAGCGGACTTGCTGAGGACTTAAGCCCAGGAGGCAGCCTCTCAGAGAGCTCTGAGGGACAGCTCCAAAGAGGTAAGTGAGGAGCCAGGATGTACAGGAGTTTTTGCAACAAAAACCAGGTAGTTGGAACATCAAAAGATTACTGTTAATTAAGGAGAAAACAAATATCTCAAGTTAGTGAATTTAGTGCTTTTCTATACATGGGAAGATGCAGGAGTCTGGACTTATTCAAATCATTCCTTTGAGATACACCTTAACTATCCAGGGCCAGTAGCTTCTCTTTCTGCACCCTGAATCTCCTCGGGTTGTGCAGTCAGGGGTGGCTGCAGTGGCCGATGGCTTGATGGCCACAGCCTCCTTTGTTTACTGATATGGCAGTAATGAGTTTTTCCGACCACAAAACTATATCATATTCTAAGCATGGATGTTGGCATTTTCTCTGTGTATCACTGGAGGTTGGGTATGGACAGTTTGTTGGTCAGAACAGTAACTGATTCCCATAATGATTCTCTTTGATTTTAGAGTTTAAATTATATATGTTACACATTCTATAAAAGAAAAAAGTGTGTGTTGGTTTTGTATTGCTGCTTTAAAAATTACCAAAGCTTAGTGGCTTGAACAATGCATGTCTCCCTGGGCTGAAATCAAGGCGTCAGCAGGACTGCATTCCTTTCCAGAGGCTCTGGGGGAAGAGTTGTTTCCTTGCCTTTTCAGCTTCTAGAGGCCTCCAGTATTCCTTGGATCATGGCCCCCTTCCTCCATCTTCAAAGTCAGAAACCACAGCTTGAGTGCTTCTTATATCACATTACTCTGACCTACTACCCTTCTGCCACCCTCTTCCACTTTAAAGGACCCTTGGAATTGCATTGGGTGCCCTGGATAATCCAGGTTAATCTTATTTTAGGGTTAGTTCATTAGTAACCTAATTCCATCTGCAACCTTAATTCCTCTTTGCCGTGTAAAGTATCATATTCATAGGTTTCAGGGATTAGAAAGTGGACATCTTTAGGAGGGAGAATAATTCTGCCTACCAGAGTACCATTATGATTTAGAAATATTTCCACCTAAATGGATACAGTGTTATGAAATCTTCCATTATTTAGAAAAAGTTCTCATCTAGCATAGTTCTTCACTGGTTTCAGAATAACATAGTTTTATCACATTAAGAGTAGATTAAAAATATGAAACTTGAGACAAAGTTTTCAGGAAGAATTTTATTACTGTAATTTGAAGTAGAGGACCACTCTTTATAAATTGTTATTGTAGTTTCAGGTAGCACTTACTAATGGTAATTCTTTTAATTACTAATGATTTGAATTATGAATATAGGCCGATATGCTACTCTACTGAGCATCAATTTAGAGTTCTTAATGGTTGAACTAGGGTAACTCCTTAAAGAAGAGGCCAAAGTTGTGTTTGTGTATACTCTATAAATATATATCAGCCAGTGGTACTAATGAAATCTTAGTTGGAGGTCAGTTTCCATATTGGCCAGTTAGCTTTACCCTATTTACCAAATAGCCTTTATTTCACAGGAGAAAGTAACTATTTCTGAAAAACATTTCAAAGCCCATGCTTCACTAATGTTGGTTCAAGCTTATCAGATATAATCGTATATTTATAATATGTGAAATGTAGGACATGTTCTTTTAAAAACTTATTTGAATATACCTACCTTTAACATTTTGCCCCTTTTGTTTTAGCATTTGCTCATTCATATTCTCTCTCTCTATATATATGTATGTATGTGTACAAATATGTATATGTATGTAAATACACACTTTTTTTCTTGAACCAATTGTATACAGCATGCTCCTTTATCCCTAAATATTCAGTGTTTATTTCCTAGGAATAGAAATATTATCTTATTTATATAACCTTAATAATTACCAAATGTATGAAATTTGGCATTTTTACAATACTTTAATATACCATCCATATTTCACTTTCATCAATTTTCCAAATAATGTTCTTTATAACATATTTTTTCCTCCAGTGTAGGATCTAGGTCTAGGTAGGATTAAGCATTACATTTAACTTTTTTAGTCCCCTTTAATCTGGCACATTTCCTCAGCCTTTCTTTGTCTTTTCTGGCATTGACAGTTTTTTTTTAAATACATTTTTTATTTTATTTTTTTATTTTTGGCTGCCCTGGGTCGTTGCTGCTACACATGGGCTTTCTCTAGTTGCGGCGAGCGGGGGCTGTTGTTCGTTGCAGTGCTCCAGCTGCTCATTGTGGTGGCTTCTCTTGTTGCGGAGCATGGGCTCTAGGTGCGCGGGTTTCAGTAGTTGTGGTGCACAGGCTTCAGTAGTAGTGGCTTGCGGGCTCTAGAGTGCAGGCTCAGTAGTTGTGGCACACGGGTTTAGTTGCTCCATTGACAAGTCCCACGTTGACAGTTTTGAAGTACATTTCCACCCTCCCTTTTTAAAAAAAGTAATCCTCATTTGAATTTATGTACTTTTTATGATTAGGTTCAGGTTATGCACCTAGTTGGAATATTACGTAAGTGATGTGTCTTTCTCAGAGTTTCACGTGTAGAGGCATACGGTGCCCATCTGCTCTTCAATGCTTATATTAATTTTAATCAGCCTGTCAGAGTGTTGTCCAATATCTCCAGTATATTTATTATTTTTTCCTTTGCAATTCAAATCTGTAGTGAGACCATGAAAATATCCTACTTCTTGGGACTTCCCTGGTGGCACAGTGGTTAAGAATCCGCCTGCCAACGCAGGGGACACGGGTTCGAGCCCTGGTCCGTGAAGATCCCACATGCCGTGGAGCAACTAAGCCTGTGCACCACAACTACTGAGCCTGTGCTCTAGACCCTGCAAGCCACAACTGCTGAGCCCACATGCCACAGCTACTGAAGCCTGCGTGCCTAGAGCCCGTGCTCCACAAGAGAAGCCACCGCAATGAGAATCCCACACACTGTAATGAAGAGTAGCCCGTACTCGCTGCAACGAGAGAAAGCCTGCGTGCAACAAGGAAAACCCAACGCAGCCATAAAGAAGGGAGGGAGGGAGGGAGGGATCTTACTTCTCATAAAAATTTCCCCTCTGCAGGCTAGAAGAATCATTTAGTACCAGATGAGAGAGTCTGAGACTACAGTGTGGACTCCATGTTTATCTGGTTATAGATACTAATGGATATATACAGAAATAATTTATAGATATGTATCTATACATATGAGTTAGTATATATACACATATGTTTTGGCTTTGTCTGCTGAGAGGGTCTAGAAGCAGTGACATCCCAGTAGCAATGAGCATACCCAATGCCCAGATCTTAGTTTCTAATACCAATCTCCAGTGAAAGGAACCAGGGCTCCTTAGAGAAATGGCTCATTCTAGGTCTGGGGCAAAGACTATATATGAGCCTTGAGCATATTGTAGTGCCAGAAAGTAAGGGAGTGCTCACAAAACAGAATGGCGTTATGTCAGAGGGACGCAGAGCCAAATGAAAGAACTCTCCATGGCCAAAGCTGGAACAATTTGAGCAACAAAATAAATAAATTAGTATTGGATTATAATCCAATACATGTATAACAAAAATATCCATGAGTCCATGCTGATATAAATAAATACTTGAATAAATATAGGAAAGAAGAGACAAATCTGCCTTTCAGAAGAATTCCAACTAATTTAGTAGGTACTTGCTTCTAAAGAAGGTGGAGAATAACTCTGCACCCATGAAGTATGGACTGTATTTAGTGACTTGCTCCAAAGAGTGCAGTATGGAATGGAGAAGAGGAAGTTACTATACAGTGGAGAACTGTCAAACACATACCTTAGCCAGGTAATCAAGGTTAATATCATCAGTGATAAGCCATGTTGATAGCATGTATCTCATACATGATGAGAATGGCACTCTACCTTTGTGGCTTTCCTCTTCAAAACTCATAACCCGTGAAAATATCAGACAAACCCAGATTGAAGGACATTCTACAAATGGCCTAATCAGTACTCCTCAAAGCTTTTAAAGGTCATCAAAAACGTGAGGGTCTTAGAAACTGTTACAGCCCAGAGCAGCTTAAGGAGACATGAAGACTAAATGTAATGTGGTGTCTTGGATGAGATCTTGGAACAGAAAAACGACATTAGGGGGAAAACTAGTGAAATCTGAAGAAACTACAGAGTCTGCCTAACAATTCTTGCCTGTATCAGTCTTTATAGCAATTGTTATAAAATGATCATTTTCCAACATCAGCTCTTCTTACATATTGATCAGTTGACATGATAGTTAACATAATATCCTTCTCTCTCACCCAATTTTATTGATCTATATTACTGTGGACTCATGAATTTCTTCTCTTTTTAATGGTTAGTAATTCATTAATGTTCATAATCATTTTAGTGGTCAAGTTATTCCATATTTGGCCAGTAGGAGCCAAATATGGAATAACTTGACCACTAAAATGATTCAAGCTTCTTCTTAACGTACTTTTGACATGCCCCTTCATTTTCTTGAGCACTTTCTGACTTTATGGGATAGCAAGAGTTTCTAGGTTCCTCTTGTACCTTCCTTCTTGCAGCCATGGAATCAGCTATTACTCTGAAGAACCTTGATTCCTTTCAGTGAGGATTAGTTACTATTAGAAACCAAGATATGAGCACTGGGTGAAACATAACACGTGACACATGTTCTTTCAGTTATCTTTCTTTGATAATGGTGGGACCCCTATTTTTGTGACATCTTCTTAATCAGCTTCATGTTTTTTTAAAAGGTTACGTATTACTTTTAGGTCTCATTCTGTTTGTGGTTTTTGAATGCCACATTGGTAAAATGTTGACAAAACATTGCAAGACCACTTTGGAAGTAGTATCCAATTTATACACCACAACATTAATAAATGTGATGACAACTTACATTTGTATGGTGACAAAGATGTCTTTTAAAATGTCCAAACTGCATCATGTGTCTTTCTGTATCTTCACAGTGTTTCCATAATTTATAAGTAATCAAAATTTATTTTATAGGGAAAATTGTGGTGTTAGAAAGTTCAAATTTAATACGGAAGTCAGCAATGAACTTTTAAGTAAATATAGAAGTTAATAAGCTATTCAGATCCTTTATAAGTATATATATATAATCATTCATTCCACAAAAGTTTTTGAATATCTACTAATGTACAAGCTATATCAGATGCTGAGACTATAAAAGTAAGTAAAAATAGTTATGATTTGCTTCCTTGTGGAGCTTTAGATATTAATCATATTATAACATTTTTGAATATATTTAAGCATCATAGTATAGTCGTTTAACATACCTTATGATTTATTCTCAAATTTTTCTTTGTTTACCATCATTTAGAGATAATGAGTTTTAAAATTTTGTTTATTGGCTATTTAGAACAAATTTATAAAAATAACTCTTAACTATGTTGAACATATTAGAGTGCATACTTATTTTTGAGGTCCTATAAAAATTTTATTTTTTTTTATTTATTTTATTTTTCTATAATATTTGTAGATCCCATATTATGATACAGTTGTTTGTAATTCATATTTGATGAGTTAGCTAGGTATTAGTTTAGTTTAGATATATGGATTAGCTAAAAGTTTATTATCTTTATAAAACCTGCATATAGATTTGAATTATTATGTGTTGGTTAGAATATTAGTCTTAGGATCTAAAGTGCTTTAAGTAAATAGCAGAATCTACAATTTGTGGGTGGATGGTGGCAACATGGTAATGTGTGTGTGTGTGTGTGTGTGTGTGTGTGTGTGTGTGATGGTATTTCCTTCTAAAATATAATAAAACAACTGAATAGTTCATCACAAAACCTAGAGTTGATGGAAGGAGTTGGTGTAAGATTTTATAATAATCAACTGATTTTCAGATTTTTTTTTCTGCCTTGTTTATTTAAACAGTAACCCCAGACATTTTAAGGTTCTTAGGTTCTGTTTTTCCATAAATAATAAATATTTACTTCTCAAAATATAGGTTGAATAGGCTATTTAGAGTGACTTTTCTCTAAGTAAAATATTTCTTCACCCAACCCTCTACCTCTTTGTTGTTGTTGATTTCTGGATCTCCAGTATCGAGAATGGTGTCTGGCACATAGTGGGCATTCAAAAAATTTTTTTTTAATGAATGAATGTGTAAATATTTCCCTTAAACATTGACTATAATGTAAAGAAAGCTCATTTTGCTTGCTGCCCTAATAGATTTTGTTTTTAAAGTAGCAACGAACATTATTTAGAAGAGTTGATATTTCCTCATACAAAGGGTTACATTCTTTAAAAACCTCATTGATAGTAGAATTTTTTGAAGAATTTAACATAGTATGGGAAAATTAAGGTTAGAAGGACTGAGGTCAGAAGTGAACCTATAAAAGCCCTTTTGATTATTATTATATTTATAAAATATGTTGATGAGGTTTGTTAAATAAAGGAACTATCACTATCATTTCTTACTTCTTTGGTTATGATTGATTCTGTATTGTTAATTTCCATATATCATTCTTCATTTGCTGAAAGCATTGTAGGATTTCTCATCTCTGTGGTTTCAATTAGATGCTTCTAATGCTTCTAATTTTATTTTATTTTTTTGTAGAAAATAAGCAAAATTAGAAGCATTCTTTCTGGTCTAATCCTTTAGCAGACTACTAAATTCTGATTTCTGTCCTGGTTTTAGTAACTCTTATTTAGTTATTTCCTGGATTTTGCTTCCTTGCTCCAGCTCAGTACAGAAACACCAAGTAATTTGATTCTTCGAGATTTTTTTTTTTTAAAAGATGTCCCTTTAATGAAACTACCTGCCCCTATTTTCCTTCCTCCTTTTTGTTCCCCTTCCTTTGCCCTATCAAACCCACAGTTTTAGAGCCTTGGTTCTACCCATAACATCTTACCAAAACGCATGCCTTCCTCATCCTGTCTCCTACACATCTCTCTCCTTAGGCACCAGCTGGGTGTCGATCAGAAGGTCCTGGCTTTTTATTGTATATAACCTGTTATTCATTCCACAAATATGTTAAACATATAGGCCCCAACAAGTCAGCTAATGGTGAACTTTTGATAACTTTCTGTAAAATTATATAAATACGAAGTTAATTGTCAAAGAAATAGAAATTTCTTCTTTTAAAATTAAGGAACCTTTCTAGGGGTTTTGGCAAGTGTGTCTGTGCATATACAATTGTAGGGTACACAGTTATTAGTGTGGAGACTGGAATGATGTTCCTACCTTTCTGACTTCATTTCTTTGGATCTTAGCACAAACTACTTTTGAATTCTGTTTTCTAAGGGGTAAACATGATGTTAAAAAAAAAAGTTTAATATAAGCTTTTCTCTGGTACTTAAAAATTTTTTTTGTTAGTGATTTAAAATGCCACTTTGATGTATAACGTATGAGATTCTTAGTGTTTGAATCCAGCTTTGCCCTCAAAGTTTTATCAGTTGTTCTGGTTGAATATGTTTATACATATATGTACATACATACATATATATATGTATATATATATAATATATTTAGATATTTATTTGCATATTTATTTTGTTTTAAATATTTTATAATACAACAGAATAGCCAATCTTATACAGAGTCTGGGTAATCTCATTGTGGGAAGCCAAGATAATGATAGAGTCTTTTAGTGAAAGAACTATTTTCCACATAAGGTTAATTGCCTCTTACTGAGCAGCAAATAGAGGCTTGAAGTTCTTATTTGATGCTCTAGAAACGGTAATTTATTGTGAATGAACACCCAAATGGAAGATAACTTTTAACTCATCGTGGTTTTTGGCCAGCCATTTAAAACTAAACCATTAATGTGTAGAAACTTAGCTGAAGTTGTAAAGAAGCATAAATGCACATGGAATGTGATTAAATAATTATACTTTACTATGATATTTACATATTAACCACTGAGAGTTACATACTAACTTACCTGTTAGTTGAATGGCACAGAGGAAAATCATAGTTGATTTCTTAATTTTAATGGGCTTCCAAAATAGTGAATACTTATTACTTTTAGATTCTACACATGTTTCAACAAGTAAGTCACTTTATTGGAGATACTTACTGTAACTTAATATTTCTGAATCCTTGTCTTGTTCTTTCCCAATAGTTGCTTTTTTTTTTTTTTTTTTTTTTTTTTTTTGGTACGCGGGCCTCTCACTGTTGTGGCCATTTTTTTTTTTTTTCCCAAATGTTTTTTTTTTTTTTTTTTTTTTTTTTTTGCGGTACGCAGGCCTCTCACTGCTGTGGCGTCTCCCATTGGGGAGCACAGGCTCCAGACGCACAGGCCCAGTGGCCATGGCTCACAGGCCCAGCCGCTCTGCGGCATGTGGGATCTTCCCAGACTGGGGCACGAACCCATGTCCCCTGCATTGGCAGGTGGACTCTCAACCACTGCGCGACCAGGGAAGCCCCCCCATAGTTGCTTTTTTAAAAAAGTAAGTCAACAATCATTCAGAAGAACATATTTTGGGGTGTCATAAATGGAACAATTCAGCTACCCCTACAATGGAACTTGTGTACTCATGTTATTTTTCTTAAATATAATTTATGTAAAATGCTTTTAGCTCTCCAATTAAAGATTGGTTTTGAAATGCATAATATGATAAAGTTTTGCCTTATATGAAATTTTAACATAGTCATTCAACATATGTTTACTAAGCCTCTACTAATATGCATGACATTTTGGTAGGAACTTAACTCAACTTGGTGAAAACTAGGTCTCTACTGTACTAAATTACCCCAAACTAATTTGTTTATTCTTTGTTCACACACTACGTGTTACATGGGTCGACAGGGCCTGCAAGGGCTGTGATGGCCAGGATTCATCTTTATCCTCTGACCTTGCCTTTTATTACCTACCTCTGAACCCCCATTCTTAATGCTCTCAAGAATCAGAACCTCTCCCTGAAATGTGTGCTTTCTTTTTTATTATTCTTCCAAAAAAGGCTTCCTTTGGCTTCAACAGTAGAGATCCGGCACAGACAAATGGATGTTCCTTAAAAAGTGGTTATGAAAACTGGTCAATTAAATTTTCACAAAAATTTTAAAGCTATAAAACCAGTTTTCAACTAATTACAATACTTTTAAAATATGTAAAGGTGACAGACATATACTAAATACGATAAAATGTTGGAAAAATAGACAAGACTGTGAAAAGAAGTAGAAATCAGTATAAATTGGAAAATTCACTTATGAAACACAGAAATTTAAGTTGTACATGTAATAGGACAAGACAGCCCTATGATCTTAGTTTTGAAAAACTGAACAGTTCTTGAAATGTTGCTAAGAAGAATATAATTATTAATTATGTCTTAGAATAATATATTCACTAGAAGAATATAGTCATATGTTTAATATATTCAAGAACAATATTCTTTAAATATTTATAATTGGTAAATAGGTAATTTTGATACTTTAAGCAAGTTCAGCAGATTGACTTCTGCAAGACCACATTTTTTTTTTTTTTTTCTTTTTGGCCACGTGGCTCACAGGATCTCAGTTCCCCAACCAGGGATTGAACCCGGGCCGTAGCAGTGAAAGCATGGAGTCCTAACTGCTAGGCCAGCGGGGAACTCAGATTGACTTTTGGAAAATTGGTCTCCTTTCCTGTGCAAAACATTTGCAATACAGTAACACAGAAGTTTTCATAGAGCTTACTTTCTTTGGAGCTGTGTAACCCTGGACAATTTAATTGAACTTTGTAAGACTTAGTTTCCTCATATGTGTAAAATAGATAATAACATTTACCTTGTAGAGTTATTGAGCGAATAAAATGAGATAATTCATGTAATAGTGTTAGCACAATGCCAGACACTTAGAAAGGTTCAGTAAATGCGCAGTTGTTATTAAGTTGTGATAAGGGTTCCAAAACAGAGGTGATACTTCATGAGGGTTTTCTTGAAATTAACTGAATTTCTTAAAGAAACTGTTTTCAAAAGTACTATTAATTAAATCACCAACACTGATTTACTTTTATTTTTATTTCCTTTTAATGAAGATTAAGTACCCTACACAAAATAAGTGTCAAATTTAATTGGAATCTTGATCTCTCCTAACATTTCTCTTTCACAATTCCCTATTGTTTTGATAAAGAGTATGTGTATTTTTGAGAGATTAATTTAAAGTTGGTAGGTACATTCTGGATTTCATTTTACTTTAGATGTCAGGTGTGGCACATTCAGTATCTTTGGTTCAGTAGGAGAATAACTAAGTATGAACTGTAGCCCCATTTCTTGTTGAAGACACCCCAGATGGTTGGAAGTGCACTGTAGAAGGGACAGAGGGCAGAAGTACTATAGTCTAAACAAAGGATATTTGAAGGTAGGGTGTGTATGAAAGAAACCAAAAGGATGGTTGGCTAATGGAAGAAGAGTGACTACTGATTATTTGTATCTGATCCCCTGTTAAGAACAAAATGTATTTTTGCTTAGAAACAAACTTGTTTTATAGCAGTGTTTCCAGACCATGTGCAGGAATGAATTAAGTTAAAATATATATATATATTTTTTTTGCTTTTCTCCTTAGACATTTAATGGGGAAATATATACATGTAGAGTAGGGAGAATATAAATAAGTATGTTTGAGGCATTCCGGTTGTTCCCTGGCATAGTAGTTGTGAGCTGAAGAAAAAGGAAGTGTAAGTCATTTATAAAGCCAAAAACTATTAGTGTAAATGTATTATTCTCCTTAGAGTAAAATTTTAATTTCAGTTTTGCTATGCCATTTATTTGGAAAGTTACCTGTTTAAGGAAGCAATTCATTTGTGTTCTGGAGTTGATGAATTTAAGAGAGCCACATTTTAATCCTTGATTGCCTGAGGATTTTCTTTCACAATACCTTTCTCCTTTAAGTCCCTAAAACTACAGTCCTTTTGAGTGAATAGGGGCTATTTTATACACCACCCTGCTCCCAATCCAATTAAAGGTCCCATAATAGATGGATTAGGGAAAGTTTACTTCTTAGCAGAAATAAAGCTTTAGAAAAATGGTGCCCAGATAGCAAGAGAGAATGTGAGGGAAAGCGGAGAAAATTAAGGAGATAATGGTCAGTAATCTTAACTTGTCTGATGTTTGCGCTGTTCACAATATAGCGGACTTTTAAAATAAGGGGAACAATGCTTCAGATTCTTTAACCATTTTGTTGCTGAAGTTTGGCTGTCTCTTCAATTTTCTTCACTTTTGCTTTTGTTATCTGCATCTTGGGCAAATATGTCTAATCCTTTACTTCAAGTGTCTGTGTGTTTTGTCGCATTTTCTTTTTCTTTTTTTTCTTTCTAAGTGTGAGTGATAGTGTTGGAAGGAGGCAAGGGGATGGAAAAGTTAATCTGGATAACAATCCACTTGCATAATTATAAAAAAATAATGTAATAGCAATGAGTATACTTCAGATTTAATTTTTAAGTGTTGTATATATTTGTGTTTCAAAAATTAAAGAAATAATTTGTTTTAAAAATTATTTTACAAGTATTTTTTGGTACATTTTGTTTCCATTGGCTCTAATAGACAAATATATTTGAATATGGTGATTTACTTGGACAAAACAAAATATAAAGTCCAGAATTAATTGTTTGTTGTTGTTTAGAAATAAATATTACCTTTCATTGCAGATCAGTTGAGTTTTTACTTCAAATCTCTCAACATAAACTTAGAAGATTTTGTCTTTTAGTTGCTTTGGAAAATCTGGTCTTTTTTATCTATGATCAACACATATTAGCCAAAATAAAGAGTTGACCAGGGAAATATCACCTTTAGAACAGTTAAATCAGGTATTTCCAAGTCTATAAAACAACCAATAGTCATTAAAAAAAAAAAATAAATAAAAATAAAAAAAAGAACTATTTCTGAATTGGCTCTAGAACTTTTCTTTTCCAAGGATAGTGGATTGTGGTAAGGCTAAATGTTTAATGAGTCTCTATGTTAAAGGCTGCACTTATCTTCCAATTAACCCCAAGACCACTCTGGCATTTTTGTAAATCCACTGAAGTATTTTGAGTGAGGCCTAAAGGGTAAGCTGCAGGCTGCCTGTGAAAAATGTAAAAAGACTAACCTGCTAACAAACCCTGTGCAATGGGACAAAGAAAGTTTAATCCGTATTATGGTAAATGCAGGCTTAGTGTCCCAAAAGGCCTTTGCAGAGTGGAGCAAAACAAAGAAGGGGCAGCACTAATAAAAATCCAGTGCTTTTATTTTTATACACAAAATTGTTGCAAAAGAAAAACTGATAATAGCATTAAGAAAAGGTTTGAATGGTGGTTTTAAATATGATACTAAACATTGTATTTGTTCACCAATTGAATGCAGTTTGTTGTACATAAAGAAGCTAAAAGTAACATGTGCAGCGTGGTCATGTTAATATTGCTAAAGAAACCTTTAGTTGAATAGTATGATTTTGGAGCTTTAGTTCAAAGTCATAATATCATCGCAACAGTGTTCCTTCTGCAAAATATACAAATACTTCTTGTATATGAAAAATGGGGATTAAAAAGACTTGTTTTGTTCAAGCTTTAACTATAATAGTTTGTTATATGCCGTCAGAGCTTTTGGGAAGCATATGCTGCTTGTGATTATATCTGTATTTTATAATGGGTGAGAAGAAAGAAAAAAAGTCTTTTTCCTTTTCAAATTAACCATTTCCTCAAAAGGATTATCTCTGAATATTGGAAAGCTTAAATTTTATACCACTCAAAAATTAAGGATCGGGGTTATTTTTACTCTAGGTAGGTAACAGAATCATGAGTAACTGTCCCAAAATGAGTTTAAAGAATTTGGTTTCATTATTGAATCACATTTTAAATGACTACCTTAGTGAGGTTTTAAAATGAGTTCCAATCTAACTTATTATTTTCTTTAAACCCTTAACCCCAAATCTGAAATAAAATGTTTACTATCTTAGCCATTGTTCAGAACCTATATACATATTAAAAAGCTTAAAATAGTTTTAGAGATTATATAGCAGACAGTTCTTGTTCACCATCTGATACAGTGTTAGATTGCAAATTCTTTAAAAAAAAGGGTAAAACGTTGAAGTTTTTATTTTAAAAAAGAGATTGTGATTTTTGTCTCAGAATAACAGCATCCATGTGTAGAATTTTGAAGTGCAATAAGTGAAATAAAATAATTCAAGTGAACTTAATATTATCAGATATTACAAAGGACAAAAAATTTCAGGAGGTATTTTGAGATTATAGCAGAGGGATCTTAGTATATTTGAACTTATTTTATGATTGGTTTGTAACATTCTTTTGACTATAAACTTTTGTGAATATTTTTAAATAGTATGTTTCAGTTCATATAGAAGCCAAAAATTTTCTGAAATGATTAGTAAGCATTCTTTTTAGCTATTATCTTAATTGAGGTATTAATAAAGATATTAACAGTTACTTTTATTATAAAGTGCTTCACAGTTTTTAAGGGCCTTCACAAGCTTAATTTCATTCATACCTCACAGCTCTCTGAGATCTGTGGGACAGGCATTAATATTCCTTATTTTACAGATAAGGAGATTGAGGCTTTGTGACCTTAAGCAACTTTCACGGCATCGCATAGATAACAGTTTGTGCAATTCGAACTCAAATCTAGGATAGTGAATTGAAATTCACTACACACACACACACCCCCCATTGCACCAAATTGAATGCCGTGTGCAAGCATGGCACAGCTGCTTCTTCCTCCTTGTCCCTCTCTTCCCTCCTCCTCCTTTCAGTCCTTCTTCCCCTCCTCATTCTGCCTCTTCTCCTCCTTTTCCTTCTCCTCCCTCTCCCCCCACAACTCCCTTTCCCTTCCAGTTATCAGAACATTTTATGCTCATAGAAAGGGATTGATAATGATGGGAAGATAGTATAATATTTAAAATGGATATTATAATCCACAGGAGCTCTGCTTTGACTTGATGTATATACATGTATATATATATATATATATATGCCAGTTTTAGAAATCAAATAATTATTGAGGGTCAGGCCCTTATGTGTAGACCTTGGGAATCCAACAGTGAGCAAGACAAACATGGTTCTTAGTGATACTCACAGAGCTTATATTCCAGCAGAGGGATCAATAAGCAATTCCAGTATATTATAGTAAATGTTATGATAGGGGTGGTATGGAAATGTATATCCTGACACCTGATATATTTTGGGGGAGATAGGAGGAGGGAGTTCATGGAAGGCTTTATTGAGGAAATGACCTTTAAACTGAACTGGAGGAAGACCAGGAATCTGTTGATACTAGATAACTAGGGAAAGTGTATTCCAGACTCAGGGAAATAAACCAGTTTGAGAGAGAGCATGGTTGAGATGGAGAAACAGAAAGAATTGTAGTGTGGTTGGAGCTTAGGGTACAGGGAGCAGGTTGTAGGAGAGGAGGCTGGACAGGTAGACAGATGCCAGTTAAACGCATTATTCTAAGCGCAGTGAGCAACCACTGAAAAGTTTTAGGCTGGTAACTAACCCAATCAGATTTATTTATTTAAAAGCTTAATTGGGAGTAATATTTGTTTGTTTGTTTGTTTGTTTTTGCGGTATGTGGGCCTCTCACTGTTATGGCTTCTCCTGCTGCTGAGCACAGGCTCCGGACGCGCAGGCCCAGCGGCCATGGCCTCATGGGCCCAGCCGCTCCACAGCATGTGGGATCTTCCTGGACTGGGGCACGAACCCATGTACCCTGCATCGGCAGGCGGACTCTCAACCACTGCGCCACCAGGGAAGCCCAATATTTGTATTTTAAGAAGTTTCTTTGCTTTACAGAGTTCTTTTTATATTACCTTTAAAACAATATGTGTACATATTAATATATGGGATATATTTTAGTTGCCCTTTTATAAATGACTAGTATTTATTGAGGTACTCTGGTAATAATAAATCTTTAAAAGAACAGGGCAGGGCTTCCCTGGTGGCGCGGTGGTTGAGAGTCCGCCTGCCGATGCAGGGGACACGGGTTCGTGCTCCGGTCGGGGAAGATCCCACATGCCGTGAGGGGCTGGGCCTGTGAGCCAGGGCCGCTGAGCCTGCGCTCCAGAGCCTGTGCTCTGCAACAGGGAGAGGCCACAACAGTGAGAGGCCCGCATACTGCAAAAAAAAAAGAAAAGAACAGGGCATGTTTGAGCTTTTTGAAGTGATGACTGGTATACTTGCTAAATAAGAAATTGATTATTTCTAGTGTTTCTATTGTTGAAAACCTTTTTTAGAGAAACAGTCAGAGATATAGTTGACCATATATATCTAATTTGCTAGGATCGATCCAATTTGAAATATTTTTTCTTGTAGTCAGATGATTTGTCACCTGATATTTCCACAATTTCTAGTTCAGAAAATATGTTTGCCATACATAAAAGTTTCTGTATTCACCCTGAATTTATTAAAAGAAAAATGAAGATTATTTTTATAGCTTGTGCTTCAAGAAAATATTTGTTAAAACAAATGAATGGGTAAGTGAAACTACCTATTTGTCTGAATGAAATAAAAAGGAGGGAGCATGGCCAATTTCGTTCACATAGCTGGCAGTGGATAGTATCTCCTTTCTAGGTGTGAAATGTTATTCCTAGACATTAAACAAATTCAGGATATATTCCCTAGTGCAAGCTGCCTGCTGGCAACAAGATATAGGAGTTCAATGTGTATACAGAGATAAGAATGACATGTAATTTGTGTTAGAATTTGACTGTTAATTGTGTATAAAGCTGTGGCCTTTTCGAGTCCAAGCATTTGGCAGCCTTGTTAATTGGGGAAAAGAGAGGAAGTTTGAATGAAATTACATGTAGAAAAGATAGACATTTACATAATTAGCAAAGTCCTTTGAGTTAATAAATGTATGTCCATTTTCTTTTCTCGGAGGGTTGGCAGATTAGTACTTCCGTTTATGTTTTTTGTAATACCAACGGCAATTTATTTTCATTTTTGTGTTTTAGTGGCAAGACTCAATATAAAATTATTTTGGTCTGACTTTTTAATACTGCAAGGTATCTTGAATGTTCTTAAAGTTTGCTTTAAGAACTTAAAAAAAATTTTTATATTATTATGGCTATGTCATTATCAAATTTATAGTTAAATGGAAGAGAAAATCTGGAAAGATTGCATAACTGTTTAAATTATTAATAATAATAATTTAATAATTATTAAATTATTTTTGTTTGATTCTAGATTTGTCTTTTAAGGACATTCTTACCTGGTTGTTATACGAAACGGGAACTTGTCTAGAATCTTCAATTCCTTACAGATTTTTTCATTGCTTTATAAAGGCAGGCTCATGTATGATTTGGTCATAACATGAATTTCTAGTGTTTATTACAATGTCTGGTATACAGATAAGTACTTAATGAGTATATCTCAAATGAAGGAAAATGTAATAACAATGACAGGAAAGAAAACTTATAACACATGATGTGCTAGGAGTTTTATATGTGTTAACACATTTAATTCTTATAGTTACAATTATTATTACTATTTTACAG
The DNA here is from genome assembly GCF_003031525.2 of Neophocaena asiaeorientalis asiaeorientalis. Taxonomy (NCBI): domain Eukaryota; kingdom Metazoa; phylum Chordata; class Mammalia; order Artiodactyla; family Phocoenidae; genus Neophocaena; species Neophocaena asiaeorientalis. The sequence goes on from NW_020175066.1 coordinate 1,707,302, forward strand.
TTGAAGAAAGTAAGGTCCAGAGAAATTAAGTAATTTGCCCAAAATTGCTAGAGTCGTTTTGAACCCAGGTAGTCTGATTCCAGAATTTATTCTCTTCCCCATTGGTTACAGGGCCTCTGGGGGATGGGGTAGGGCGGTGGGAGAGGAGAAAATGTCTAGAAGTACGTTTGGGAGGGAGACAGTAGTACATTTGTTGAGATTTATTTCCAAAGTAAAAAGTTGGTTTAAAAGTACTACAAATTGTAGAGTACCGTTCTAAAATGCAATGCATGATTCAGACATAAAATAATGTATGCTTTATTGTCAGATATTTTTAAATGGTAGTAGAAACGACAAAAAATTTAAATGTCTTAAATTGATACCATTGCAAAATAATTTTTCCTATCTCTTATGTATTTTTTTTTCTCCTCAGGTGTTTTTCAAAGAGGGGCAAGGTCTATATTATAAAATAAGAAGTGGTTTGGATGAAAATAGTTTCAGACATATTTTAAGAAAACATTTAAGAAAAAAGACAAGACTCTGAATTTGAAAGGCACCAATTTTCCCAGCCTCACACACACACACACACACACACACACACACGTGCGCATGTGCGTGCGCTTTCCTTGAAGGTAGGACTGGCAATTAGATAAAGTTTTGGCCAATAAGATATAAGTGGAAGTTGCTGGATTGGAGTTCTGGGAAAGTGTTGTGCAGGTGGAGCTGACTTAGCTCAGCTTTGCCTTTTGCTCTTTGTCCTTCTTCCTCTTATCTCTTCCGAAAACTTAAACATAAGAGTTGGAACAAGCCAAGAAAATCAGAGACCTCAAGCTTTGTGTTTTTGAATTACTGATCCAATAACTGGCTACCTTTCGATTACCTTTTTACTTGACAAGAAAGTAAAAGTCTCTAATTTGCTTAAAACATTTTTACTTAGGTTTCACCTATAGCCAGATGTAACCATAGTTGACTGAGCCACCATTTTTTGAAACCATCGTTATGATTTCCTGTGTTTTCTATTAGCAATTGTAAGATTCATATTGAAAATCAGAAAAGTTACTTTATTTATTTATTTATTTTTTGCGGTACGCAGGCCTCTCACTGTTGTGGCCTCTCCCGTTGCGGAGCACAGGCTCTGGAAGCACAGGCTCAGTGACCATGGCTCACGGGCCTAGCCGCTCCGCAGCATGTGGGATCTTCCCAGACCGGGGCACAAACCCGTGTCTCCTGCATCGGCAGGCAGACGCTCAACCACTGCACCAGCAGGGAAGCCCCAGTTACTTTATTTAATAGTACATCTGTATGGTTAAAACTTTTAGGGCAACAAAATAGCTTTAAATTTGGGTTAGTGCTGTCTCGTTTATTCTAAGCAGGATGCTCTGTAAAGTTGATTTTGCCTATATAGAGCCCCTCATCCTAGGTTGTGTGGCTATATCTTCTGTTAGATAATTACACTAATTTATACAGCCCTTATATATCACTGAGTTGGATAATAACAACACTGTAAAAAGAAAAACATTTTTAAGAAAGCATAAGTTGCTATTTTAATAAGGAATGTTATGAACATTCTTGTAATTGCTTATTGTTGCGCTACTTTGCAACTACAAGATTAACCTAGGCTATTTTGTAAACCATGGTAGCATGCCTTAGAATCTTCAGTTTCATTGCTTTTCAAAATGTTGTTCAGCATACTATCTAATAACATTATAGTATAATTTTGAGAATACAAAAATAATTCTGTTTATTAAAATATCTGTTAAACCTAGAATATTTGATATTCATTTTCAAGAGGCAGGAAATATGGAAAATACTTAGAAGTTAGCAACATTTTAATTTAAAATCTATTTAATGTGCTTCAAATGACATCAACATCATTTTTTTTTTTTTTTGGCTGCATTGGATCTTTGTTGCTGCGCGGGGGCTACTCTTTGCGGTGCACGGGCTTCTCATTGCGGTGGCTTCTCTTGTTGCGGAGCATGGGCTCTAGGCATGCGGGCTTCAGTAGTTGTGGCACGTGGGCTCAGTAGTTCTGGCTCATGGGCTCTAGAGCACAGGTTCAGTAGTTGTGGCGCACGGGTCTTAGTTGCTCCGCGGCCTGTGGGATCTTCCGGCACCAGGGCTTGAACCCGTGTTCCCTGCATTGGTAGGCGGATTCTTAACCACTGTGCCACCAGGGAAGTCCCAACGTCTTAATAGTTTAAAAAAACAAAAACCAAACATTACAACAATCACTTAAAATATTAAAGCAATGTTCCTAAAGTACAGAAGTGTTTTTGTTCCCTTATTAATATTGTTTAACAAACTGTTATTCTAAAAGATATTTTAGATATTTCCATTTCTGATAAAATATATATACTTCCAGTAGTGATAAAATAATCTTGAATAGTCTTCTCAGCAATACCATCTTCATTTCCCCTTTATGAACTCTTAAGATATATATGTATCTCAGTTTTTTATTTTCCAGATCACTTAGCATCTTGAATGGTATTCAGGTCAAATTCATGTGCAATATTCTGGTATATGTTACTTTGGGCTAGAATTGTACCACAGAATCACTGCCACTTCCGAGTAATTATCTAGAGCAGACATATCTCTTAACATGCACTTAAAACTAAGTTGATGTTGCAAATTAACTTTCAACTTTTGAAAACTACAGGCATTTAGTTCAATTCAAAGCTCACATTGTAGATTTATTTCAGAATGTTTCCAGTTTTCAGAGGTAGGGAATTAGAACTCTGTTTTGGACTGAATAAGGAAGGTAGTCTAACACAAAAAAATGGCAAATAAAAACCAGAATTTACCTATAAATTGGGGTTATTGATGTAAAAGAATAATTTTGGCTAACATTTTGCAGGTGAAGAGGTACAGAGATGGTTAGTAACTTACTCATGGTCAGAGCTAGTACATGGTAGAGCCAAAATTTAAACCTAGTCAGTTGGTCGCAGAGCCCATGCATTTGAAAATTAATTCACTTAATTATTTTTTAATGTTGATGAAGTTTAGATTTTTTTGTTGAAGTGTAATGTATACAGAAAAGTGCACATAATTATATAACTTGCTGACTTTTTGCACACAGATCCATGAAACCAACAAACAACCAGAGCAGGAAACGAACATTACCACAAGCAGAGGCCCTTTTTGTGCCCCCTTTCTGTCACTACCAGAATTGAAATACTGAAAGATTTTTAAAGTAAATTGGATGCCCAACTGTGTATCCCAAATACTTCTTTATATTCATTAAAAGAATGTAGATTCCTACATAGACCAAAATAACATTATTACCTAACAAAATTTAATAACTTTGTAATTGTCATATGCCATTTTTGTGTATATTTTAAAGTGAAATAATTTAATGGATAAAAAGGAATTTTTTTAAAGCAACAGAGTAAGAAGATAGATTTATAAGTATATTACAAGTTTTTCTTTCATAATAAAGATGAGTTTTATTCTTAACAAGTGGTACGGTTTGACGGCTCAAATATTGATATTAAGTCAGTTGGTAAAGTTTTTCAGGATGACTGGAAGATAATATTCAATGAGCCTTGATTTAAATTTTCCAGCATTTACTGTAAGTCTAGTTTTTAGTCAGTTGGTGAGCATGCACCATTTACAAATAGAAGATTCCCACCCAAATTAGTGGAAAATCTTTTCTCCACAAAAAGGTAGCTATTTTCCCCCTAACAGTTTCAGGACTATTAGAACTCATTTCAACAAGGATTTGTTGTAATGTATATAAAAATGTGTAATTTTTAACAGTCATTTTTCCTTTTCCTTCTTGAAAAGCACAGTATAATTATATATTGGTTCCATTCAAAAGGGCATAGTTTTAAAATCTTAAATCATTATGTCTTTCTATTTTGTGTATATATCTATTCTTCTCTTTCTGTTTTATATGACAGTTATAGACTTCTTCACTAATAGGGCTTGCATTTCAAGATAAGGCTTCATGTAAACAAATTAACTTTTAAAAATAGAGAGCAATTTCATCTGTAATAATGTACCAGTTCATAAATTATCACTGGTATTTTTTTCTTAAAGATAAATGACCCATCATCTAACACATACTATTAGGTAGTATAGATGTCTTTGTGTTCTGGAAGATAAGGCTCTTGTATTATTATACCCTAATAATATGAGTTAATGTTTTAATATTATCGATAAAAGAGCACTTGGATATATTTAATAACCGAACTGAGAAACACTTAATTTTAGTTGTCTGTAGCAGTATAACACAAATTCTCCTGTAAACAAATTGCACTTTTGGAATATATTTTAATGTGTATTCGACAAAGGAGAAAATGAGGTGATTGAAGTTCAATTTGTAGCATGTTATTAACCATTTCCGCCTGACTAGATGAGTAAAAGGATAATGGATGAGGGTTTTATTATTACCTTTCTACTAAAATGAAGTGGTATGAAAGATAAGGTGATGAGATTAATGAGCATAAGGAAAAGGAGTAATCAATCAAGCTCCAAGAAGGAGGTGAGAATGACAGTAGCCTATAAGATCTGTAAGAGCATGCCATATAAAATAGTCTACTTTATCGTTTTTAGTTTTCACCAAACTGTTGAAAACGAACAGTTGCGGCTGGAAGACAGAACTAAAACTAACAAGATAATGTTAAATCAAACATGCATGAAGTTTTGTATTTAGGTTTAAATGGTGTACATGGTAGAGATCTAGCATAGCAGCTGCATTCTGAGAACTAGAAAGTGTATCTTTTGAGTCCATGTGCTGTTATCTTCCTATTTTTGTTGTTTTTTATCTGTATCTTCCTTTAATCAGTAGAATATAAACATAAGGCCCTTCCATTGGACTGTGGGTTAAGCATGGAGTTCCACTTACCCAACTCTTCCTACAGTTTCATATTTTTTATTGATACTTCTTAGAAAAGATTTCAGCAAGCCAGAGTAATTTTGTGGAGGTTGTTGCTTTCATAACAGTATTTAGATTGTGCCCATCCATTCATTCAACAACATTTATTGAATGCCTACAAGGTGCCAGGGACACTAAGTGTTGAGAATACGACAGTAAGGAAATATGGACAATATACTTCTCTTATTGAGCTTAGAGTCTAGTAGGGATAGACATACAAATAAATATGTATGTCATTTGGTGATAATTATCAAAGAGAAAAATAAAGCACTAATGCCTCTCTAATAACATGCTGTTGCAGAAGAGACCTGAATAAAGTGAGGGAACAGGCCACTAGGGCTGTCTAAGGAAAGAACATTCCATGTAGAGAGAACAGGAAATGCAGAGGCTTTAGGAGCAAAAGGACAATTGGAACAGCAAGGAAGCATGGTGTTTCTGGGAAGTTAGCAAAGTGGGATTGAGTTACAGAAAATCTAGAGAAGATAAAGGAGTTATAAAATACAAGCCAAAGTGTTTTGTTTGATTATAAGGGTAGATTGTTCATTCAACAGATATTGAGTACCTAAATTTACTCCCAGCTCTGAGGATATACTAATGAGGATAAAAGTTCTTGCGCTTATGTAGCTTCCATTCTAAAGGGGGTGAGAGAGAATTAATAAGTAAATAAATAGATGAACAAAAAAAAATAGATGAACAAGATAATTTCGTGTAATACAGTGCTTTGAGGAAACAAAACTGGGTGAAGTTGGCTTGGGGAAAGATGATATGGAGATTCAGGTTTAACTCACTCACATTGCTGGTACTTTTCCTAATCTTATTCCTGCATTCAAATCGCAACAGTGAGACCATGGACACAACTTTTTGAGTTTCTCTATCTGTATAATGCTTACCTTACATTACTGTTATCAGGATTTAATGAGATATAATGCATGTAAAACATCTACCATGGGGTCTTCTTTTCTTGCTCATCTAAAATCTAAAAGAGCAAGAAAAGTATCTTGTTTAGTAATTTCTTAGTTTAGGTCTCCCCAGATTGAGATGCTGAGACAAGGGTTCAAGAGTAAGTAGTTTGTTTGGGAAATTCAGGTGACACCAGTAGGGGAGTTGCAAAATGATAGAGGGAAAAGGGAGACAGTGATGGGCACCTATTAAACCTGCTGCTGAAGGGGTTTCTATGGAAATTTTTGGAAAGAGTGCAAAACATGTCACAAAATTATCCCTTCTGAGAGTTGAGGGAGCTTTGATATTTATACATCAACCTCTGGGAATTATTCTAATTAAAGTTTCAGGTACAGGCAGTACTCCCGTCAGGTACAGAGCCCTCAGTCACAGAGATATAGATACTGGTAGTTGGAAGTCTGCAGGAGGACACTTTAAGTTCCAAGGTTTTATGAACAGGGCCCTGAAAATGTCTGTTATAGTCATTATATATTTTTCAGGCAAGAGGTGTTCCTGGGTAATTTAGTATTTGTCTCTAAATTCATATTTTACCTATTCCCTTGATGATTCTTTTCCTAGATCACTTTATTTCTCCCCTTGTTTTCCCTAAACTTTTCTGATTTCTTAACACTTTTGTACCTTCATAGTAGATGTCCTGAAGGGCTAACAACCTTTATGTTTCATGCCTGAGGATGGGCAATTCTCTTAGATCGTCTTCTCAATTTATATGAGCCATGAAGGGAATAAATCACATTGCCTAAGATGTATTTCTCCTTATGCCAGGACAGTCTACTCAAATATTAAGTATCGAAAGATTCAAATATCTACTCATATTAATTACTGCCAAAGTCAGCAAAGATAGTTTGTTCTGCATTTTGGTATGCAAGGTTTGTAAAATGACACGGTGTCTGGCATTAGTTTTTAAAATACTCTAGAAAGAAAAGTATAGAGAAAACAAGAATGCCAAAAATAGATAATTATTGAATCTAGGTGATGGGCACGTACAAATTCACTATATTCTTTTCTCGGCTTTAGATGTATGTTTGAAATTGTTCATAATAAAAAGTAGAAAAAAATTTACTGATTGTTAGAGTCTACTTGTCTTAAGCTGAATTCTTGCTTTAAATATGAGCTAATAGGGGCTTCCCTGGTGGCGCAGTGGTTGAGAGTCCGCCTGCCGATGCAGGGGACACGGGTTCGTGCCCCGGTCCGGGAGGATCCCACATGCCGCGGAGCGGCTGGGCCCGTGAGCCATGGCCGCTGAGCCTGCGCCTCCAGAGCCTGTGCTCCGCAACGGGAGAGGCCACAACAGTGAGAGGCCCGCGTACCGCAAAAAAACCCAAAACAAAAAAAAAAAAAAAAAAAAAAAAAAAAAAAATATGAGCTAATAGTGTTTGTTTTACATGGGGCTCAATGACATCACCACTCCCACCAAGTTAACTAACTAACTTCCTAGACAATACAAACTTGGAAACAATGGAAATTTAACTTTTAGATCAGTACAAAATAGATTAGAAAAGAAACGTGTGTATCACTGTAAAGGTATAGTGGCTTCCGGAACAGTTAGTCTTAATCTCTAAACCCATTTTTTACAGACACACAAACCTACCTGTGCAAATAAGCCAATCATCTGGGGGAACTGGAGAATTCTAGAAGCATAAACAGAATAATTACAGAAGGAATCATTGGAACTACCTATCATATATTGTAGGCATAATATATGGTATTTAGATACATGACAATACGTTCTTTCTGTAGGAAAGGCAACCTCCACACTCTTAAGTCTAGGTGATATGTTTGGTCCCACCATAGACACGGATGCGTCAGGCTGTGATAAGCTAAGGAAATTAAAATTTTAATTATTTTGCTCAACTTCCTTCATTTGATGCATACCAGAAAAACAATCTAATTGTAGTTTGATCTCTTCTGTAAATAGATATAAAAGGAGTAATGTCTTATTCAAAGGACTGAAGATCCCAGTTATTTTACAACTGTATTTTGTGTTTATTTTATAACTTTGCTCTGTTTCTTATTTCCATTGTTTTTCTTTACTAATCTTTTAAAAAAAAATTCCTTGTTATTTTTAAGAAAGTACGATATTACCTACCTAAAAATCCTAATGTTGCTTACACGTTCTTTATTACCTAAAAGCGATCCTTTGCCCTGTGCCTTAACCCACTCCCCTAAGTTAACTTTACGGCCTTAAAAAACAAAAGAATGGACGAATGCTGCTATTTTTAAAAACTCATCAACTTTAAACATTTATATATAGACTTCCTTTTTGTGGAAATTGAGAATGTGTCCCTCTATCATCATATTCCTCTCGAACGATTTCCTCTATCTCATATCCTCCAACTATAGGTATATCATAATCTTATTAATCAGAAGTTGAGTGTACAGCGTGGTGGCTATGTAAATAATGGTTATTGATGAAAACCGTGTAATAATGGTTATCAAATGGTAGATAACTTCTGTATTTTTGCCTAATGGATCCTGATTAGTCAGGCTTAGGTTAGGAAAGCAGAAAGTATTTTCCATAATTCAAAATGAATGGAATTTAATAAATGGAATTGGAGGCTAACACAACCAGTGGAAAAACCACTGCTCATTTTTAAGAATGTGGCAGGGCAGTACAGGAATTGCAGATAAACCACATCTACTAATATGAGTTGTCTTTGGCACCTAAAAGTCACTGCTTCTGCCTTCTGGGGACCCTAGAGAATAATGGTTTCTCATTTTCTTCTGCTGTCTAAATTTTGTGCAAATGCTTTCATTGTGGGCTCTAAACTAAAATCTGCCGGCAAGGGATGTGGGAAATAAAGTTTATAAGTTTTCAGTTCCTGTTGTTGTAGGAAGGGGGACCCCTTCCAGGGCCTGAGAGTGGACTCTTGTCTAACACTTGGAAATGAATTGTCTGAGGAGACACATTTACTGACAGGGCAAAAGACTTCGTTGGGAAGGGGCATCCGGGCAGAGAGCAGCGGGGTAAGGGAACCCAAGAGAACTGCTCTGCTATGTAGCTCGCAGTCTCAGGTTTTATGGTAATGGAGTTCGTTTCTGGGTTATCTTTGGCCAGTCATCTTGCTTGCCCCGTAAATGGTCTGACTCAGGTTCCACCATCGTGGCGCTTGCATCTCTCACCCAAGATGGATTCCAGTGTGAGTGTTTCTGGGAGGTTGGCAGGACATATCGTCTCCTCCCTCCTCCTTTTGGCCCTTCCTGAATTTTTCTGAGTTAGTTTTAAAAGACATACTATGGGCTGGCATGTCCCTCCTTTCAGTCCCTCCTGAATTCTCTTGGTTAGTTTTCAGCTACAATACTGTTTCCTTTATCGGGACCTCCTGTTGTGAGACAACTCAGGCAAGTGGTTATCATTGTGTCTGGCCAAGGCGGGAGGTTTTAGTCAGCAGTTCCCTAACACTACTATACAGGATAGAACTTAGAAAAACAGGGATGGTGCTGAGAGTAAACAAGCAATTTCCAGCACATTTTAGTTGTCTTCCACTTTTCTGCTCCAGCCTCCTGTGTTGTTTGCCTTTTAGGCTTGGCTCATAGCTCTCATTGTAGGATTTATGCTGCATTGGATTTTGTTTCCTAGATCTCATTCTTCCTTTTCCTTGGCTTTTTACTCTCTTGTGTTGTGAATGCTCATCTTCTGGTAACTTCTCAAGAAGTGCATAAGATGTGATTTTTTTTTTGGAGATTTTCAATATCTGAGATAATCTTTGGTGTTTGTTCATGCTTGCTTGATAGTTTGACTGGGTATAGAATTGCAGGTTGAATATCACTTTCCTTTAGAATTCAAAATCTGCCTAACTCTTCCACTGCTGCTGTTGAAAGTGTTAGATAATTCTTATTATTGTTCTTTTGAATAACATTTTGTTTTCTTTTTGGAAAATCTTGGGACCTTTATCTCAGTTTTTTTATTATTTGCCTTAATGTGGGTCTTATTGCATTCATTGATCTGGGCACTGGGTAGACCCTTTATATCTTGAGACTTGTGACCTTCAGTTCTGAAATTTTTTTCCTTTAATTATTTCCTTCTATTTTCTGAAATGTATATCTTGGATTCACCCTTTAATTTTGTGTATATTCTTTCCTTTTTTTCTCTCTTTTTTAAACCCCTTCTGTGACATTTTCCTCAACTTTAAGTCTTTTCACTGAAGGGTTTTGTTTGTTTTTTCCTTAAAATTTTAATTGTAAAGAATTCATTTGTTTTCCTTCCTCTTTTAGAGGGAGGGATAGCTTCTTATCTTTGTTATATGGTTGTAAGGTCTTCTATTAGCTACTGTTTTTTTAAAGTTTCATTCTGTTCACTGAATTCTCTTTCTTCCTTCTGAGTTTATTTTTTTTCTATTTGTTTTGATCTTTGTCATGTTGGAGTCTTTCCTCAAATTACAGGGCTGTTGACTGCAGCCCTTTGAAACCTAATTGGACACTCTGTACTTATATGCAGGTATGTTTCTTGGGCTTTTTCTATAGCATTAGCAGTTGTGAGCCATCCTGCCCATTGGCAAACCCAGTCAAGTATCAGCATCTGAATGCTTTCTCTTTGGGACCCAAATAAGAATCCTTTTTTTTTTTTTAAACCTGTCAGAGGGTTTATGTATTGGGGATGGAAGGAGTAGAGGATGCATAATGAGCCTGCTTTCAGTCTGAGAACAAATAGGTGGAAGTATGTTGACTTTTTCTTTTCTGCTTTGTGGCATTGTGCACCTTATTCCTATTTTCCACTGTGTAAATAATTTCCTAATTTCTCAGCAAATGAATCTCAGGTTTCCCATGGGAGAGAAGACAGGAGAGAAAAATCGGAGAAGAAAAATCTTCAGCTTGAGGGAGAGATTTGGGGTCCACCTAGTCTCTGTAGACTTATAACCTGTCTTCCTCTTTTTATGAACTCATTTTCTGTGTTCCCTAATATGTTTAAGGGCTGAGAATTTTGGGAGGTTTGCAGAGTGAATAGGTGACTTCTTACCACAGTCATCTTGGTGACTACTTAGGTTGTAGCTCCATTCCTTTCGTTAAATTAATGACCACTGTATATATCTTTCTGTCTTCTGAAATGTTACTGAAATCTGTGCTACAGTCTTCCTTTTTATACTACTTTTGTTCTTTGGGTTGATGCCTTTTTATTCCTTTCTACATAGTTTTATTGAGGTTTAGGTTGTTTAACAGATATGAAGGCATTTTGCTGCAGGTAACTAAAACCCCAACTAAAAGTATTTTACATAAATCGGAAGTATATTTCTCACCTACCAGGCAGTTATTAATATGGTTCATCTGTTCAATCATGTATTTAGTTATCCAGGCTTTTTGTACCCCTCTAGTTATTACACACTGTCATATGTTTTCATGTGTGTCTCCCCATGATTGCAAGATGATATGTGATGTGCAGGAAACAGAGAATAAAAATCAAAACAATGAAAAATAAATGAATTAACTATCCGTCAACTTTGTGGCAAACTACACAAATAAGAATTATTTCAGTAACACTGAAAGTATTCTGATTATATATTTATAGTTGGATATGTAATAAGAGTAAAATTTACAAAGAAATTCTTAGACTTACTGTTTCATGTAATATTGATTTGCCTTTTTGAAACTATTATATGTATTTTCCAAGATAAAGGGACTAAGTACTTACATTAATTATTATTAGGAACCAACCTTTTCAGCATAAGAAAAAAGATTCAGATCTAAAATCCAAGAATTAAAAGCACTGTAATCTTAACTTTGAATTAGAAAGATTGGTACTAACTCATGTTTTTTGTTTTTTCCTAAAAAATACATCAGTTTCCAAAACCTACTTGATTCATGGTACCCTTAATGTTTCAGTAATTTTTTTTTTCCCAGTGGCTCTAGGCCATTGGTTCTCAGTCAGCAGTGATTTTAACCATCTCACCCACTTTCTCACCCCCTCTGACAAAACATTTGGTAATGCCTAGACCCATTTTTGATTGTCATAGCTGAAGGAGTGCTGTTAGTATCTAGCCAGGGATACTGCTAAACATTGTGTAATGCACAAGATACAGTTCCTCACAACGAAGAATTATCTAGTCTAAAATGTCAATAGTGCTGAGGCTGGAAACCCTACTCTAGCCTAAAAGAAATGCTTAACAGCTCTGTTTATTAAACAGTTAGATCCAAACGACTTACAAAGTATTTATGCAGTGGTTGTTTGAAAAAATAATGCACATAAATTAAAAGAAAAAAATATTTTTTTATTCTTAAATAACCATAATTACTTATTAATGGGATGTGCTTCTCTTTGGTATTGCACAGCTTCTTCTAATCTTGAAATCGTATCTCCATTCTTATTTCCTGATCCACATTGATTTTAACATGACACTTGCTGCTGCTGCTGCTGCTGCTGAAAACTCAGTTTTGCAACAATGTGACATGACTGAAAGAAATGTCTTGTGATCTAATATTAAAACTTGATCTCAAGCTAGTAGCTCATATGACATTTGACAGATTTGATTATTGCTGTGTTCCTTAAAAAGTATCCTGCAGTGTCCTTGTGAGTTTGCTGCAGTGACCTGGGGTGCCTCAGAGCACATGTTTCTTAGTTGTTTCTACTTAAATTTGTCTGGAAGCATTGAATGCTCCCAATGCCTAGATTATGGTCTCTAAATACCATTTTCTACTAAAAGGAAAATTCTCTATATTGAGAATGTGAAACTTTTCCTATAAATCACTGAGCAGATTCCATGAGATGCTTGCATCTCATTTGGGGGAAATGATTGATTCTAGGAGAAATTAAATGATGCCATGAAGAAACAATTAGCCAAATACAGCATATGGGAAATTTTATAGGATAAATAACCCAGTTTCTTTTTTAAAATGGTATAAGGAAGGGGAGATTCTCCTTGAATAAAAACATGAAAAGCATATCAAGTAATATGTGGACTTCATTTCATTACTGTTTGGAACCAGTTAAAAGGGAAAAAGGGTATTTTTGAGACAGGGGATTTTTACATGTGGATAATGTTAAGGAATTGTTTTACATGTAATAATGACATCATGTTTGTGTTAATTAGAAAGGGATCTCTTCATCTGTTAGAGATCCATATGACACATTTATGGATGAATATTATGATTATTTACTTTAAAATCACCCTAAAAGAAAAATACTCCCCAAAGAAGATATTCACATAGGAGAGAGAAGATACAGAATTGTCAAACTTCTTGAAATTGTATGATGGGTACATAGACTAAGTCTATTTTTATGTATGTCTGAACATTTTCATAATAAAAAGTTTTAAAGGAAGAGAAGTGAAAGGAATGAGAATACAACAGCACATCTTTACTGAGAAAATTATACTTTTCCTACAGTTTGTCTCTGTTTGCAAGTTTCTTTATGAGTCTCATTAACTAAAACAAAGACAGTCTGTCTGTAAGAGAGGGCATTATGGAGCAAGAGAAACCTCTCTTATAGAGGAAGGCAAGGAAGAAGAGTGTTGGAAAAGGAGGTTAAGTGATCTAACCTTTAAAGTTAGTCATAGGGCAAGAGAAGAGGTTAATTATAGTCACTTTGCCAGGATTAACCAGAGGAGAGCTAGTATATTCCTTATTTTAAATTAGTAAAATGTCATTCTGAATTTAATCAGACTTCTATTTTTTTCCCCTATAGGTAAAGAATGTAGTCTATGTCTAGTTTTCTCATCAGCAATAAAAAATCATTTTTCTATATTTTGATCTTCGTGTACTTGGTTAATAGGAATCTATTCCTGACAGATGAATCTTGTTTTGTTTCTGTTTCTGAACGTGTAAGATTAGTGAGTAAACTCTGGACCAAGGTAATTCCACCCTGTGAGGAATGTCAGGTAGCCAGCCAGCCTCCCTCTCTAAATAATGTTTACTCTTTCTTCTAATAGCAAGACAAATGGGGAGAGAACAGAAATTTGAGAGGAATACAGAAAAGCGTATTTGAATATGGGAAGAGATATGCCTATAATGGCTTTTCTTGTCTGCCACCTTAGCATAGTATAGTGTATATACTTTTTTTTTACACTTTTAAATTAGACTGAAATAGCAGAAATTTAGAAGATGCTCTAATGTAAAAGAGAAGTCAGATGTAAGTATATATTGAATAATTGGTGGTTTGTAAAACTTATGAAATGTCTTTATCATTGTATTACTGAATCTTGGTTTTTTAAGCCTATGCCATCATTTTTTTATAATATTATAACTATCTGAAAGGGAAGAATCTACACTAAAACTGAAACATCAGCTAAAGTGAACTTCTATTTTCTTGTTTTTGTTGTAGAGATCTGTGGTTAGTTTGAATGATGACCTAATCTATGTCAAGAGGCAGGTAGGCCATTTATCTAGGACACAGCCCATTTTCACACACATAGTCACTGAGGCTGAATTATTTGCTATCTCATTGGATAGTGTGGATTGAACTTGAGTCTCTGATAAATGGTCATCAAAGTAATGAATCTTTGGGACTATGAAAAAAAGAACATAACTGAAAAACTATTAAACCAAAATGTGTTTTCTTAGAAGGAAAAAGAAAACCCACCAGACTGTTTCATCTGCTGCCTAGAAACAGCATGCAGTAATATTTTGTTGTTTTCCAAGTATGTAGAATATGAACAATACCTTTTGATGCTCACTTTATAGCTGATATCTTACATAAAAATATTAATAGAAAAAAATGGTATATAAGTCTATTTTTGGTAGTATATATTTTTAAAGAAATTTAGCCTTAGTAGAATTGGTCCTGTGTAGTTGGACAACGTTTTAAGGAGATCCTGAACTTTCTGAACAAATATCAAGATATACGTAGGCTATTCTTAGAAAATTTTAATTGTTATTATTCTCTATAAAATTATTGCTTCTGTCAAGTTTTGGGGTTGAGATGGGAAGAAGCTAAGAGGACTTTTGCCCTTGGATGATTAGAATTCAGAGTTTTTATATGGTTCAGTCACTTTTTGGTCAAAATAGCACTTTGTGAGCTAACCTATGAATTGAACTAAAATTTATAACATTGTTTTGATGGGCTAATTGCTAGTTTATGGCCTGTGTTTTGAAACACACCACATTTGTAGGTTGAAGGGACTATTGCCTTTAGCCTAAGTACAAAACTTAATATTTTTTTACTCAGATTGCTACCTACTGTATTTCTTTATCAGTGAAATGTATAAGTACAACTATAGAACCCCTCTATAAATATAATATCAAGTTTCAGAAGCAAAGCCCATATTATTGATAAATGTACAAAATACCAATTGAGTTGGTTTATTTTCCATTAAGTAAAGCATAGTGAAATCGGTGTTTATGTGCATTGATCTTGGGTTATCCCTAAGAAACTCCAGGGTTCAAATTAGCCTGGGTGTACCACCCATGTCCACTCCAACCTTCATGTTTATCAAGGTAAAATTGTGTTGAAATAAACATTGGAAGATGCCCATGGATTAATTTCTGTGGAGGGAAATGTGGAGTATAATCTTTTGCCTTGGTGAAAAGTAATGTCAGCAAAGGAAGGTAGTGTGGATTGTTAGGTGAAATCAATTTCTGCTACTCCTGTCCTGCTCCAGTTATTCCATTTTATGACTAAGTATAAAAAGCTTATAGGGGACTGATCTGCCCTGTCCTTGAGTAATAAATATAATAAATACTAGTCTGTACTTGTCTTAACAAAGCCTAAAACAAACATGAAAAGGAACTGTCTGATCCACAAGTAAATTAACTGTCTTCCAGAACAAAATTTCACCCCTCTCTAAAGAAAGACAACAAAATCTAAGCAAAATAATTGTAATGAGTCCACAATATCCAATATAAAAAGATTCCAAGACATACCAAGAAATGTGATTTGAAGAGAAAAATTCTTTAATAGCAAAGGTCCCAGAAATGATAGAGATTATGGAATTAAGAAATCTAATATATATGTGTGGAAAGATAAATAGATAAATACTCCCCATTAGTTTCACTCTACCCACCTCTTTCCAAGGGTGGGCCAGACCTAGTAACAACTTCCAAAGAACAGAGTAAGGGAAGGGAGTAATAGTGACTTTACCATGGAAAAATCTGCCAAATGATACTTTAACTAAGTGGTGACGGTTACTGTTATCAGTGATGTCAGGTGAATATCATGTAACTCCCTCATAATGTGACTTAAAGCACCCTTCACCTCTATGATATTAGTAGCAAAAACCCATAACCCCATTATAATCATGAGGAAAACAACAGACAAACCCAGAGTGTGAACAGTTTACAGAATTTCTGGCCAATACTCTTCAAGATTGTTAAGGCTATGAAAAACAAAGCAAGACTGAGAAACTGTCCCAGACCAGAGGAGACTGAGGGGACATGAAAACTAAATACAGTGTGGTATTTTTTTATTGGATCCTAGAATAGAAAGGGGACATTAATGAAAAAACTGGTGAAATCATAATAAAATCTAGAGTTTAGTTAATGGTAAAAATACATAAATGAAGAAAATAAAAAAACTTCTGTGTAAAAAAAAGCAGTTACAAATATATTCAAATATTTAACAGAAAACAACAAAATAAGGAAGCCCATGGGGAATCTTAATACAAAAATGGGAACTATAAAACAGAGCCAAATGAAAGTTTTAGAACTGAAAATTATAATATTTGAACTGAAAACTTAACTAGATGTGCTTAACATTTTATTTGATACCATAAGAAAAAGATCAGTTAAACTAAAGTCAAGGCAATAGAAACTCTGCCAATGGAAGCACAGAAAGAAAAAACAGTCATACAAAATGAACAGGACATTAGTCAACTATGGGACAATGTCAAGTATATATGACATAATACAAAAATACATATACTGTGCAAACACTAATCATAAGAAATGTGAAACCCCAATATTAAAAATGGATGAAATGGATTTCAGGAATATTGGCAGAGATCAAGAACGTTTTATAATAAGAGGTCCAATTTATCAAGAAGATATAACAATCCTGAATGTACATATGCTGAATGTATATATGTCTGTGGTAGACAGGCTAAGTGTTCCCTGAAGATGTCCATATCCCAATCCCCAGAATTTGTGAATATGTACCTTACATGAGAAAGGAACTTTGCAGAGCTGATTAAGTTAAGGATCTGGAAGTGGGGAGATTATCCTGGGTTATCTGAGTACCCAAAGTAAATACAGGGTTCTTAGAGAGAGTAGAGATAGGAGAGATCAGAGAATGAAATGTGATGTCAGAAGCAGAAGTCAGAGTCAGAGAGAGATTTAAAGATTCTACACTGCTGGCTTTGAAGATGGAGGAAGAAGGGGCTGCTGGCCAAAGGATGCATGTAGTCTCTAGAAGCTGGAAAAGACAGGGAAGTGGATTTTCCTCACAAGCCTTCAGAAGGAACTCAGATTGGTGTTGTTTATTTTAGCCCTCTAAGATCTATTTCAGAATGGTAACCTACAAGACTGTAAGGTAATTTTACATGTTTTAAGGCACTGTTTGTAGTGATTTGTTATAGCAGCAATAGGAAACTGACATAGCATGAAATAATAGAGATTGTAAAATAGGAAGCAAAAACTGAAGGAACCAAAGGGAGAAATAGATCTCCCAATAGATTGAATAGATTCAATTTTTAGCTGGAGATTTTAAAATTTCTCTCTCAGTGATTGATAGAACAATAGGCATAAAGTCAATAACTATATAAAAGACTGGAAAAATGCTATCAACCAATTTGATTTTAGGATTTTCTATGTATAACATCATGTCATCTACAAATAGTGACAGTTTTACTTCTTCCTTTTCAGTTTGGATCCCTTTTATTTCTTTTTCTTGTCTGATTGCTATGGCTAGGACTTAAAACTATGATGAATAAAAGTGGCAAGAGTGGGCATCCTTGTCTTGTTCCTGATCCTACAGGAAACTCTTTCAGCTTTTCACCATTGAGTATAATGTTAGCTGTGGGTTTGTCATATATGGCCTTTATTATGTTGAGGTATGTTCCCTCTATGCCCACTTTCTGGAGATGGTGCTGATAACATAGATGTATAAATTTATTAAAATTCATGAAGCTGTATACACCTATTATCTGTGTATTTTACCGTATGTAAGTAATACCTTAATAAATTTTTAAGTATGAAAATAGTGATTGATTTCAGCACCTAAGTATTTTCTCTTCTTTTACTTTTTACTTGTGGGGGCTTTGAATGTTGAAGGTGATATTATATGGAATTAGTTTGCTTTCATTTAAAGGTTGCTATTTTTGATATAAATTATGAATGAAGTAAAATAAACCAAAGAAAAAAACGTGGCCTAGGAAAGGTCTATATTTGTATCAACATAAAAACACATGGACAAATACGAACAAACCTTACTATTAATGCTACAGGCAGAGGTCAAATAGATAAGTATTTTAGCCTATTGATCCTCAGAAATAAAATATACTCATTGAACCCCAGTAAATTCCTATTCTGCTCTCATTGTTGTAACAGGTATACAGAGGTGAGAAATAGAAGGTAAGAAAAAAGGTTTGGTGAGCTCTCAGATGGTTACTGAGGTCCATGTTGGTTTTCATTTACCTTTTCTAAATCAAGTCTTCACTCCATTGACTGTGAAGGACCGTGACCTGAACCTGAGGTAATTGACGGAAATCAGGAGTAAAGCATTTAAAATTGAAAGGAGTTGTATTCTTGTCTTTAAAGACAGTGAGCAGGAAGGCAGGCTGCTCCTAAGTGATGAAGAACTCTAAGAATCTATAGAAAGAATTTTGGAAACTTTAAAGGAGAAAAAAAGTAAATAAGTTGAACTCTGAAAACTACTGAAAGAAAGAAAAGAAAACGTCATTCTTATCCTCCATGACAATATACAAAAAGTGATAACATAGTCAACAAATTTAGAAAATGGTGACATACCTTTTCTCATTCAGATTTTAATAAATGTTTTTATGCATACCTACATAGTTTTATTATATCAATAAATGTAATCAACTCAGTGGTTGTTTTTGTTGCATGTGTGTTTTATTTTCAGGCATGCTTTTCCCCCTCTTTTCTTGGCTCTCCTCAGCCCCATCTCCTTCCCCACAGATCATCTCCCTCCATACCTAACATATATTAACAATCTAATATGTATCCTTTCATATTTTTCTCTGTTTTCATATAAATTTTTGTGGTGTTCGTGAATTTTTTTGTTGATTTACAGAAATGAAATCCTATTATAAATGCTTTTTGGTATATTGTTTTTCTTGCTCTACTATATTTTGATGCTGGATATTCAGCCAAGTCAAGCTGATGTGGGTTTCATTCATTCTTTTCAATAACAGAAGAAGATGATGTATCATAATTTTTCAACCATTTTCCTAATGACATACATTGGATTTCATAGTTTTGTTTACCATTTTTGTTTATGTCACTATGAAAAATGTGGCTATCTTTATTTTTAATAAGTAATGTAAGCCTGCTTTCCAAAGGGGTTTTACATTTCATGTTTTCACCAGCAATATACACTTTTCTTTGCATTCCTGTCAGCAAAATGTGTTATAGCTCCTTATCACATTTAAGCCTGATAGTTGTCTTCCAGAGTGTCAAGAACTATCATGGACCTGAAATTTTACGTTACTTGCAAGGTAACAATTTATCTTGCCAAAATTTCCTGAATGCTAGCAGAAGACGTGAGACGCCTGGGTCAGAGGCAGAGACCTTTATTACAACACAATGAAGAGAATAGCATCATGTTAATGTCTGTTCCCCTTGCCCCCAAGTTTCTCGAGGTGCTGTGGACTTAATTGTGTCCTTCGTTCGTGTATTGAAACCCTAACCACCACCACCACCACCACCACCTGCCCCTGCATTGTGACTGTATCTGGAGATAGGGTCTTTAGGAGGTAATTAAGTTTTAATGAGGTCATGAGTTTGGTGCCCTAATGTGATAGGACTTAAAAGAAGAAGAAGAGTGATCTCTTTCGCTCTCTATCATGTGAGGATACTGTGAGAAGGTAGTCATCTACAAACCAGGAAGAGAGCTCTCACCAGGAACTAAATCTTCTGGCACCTTGACCTTGGACTTCCCAAAAGTGTGAGAAATGTATTTCTTAGGGTTAAGCCACCTAGTCTGTGATATTGTATTATGGCAGTATGAGCAGACTAAGCCAAGAAGCCCAGACAGATACTGTGCACCCACTGAGTTTACATCCCAGTTGAGCAACCTCAATCTTTA
This sequence comes from Neophocaena asiaeorientalis asiaeorientalis, assembly GCF_003031525.2. Taxonomy (NCBI): domain Eukaryota; kingdom Metazoa; phylum Chordata; class Mammalia; order Artiodactyla; family Phocoenidae; genus Neophocaena; species Neophocaena asiaeorientalis. The sequence goes on from NW_020175066.1 coordinate 1,727,242, forward strand.
GGAACCCAGAATGTTTACAATGGACAGTGAAGTCTGACCCTTGCCCCAAAGGTCATCATTATCTTTATTATACTGGACAGTAAACAAACTTACCCTTTGCTCTGAAGCAAGACACTGTCTCTCTCTTCCAAGGCTGTTCTCTATACAAACATCCTTGAAAAGAATGTCTGGAACAAAAGGGCAATTTTGCCTTGCTCTGAACTCCTGCAGAAACATCAACACCCAAAACAAAGTTGTCATGATTATCTTATGACTTGGTCCTTCAATCTCTTTCTGTTACACTCTTCTTTATTCTGTCATACATTCAATATACTATCTTTAACAGGTATCTAACTTTAAATTTATTGTACATGTTTAACACCTTTTTGAGATGTCTCACAAGCTACGTCCTTACTCATTATCTCTACTTAACATAACCTGTGAATTTTGCCTGTATCTCATACCCTGCTCTCAGTGTTTAATGTTTCTTTTGGTTTTCATCTATCCCGTTTTTTCCCTTATCTTCTATAGCAGAATTGAATATTTTTAGATAATATAGAAAATTCATATTACATATATGTTCAGGATTTTTGGAGGGGGGTGAGGTATTAGAAAACTTATATTTCTGTTAGGTGCTGATAATTCATCATAGGGGAATGATACTTTTATAGGATTTTTTCCCAATTTCTGGAAGAGTGTCCACTTTTTTGTTCTTATAATACATTCCTTTTAAAGTGAACCAAATAATAAATTTTTGGTACTTATGAGAGGTCATATTAACCACCCTCTCCGGGAACAGTAAATTTTGCTAACCTTGATTATGGCCCCACTGAATGCCCTTACTAGGAGCTGAGACAGAGTTCACTGTTTTACAAAGTCTAGAGATCTCTTTTCTATTTAGTTTTGAAACTAATTGTGGAAGCAAGGAGTGGGAGATAAGGAATAATTTTCAGCAGAAATAGTTAATTTCATCATTTATTCATTAAGTATACATTCAGTTATATAATGTACTAAGTACTCCAGGTTTATAGAATTGGTAATACGTATGTCTACCTAAGGAAATTTATTGTCTGGTAAGGGATACATTACAAATAAATGGAATTCGTACTAGGCCTGTGATAGCAGAAAACAGAGAATTGTTGCATCTGCTTGGGAAGTCAGAGGTTTTACAAAACCTTGACTTGGCCTTTAAGGATGAGAGTTTCACCATGGAGGAAGTACTAGGTAGTGGCTTAGAGCACAGTGTTAGAAGCCTGATAGACTTGGCTGTACCACTTACTAGTTATGTGATATTGACTAAGTCATCTAACCTCTCAAAAATCATTTCCTCATTTATAAAATGGTGAAAATATCTATTTCATAATGCCATTTTGATAATGAATTGAAATAAAGCTCTTAACATAGATCTTGGCATATAGCGAGCTCTAATTAAATTGTATTTGTTGCTGCTGTTGCTATTACTGTCTACTACTACTGTAATACAAGCACCCTCACTACCTCCTCTACCAAGCTCATTAAGAGTTTGCTTTCCAGATAAGACCACCAACACATGGAAGGCATGTAAGCATGAAACAGCATAGCATGGTTGAATGAGTATATGTTGTGTGACATGGTTGGAACATGAAATATGTCTGAAAATATTCAAATACGATGAGGACTTGCTCTAAAGTAGATTTCAGTGTGCATGACTGAGAGCAGATGGATGTAAGTGCTGATAGGGAGATAGAATCTATTGAACTTGTTGACTGAGAGATGACTGAGGTCAAAAGGAATGATATGTAGGCATTAGGATGACTCAGATTTCTGTGTGGTTTTTGTGATTCCCTTTAGCAAAATAGTGTGTAATGGACTAATGGTAGCTCCTGAGGGGACAATAATGAGTTCATTTTTGGGTATGTTGAATTTGACAATTTAGAGGATATTGTTGTGGAGGTATCTAGTAAGTGGTTGGATATGAGTCCAAAACTGTCCTCTCCATGTAGAGGTAATCACCTCTAATGTCTTATCAGTAGATTCTAGCACTCCTGTGTGGTTTAGTATTAGAAGCAGTGGTCATGGATGAAATCCCTCACTGTAAAATGAGAGGGCTGAGAATTCAGCCACCCTTCTAAAATCCAAAGAATGTCAAATTGGAATACACAAAAAAAGGAAACTGATGTAGACATTCTTGAGAAATGTAGGGGACAGTTGGGTACATTCAGGGATAATTTGTGAAAGTGCAGGAGTGGGAAAACTTCTCTTGGTAGTTCGCTGTCCATTGATAAAAATTGTCCAATTTAGTGGTATAAAATTGTATGTAATATTCCCTTATTATTCTTTTAGTCTCTGTAATCCATAGGGATGCTTTTTCTCTTCTGATATTGATAATTCCTGATATCATTCTTGATTTTGGTAATTTGTGTCTTCCCTCTTTTTTGCCTGATCAGTCTGGTTAGAAGTTTATGTATTTTATTGATCTTTTCCAAGAGCCAGTGTTTGGTTTCACTGATTATTTTTTCTCTATTTTTCGATTTTCTGTTTCATTGATTTTCACTTTAATTTTTATTTCTTTTCTTTTGCTTACTTTGGGTTTAAGTTGCTCTTATTTTTTCTAGTTTTTTTAAGGTGCAAGCTGAATCATTGATATGAGACCTTTTTTCTTTCCCACTAATATAGGTGTTTAGTGCTAGAAATTTCCTTCTAAGTACTACTTTAACTGCCATTCCACAACTTTTTATATGTCGTGGTTTCATTTGTATTCAATTCAAAATACTTCCTAATTTTTTTCTCAGACCCATGGGTTTACTTAAAAGTATACTATTTCATTTTCATATTTTGGGAATTAAAAAAAATCTTCCTGTTACTGATTTCTAATTTAATTCCATTGTTGTCAGAAAATATACTTTTATATGATTGGAATTAACTAAATTTATTGCAACTTGGTTTTTGGCTCATAATGTGCTTTATCTTTGTAAATGTATATTCTACTGTTGTTGGATGGAGTGTTCTATAGATGTCAGTTCATGTTCAGTTGTTCAAGTATTCTATATCCTCACTGATGTGCCATCTACTTGCTTTATCAATTATTGAAAGGGGAATGTTGAAATCTGTTTATAATTGTGGATTTGTGTATTTCTAGTTTCGGTTCTCTCAATTTTTGCTTCATATATTTTTTAAGCTCTGTTATTCAGTTCAGAAACCATTAGGATAATTATGACCTCTTGAGGAAATGATCTGTTATTATTATGAAATGACCCTCTTTATTCCTATTAATGTTTTTTTGCTCTAATATCTACTTTGTCCAATTTGATGTCTTTTACCAATAATTCTATCATTTGTGTTATTTGATTAATTAATTTCTCTCCTCATTATGGGTTATATTTTCCTGATTTTTTTTCAGGCCTGGTAATTTATGAATTGAGTACCAGCTGTTGTGAATTTTACCCTGTTGTGTGGTGGATATTTTTGTATGCTATAAATATTTTAATTCGTTTTTCTAAGATACAATTATGTACCTTGGAAATGGTTTGATCTATGTGGATCTTGCTATTAAGGTTTGTTAGGCAGGACCAGAGCAGCATTTAGCCTAGGGCTAATTTTTCCCCGTCTACTGAGGCAAAACCCTTCTGAGTACTCTAACCAGTGCTCGATGAATTATGAGATTGTTTTTTGCTCTGGTTGTGTGAGCTCTGCATATTGTTCCCTGTAATTTGGGGGAATGATTCTCAGGTTGTTTTCTTAAGCTGATCAGATCTCACCTGAAGACTGCAGATCTCAGGAGCTCTGCTACTTTTCAGCTTTCTCCAATCTGCTACTCTGACTTGCAGTTTTAGCCCCCTTGATCTCATAGTACTTCAAGCTGTTTTCTCTGTTCCTAGAGACCACTATGTTCCTGCCTGCTCTGGGGCTTGCAGAGTCTCCTCTGGCAGAGAGCTGGGGCAGTAGGTGGTGTCACCACTTTTTTTTTCCTGTCTCTCAGAGATCACTGTCTTTCACTGCTTGGTGTTTCATCTCTTAAAAACAATTTTTTCCACATGTTATATCTGTTTTAAATATTTTTTGTGTGCAAGGGTAAATCCAGTCCCTGTTACTCCATCTTGGTCAGAAGTTGAAATATGCTGACCCTTGAATTTAATTTTTTTTTTTAAATGCTGTGTTGTAGTTTTCCTTTTCATTTTTCTGTCCCTTTCTGCTTTGTGTTATGTTTGTGTTCATGTGTTCCCAGAATCTTAGACTGTATGTAGTTTGTGAGGTTGAGCTGACTCTCCATCCATCAGTCAATGTCTTCCATGTTCCTGGCACCATGTTTGGTATGTGAATAGAAAGATGACTAAGACCAGTGGCCTAATCTCAAGAAGCTCCAGGAAGTAGGAACTCCAATCTAGTGAGGGTGTGCAGTGTTATTGAGTTATGCAGTGAAATCATGTTAGCCCTCAAATCTTATTTAAATAGCACTCATAATGTTTTCTGTAATATAGGTCCTTTAAAAAAATACCTTTTTAGAAGATTATATCTGAAGCTGAATATGAGCACAGTATTTAGTTTCATACTCTAACATGGAAGCAAATAAGAACCTATACTAGTCATTTATAATTGACTCCAGCTAAACAAGATGAGTACTTAATAGGAGGAAGAAAGCTAAAAAAAATGAAGTGGAAAAGTATTTCCCTCTAATTAGGAAGAAAGTGTCCTGATTTTAGCATCAAGTTCTAATGTAACTTTTTCCTTTTCCTTTTTATTTCTGTTCTCTGTTGTGTTTGAAGAACAAAAGCAAATTTCTTGAAGATAAACAAAGGTTTTCCCTTTAATTAGTTTAAATAGGTTAAATAGGTCACCAGAGAATCTTCCAATGACTAAACCATGTTGTATCTGCTACAAAGAGATAAGTAGTCTAGCTACAGGCTGATATTACTCCAATTTGAAGATTGGGTTTCCTGTATGTAGGGAGGGCGTTTGATACCAATCTGAGATTGAGATTGAGTTCATAAAGTAAGAATTGGCATCGAGAAGAAAGATAGTTTGTGTCCATTGCTTGTTTTAAAAGTATATATTATAGAATATTCCAGCACATTTAAAATTAGGTGGTTTTTTATTAGTGCTGATTTAAATTTAACTCTTTGTTCAGGAATAGAAAGCTCATGACCTTAGAGAGTCAGTGTGCAGAATAATAGCTAAGAACATTTTGTAACTTGAATTCAGTGACAATAGCATGTCATTCTCACAAGTTTTTGAGAAGTAACTAGGAATTTTTCCAATCTAAATGGAAAAATTATAAGGTATTATTTATATTACCATTTCCTTATATCATACATGTAAGGAAAATTAACTATAAATATTTTTGAAGAAAAAATAATATGGATATTGTTAGCATAAAAAATGCAAAAGTGATTTTGGGAATAAAAAGTTAGGCAGACTGGTATTAAACCATTTTGGGGAGAAAATAGCTAAACTAGAGAAATGTCTTTTTTGACCTTTTTCTAATTTTGAATATAGATTAATGCATAAATTAATGCATGTTTATGTTTAATTTACCTCAGTAAAATGAAGGGTATTGGTCTAATGATTGTTTTCTCAAGGCATTTGAATTAGACAAAACTCTTTACTGGATAAAGGTAATAAAAACTTGATAAGGTACCAGACTGTATATTTTTTAGTAACATTTCTACTACTCCAAAATATTTAAAATTTTCTTTGTACAGATTTCAAGGTAATTTCTGTATCTCTATACTAAAATCATATGGAACACTTTCACATCTTGTTCATGGTAAAACTGACATTGTGGCTTTATTTTTATTATATTTTTGTCTTAAAAGGTACCTCCAAATCCAAATGTCTCTATTTTAATTCAGGTACTTATCTAAGTTTATTCTACTCTTTTTCTGAAAACTTAATACCTAGCTCTTTACTTTATGTACTGTTACGAAAAATAAAGTAAGATGCATTCATATTGCTTATTATTCTTCCTTATTAACCTTTTGTGGTGTATCTGGGTTCTTCTTTCAAAAAAAAAATCAGATTGGAGATATAGTTTAAATTTTTAAAAAATCTAAAAATTAGTTAGCTGGTGGATAAATACCTTCTTTGTTCTGCTTATTCATTATTATATTTGGCTTTTGACTCATTAGGATATATACTAAATGTTAGTTCAATAAGAGGTGGCTTTATGATACATCATTTAGAATGCAAATTATTTTTAAGCTGAAGAATATTGAAAATAAAACAGAACCAAGTGAGTCTGAATTATTTACAGGCCAAGGGCTTAAAGGTGCAGTACTCCAGCACAAATATTAAATTATGAAATGGGAATTTCAGTTTGCCATAAATCTGTCTGCCATAGCAGCTTAAAATAAAATAGTTTTACCCATCTAAAGCAACATCAATTTGCCAGTCATTGCTTTATGTATCAAAGAGCGTTCTGTGAAAATATCAATATCATTGGTTAATATAAATGAAATTAATTTTTAAAGCTGGGCTAAAGGTTGACATCTGAAAAATTGCATTACTTTGCAGAAGAGAAATTTCTGTCTTCTAGTGAAATTTCAGGTCATGAGGGCAAGTAATTTTCACAATCTTCAATGGGAGCCAGTGAAATATGAACTTCATTGTCACCTAGCCCCAAAGCGATAAGATAAAATGAGCTGATACATCATTTGCTGTGGTTTTATCATCTCTCTCAGTAATTGGAAGAGAAAACCTAAGAGTGTATGTGTTTGTATGCTCCCCTCTTGCTCCTCCCAGCTGCCCCATCATCCACTCCCAGGCTAAAACCACTTTAGCCCAATCAATACAGAGGTCACATAGCATTTTATTTATATATTTAAAATTTTTCATACTGACTAAGCTGCCAGGTAGAACATTAGAGTAATGAATATGTTTAATTGAATTTTTCACCCATGAAAATGCTAAGAAGAATACTGTACTGCATCACAGAACTAGTAAGCAGAAGGAGGAAATTTACTATATAGATGAAAAATATCAAATGACTCATAATTAATTTAAAAGGTAATTTTCGCTGTATTCATAACTTTTATACTTTTGTTGTCATTGTTCTGTTCTTTTCCAAGTTTGGGGACATTCTGTGTGTTCATGGATCTATATTAAATAACAAAATTACCATCTTAAAATTTCTACCAGAGTCAAGTATATGCCATTTTTCAATTCAAAAAGACCTCTGTTTTGTTTTAAAAATATATCTTTAAAAACTTTACTAACATTTATATAGTTGATGATGAAGTACATCCTTAAATCAACTGGAATTCAGTATTAGAATAAATTTAATGCTGTGCTTTGGTATCAAGCTTCAGAGAAAATTACATGCAGCAAAATCCAAAAACTATGTTAATAATAGAGTGGTGCAAATTTAAAATACTCGATTAAAACTACTTTAAACTGTTTTGGTAAAATTGCAATTATCGTAAATAAAACATTTGCACATGTATTTAGTGGTGAGTTGATAGACTATTTTTAGACTAGTGTCTATTTTTTAACATGTGTTTTCATTTTAAATATATTTCAAATATTTACTGTTTTCCCATGTTAAGGTATAATCCTTGTGACTAATTTATAATTTTGTTCCATGAAAATGGGATATGAATATTTTCTACCTGTGGTATCATTATTTAACTGATGGCATGATTAGTTTATATTTTGTATGCTAAGTTTCAAATGTTTTTCTTCATGTTAAATATATATCCATATACTTTGGAAATGGTTTTGTTGTGAAATTTTAAGTTCTATTTGTATATTTTATCTAATTTTACTTTTATTATTGAATTCTTCAGAAATCAGTGTGGAATTCTCTGAAAGGGTAAAACCTCTCCAAAAATTGGTGAATATTTGGGACTAAGATATGCAGTGCTAGCTGTAAACATTAAGAATAGTGTTTCTAAAAACACTTTTCATTGATTCTGTATGTGCAGACTCCCATGTAAATATTTCTTATTTTTGAGGTTAAAACATTTGATCACTTTTTAGTATCTTTCCCTTTAAAAAGAATTTAAAAACATTTTATATTTATTGAGGGTAGATTTTGAAAACAAAACCTTTTTTTACTTGAACAAATATGGCTATATTTTCAGAGACTATTTTAAATCTATTTTTTGAACATACCTAATATTCAGTAAATAAGAGTATCTTGCAGTTGGGCAATAAATGCAGGTTTCTTTTTTATTCTTTCATGAGGATGAGAAAGCAGGAGAAAGTGTTATTTGGATAAATTCATTAGCTTTTCAAAATGAATGGTTAAAGGTGAAAAATACTTTGCTTTCAAGCCAATTAATGCAACAGGGTGAAGAAATTTTCCCACGTATTCATAGTATACTATTTGAAGTGTAGAATAAAAGCTGTGTACTATTCAGGCAAAATAATAAATCCTTTTTCAGAGTCACAATTTTCAGATAAAAATTTTAAAGAAAATATGTTTGATATTTTTAATGTAAAGAAATAGTATGTATGCTTTTATATGTGTGAGTATATATTCATGTATATATTAAATACTGATTTTTTTCCTCTCTACAACCTTATGTCAACATTTAACCAATAAACTATCTTTGTTCAAACAAATTATTAAAATATGAAAGTTGAATTCACTAATAATAATACTAACGATATGAAAACAAGGTGGTAAACATTCAAAGAGAGTGCTGAGGGCTTAAGCTTTCAAGCTGTTCAAGACTTGTGGTCATAACTGCAGAGCAATGGTAATGATACGGTTTCCATAGCAACTGATTCATTGGAGGGCTAGACCTCTGTCTAGGGTGCTGTCAGTGTATGTAGAGTTTCAGTGAACAGAAAGTCCCAAAGAAGGGTCTGCTTCTACCTAATCCAGTTTTAATTGAACTCTAGAGACTTTGAAGTGAAGCCTCAGACCAGGAATATACCAGTCCAATAAGAAATAAACCTCTTGCTGAGCTAGGCCTCAGCTGCTTTTCAGTACTGACACCTTTTCCTAATGAATACTTAAAAGAAATGTTATTATATCAATTTCAGCTAGTAATTCTGTTAGTTAAGAGATTCTTTGTTTCTATTTTAAATCTCACTATCTTGACCATAAGTGCAGAATTTCATTTGTTACTTTTTTTTTAAGTCAGTCTAATTTTTTGTGTGTAAGATTTTAAATTTTGATAGCTTTTGCAATTTTAAATAATTTTCTGTCTCTCCTCCTGTTTCTTTTTCTCTAAGTTTTAAAACACTACTTTACCTGCTTATATTTAACTCTGATTGCACACTGTCATACATTCAGTATGATACCATTGATGTCAGGTTTGAAAACATGTAGAACAATTCTAGATATTATTTGTGGATGTGTATGTACTAACAGTATAAAAACTTACATGGGAATGTTAAACCTCAAAACACGGATAGTGATTGGCTCTGATGAAGGAGGAAAATGGGATCAGGAAGGGTTATACATGGGAATTTCAACATTATCTGTAATGCTTTATAAGTTTTTAAAATATATAGGACAGTGTGGCAAAATGTTAGAATTTTCTAAGGTTCTGTAATGGGTACGTGGGGCTTATGTCATTTTCTGTAGTTTTGCGTATGTTTGACATTTGGTAATAAAACAAATTTTAAAGGACCATACCACTTGCTATATTTCAAGTATTTTTTAAAATAACTATACTGCTTAAAGGAATGGGATATAAATTGAACTTTTTGATTGATTGGAAAACTATTACATGAAAAATCTTGTAAGAGTGTTTTAGTATACTTCTGCTAGTAATTGGAATAGTCTAGAAAATAATTAAATCTTTAGTTGCATGGCCATGATCTTGCAATGATTGGCATCACCATTATGAGCAACAATACTTGTTATATAGCTTTATAGTATATAAGAGGTAGAATTTTCAGACCAGTGTGTGATATTTTTAGCGTATGACAGGGCTTAAAGCCTAATGCTTTGTTGTTTGATTTTCCTCTTTCACTTTTAACACAAGTACAGGAAAACAAATGTAGTTGATTAAAATTTCTGATGAGTTGAGTTGTAGTTTAACAAACATTTAAACCCTTTTTTAGAAATGTGGCAATGTAGTATATAAGTAAGCTCTGGACATTTGGATTAGAAAAGCTGGGAGGAGGCCAGACTGCCACTAACTTCCCAAGGGACATTGTATTAAGTATTTATCTTGTTTAAGTCTCATTTTCCTTATTAATAGTTGGATAGATTGGGCTACAAGTGTTACAGAACATGTATTGGATTCTCTACTACTTGATAAGTTAAGTATGGCAAACTCAAATACCAATGGAAACTAGACAGATAGTAAATGAGTGAATGAGTGGAGACTGTTTCAAAACCGAGAGTGCATGCCAGTTGTACTATGTGGCGTATATAGATCTAGGTTTGACAAATGCTCCAGTTTTTCCTTAGAAACCAGAAATCTGAATATTTATGTAAATAACCATTTTCTCAAGTATTTTCAACTACTTGAATTTTGGGAAAATACCATACGGCCCCCCCAAAATTAATGTGGATCATATATGGAATTCTGGTTGCCATTCATTGATTCATTTTAATCATTCAAAAACATCTACTTTGTGTCAGACCTTGTTCTAGAAGATGGAAATAGAGTGCATTCAAAGCCTTTGGTCTAATAGAACTTAGATTCTAATATTCTAGTGCTGAAGAGAGGCAATAGACAAGCAAGGAAATATTGTAATTTCTGGTGGTGATAAGTGTTACAAAGGAAATCTGATGAGTTTGGGGTGGGATGAGGCAGTAGTGGCAGAAGTGGGGTTTAGATCCTGTGGCTTCTCTAAGGAGGTGACATTTGAGCAGAAATGTGACTGTGAGGGTGAGCCAGCCATACAAAGATCTGGGAGAAGAACATTCCAAGCAGAGGAGAAAGCAAGTATAAAGGCCCTGAGGAAGAATGAGTTGGGCTCATCAGACAGTCCCAGATGTAAGGCTTTATAAACAGTTATAAAGAGCTTCAGAGTTTATTAGGCGTATAATGCAGAGCCACTGAATGATATTAAATATACGAGTATATGATCTGATTTATACTTAAAAAGTTATATTTTTTTGGCTTCTTTGGTCATAGTAGATTCTCCAGGTAAGATTAGAAGGAGAGAGACCAGTCAGGAGGCCACTGCAGACTCGGGAGCCTTGGAGCTACTGGTTGTGGTCGGAGAAAGGGGTGCATGTAACCTCTGGTTTAAGAAACTATTTGAGAGTAGAACCGATGTTTCGTCCACTTTTTTTCTCCTAATTTCTCTTGATCTTACTTATATAGGTATTGATTGTATGAAAGAGATAGTAGGATTTTCTCTATCACCTGTTTTAAAGCTGAAAGTGTGATTAGTTGTTTGGGACTTTGAATTATTGTCTTGTTTTTTCAAAAAACACCGAGCCTAAGAATTGTACCCAGTCTTTCATTTCTAGATTGTATGGTACCAGAAATAGAATAATTTCTGTAGAAAAATCTAAATACATATTTAGTGAGTTAAATAAGGTTGCTCTCTTTTTTTTTTTCCAAAAAAATCCTCTGTATTTTGCATTGAGGAATGTAGTTTTTTTACAATTAAGATCTAGAAAATGGAAATCAAAAATGAACATTTACGTAGGATACATTCTTACTATTCATTATTTTTCCTCTCTTTGTTTATCCTGTCTTTGTCCTTACAGTGCAATATCATAATCAAATGTCATTTTATTTGTATTTTTTAATGGTGGTTACTTTTGAGAAATTTATCTTAGTTGTTTAACTTAATTTGCTGTCACGGATTTTCATCAGTGTTTGATTGCAAATACATCTCATTTTCTTCATTAATATTCTGTGACGTACTAGTGTGGAGAAATTCCAGTTCTGGTTTTCATTTAACACCTTCATAATTAAGCTTTTGAAATGAACTTTTTAAAAAACAAAACTTGAATAACAAAGCAACAAAGTGGCTTAGGACTAAAGACAGGATTACTTTGAGTTGGCAAAGATTCTAAGCCATTGCGTCTGTCACATGGGATGACAAGAATTGTAACAAGTCACTCTGACAACCTCCTACTCCATAGAGAGATTACGCTGAGTTCATTCGCAGGTTTGTGTTTAGCCTAGCTGACAAGATGATACTTAACCTCTCATACAGTCAGTCTTTGTGCTTTCTGAATGAGTGACTGTTGCCTTAACAGTGACCTTATAAGTGTGATTTTTTGAAGTTATGAACTTCAATTTGTAATTTTAAAGTATGCAAAAAGTATTTATGGATGTTATAATCATATTATATGAAACTGAATTTTATATGTCATCTGTTAGCATGTAGGACATTCTTTTGAGGTCTTCTTTTTAAGGGTTGTCTAAAATTTTGCTTTGTATAATATGACTCAAAAGTCAATCAATCAGTAATACAATATGTATTTCCTGAAAAGCAGTAGACTACATCATTGCTTTAAAAGGCCCCCAAATATATTTATAAATAGATGTGTTACAGTTTTGTTCTGCTTTTTCATTTAAACATCTTTTTTCATGAATTGCAATCTATTTTCTTAGTCACCCTCCAAATTATTTCAATAACTATTCAGTTCTTAGAAATTATTTTTCTTAATAGGGACTTTTTTGTTTAATTGGGGGGAAGAACAAAAAAATTCTGTTACTTACTCTGGATTCTTTTTTTCCTCACTAGATCCTGGCATATACAGAAGGGCTGCATGGAAAATGGCTGTTCACAGAGATACGATCGATCTTTTCTCGTCGTTATCTTTTGCAAAATACAGCCCTGGAGATCTTTATGGCAAACAGAGGTAATACGTTGCAGACGTATATTGTTACAAAGCTAAGCTCCATCTCCTTAAGATTTCATTTTGAACATACCATATTGTTTCCATTTAGACAGAATTTTGTAGCCCACTCTCTGTCCTACTGACCTCTTTTTGAACCATGTGCATCTTCATGGTTTTTCCCCCTTTGGTCACTCTTAGAAATATCTGTAGTAATTTATTTTTCTGGCCAAATCACAAATTAGTGCAGTGCTTTATAAATATGGGGGATAACTACCCATTTAATCATTCGTAGAGTTTTCATATTGCTCTGATGCTTAAACTCCTTCTGGAAGGTGGTTGCATTTCGAGAGGGGAGAGGGTAATCAAATGATTCATACATTTATTTAATTTTTTGTCTAATCTATTGCCATTTATAAAGGGACCATCAGAAAATGGTACTGAACTGTCCTGGTTGCTTTGTATTACATCATTCTTGAAAGAACTAAAATTCGATTTGTGGGTTTAGAATTGAACTTGGTGAAATTCATTAAGACAAAAAAGAGAGACAAGGTGAACTTGAAGGAAAAGCATCATTGGGTATGAGTGGAGGCATACAAGGAGAATATGTGAAAGCTTGTGATTTATTATACATACTCATTTCATTTAAATAGATTTTAAGTTTTCTTATTTTCTCTTTCTATAATCTACAAGTTATCATTTAAAAGATCTACACATAATGTATATTCCATACATATTTTCTTTTCTAATGAAATCATGTGTTTTAGGGAACGCAGACTTTTTTAGGAAAAGATGCTTTTCCCTTCCATATTTGGTCTTCTCCCACACACATACCTCTTTTTCTAATGTAAACATTATTCGTCCAGGCAAATAATCAAGTGAATGTTTCACACTTTAGTTCAGTCTGCATTCTTGCTGTCCCAAAGGTGTTTTGACCTTACAATATTTATTACTTGCTCATCTTCATTTATTTTCCTTCTTTGAAATTTCTCATGTATCCTTGCTTTGCATCTTTGTTTTTCTATTGCCTTTCCCTCATGGCCTTGGTCACCTGCCATAACCTGAGTTTTTTCCTTTTTTCCCCCCCTGTATTCAATGTAATAGTGGATATGTAAGAAAGGCATATTAAAAAGTTATGTTGGATATGTATATGACAGTTCTAAATATATTTTAGGTGTTTAGTGAATGATCATATAATTATTTACCTAAAACATGTTATAAAGCCTGTGTTTAAAAATTGCACTAACACTGATAAAATTTTTTGGCTCATAGTATTTTTTTAGGCTAGGTGGAGAAGAAGAATCATCTTCTAGATGAGTACTTGTAGATTATTTATGGTTCTGATACAGAAGTTAATATAATTAAAATTTCAAGACTAACCAAATTAATATCTTCTAAATTCTCTGTCATGATTTTATGACTTTGTTATTTTCATATTTTAAGGATAAAAATTTATAGATAACTGTCATAAATTAACATTTATATGCTGAATATATTTATATATATGATATACATTTATTGATATTCTCAAAATGTGTAATTGTTGAGATAGAAATGATTAAAAAGCATTTGAATTGATTATTGACCAGAGAGGAAAAATTTTTCTTCAGGTTACACATTTTTCTGGATTATAGGAACATACAAAGCATAAACATGTAAGGATTGTAAAGAGAATATTTTTTTAAGCTGTTGATTATTAGTAGTAAGTACAGCTAACAATTTTTTAGCTGTATATGTAGACTTTTGGGTATTAGATTGTTAAATATATAATCTTAAAATTTTAAAGGTCTTTATAGAAATTCACAGATATATTTTCAACTTGCTAAAATTCAATTTTGCAAATTCGAAGTTGTAGCAAGATAAAATCTCAACTTCATGTCACATTAATGCAACAATAGTTGTTATTAGTTCTGACAGTATTTAGAGAAGGTACTGTTTGTGGTAGTTCATGAGTAAAATGAGTATCATCACCAGCATATTAATGCTAAAACTTGATATGTACTATAATAAAAGTAATACAGTAAAAATTCTATTTAAAAGATACCTGAACTAAGAGTAAACATTTTATTGGACCAAGAAGTCAGTTTTCCAGAAAGAAAATCATATTTCATTCTAACTTTAAAAAATTATTTTTCCTAGTTGCTATAATGTTCAACTTCCCAGACCCTGCAACAGTAAAGAAAGTGGTTAACTATCTACCTCGTGTTGGTATTGGAACCAGTTTTGGATTGCTTCAAACCAGGTGCTGTTTTATATGTGAAAAATAGGAAAATAATCTATATTAATATTTGTTCTAATTTGTTAATGTATGACCTTCTGTTTTATGCTTCATTGTAAATGATGATTATTAGTGTACTGTTTTGAGTCAACTGAACTTCTGTCTGAAGAAACTAGAAAAAGAGGAACAAATGTAAATTAAACTAATCTGAAAAAAAAATAATAAACAAAGGCAGAACATCAGTGAAAAGGAAAAGAAAAACAATAAAGAAAAATCAATGCAATGAAAAATTGTTTCTCTGAAAAGGTTAATAAGGGTAATAAGTATCTATACCAGACTTCTGAAAAAAAGAAGATACAAATTGCCAATATCAGAATGAAAGAAGGGGTATCACTACAGATCCTATAGATATTTTTAAAAATATAAGGAAATATTATGAATAAATTTATGCCACTTAGACAACTTAGATGAAATGGGCAGATTCCATGAAAGAGACAAACTGTCAAATCTCACTAACGAAAATGGATAACTTTAATAACTCTACAGAGGAAATTGAATTCGTAGCTTAAAATCTTCTAACAGAGAAAATTCCTAGCTCAAATGGTTTCACTGGCAAATTCTATCAAATGTTTAATGAAGAAGTAATATAATTTCTGGGAAAACTCCTACAGAAAATAGAAAAGAAGGATAAGTTTCCCAAGTAATTCTGTGAGGCCAGCATTACCTGAATTCCAAATCCACAAAAAGGCATTACCAGGAAAAGGAAACTAAAGACCATCTTGATTGAAAAGGAAGAAATAAAACTGTCTTTATCAGTATATATACATGACTTAATGTGAAATTACCAGGGAAACTGCAAAATTTTTAAAAAGAAAAAAAGCTATTAGAACTCATAAACAACAAATGTAAAATAGATAGGTAGTGGGAAGCAGCTGCATAGCACAGGGAGATCAGCTCGGTGCTTTGTGACCACTTAGAAGGGTGGGATAGGGAGGGTGGGAGGGAGACACAAGAGGGAGCGGATATGGGGATATATGTATACATATAGCTGATGCACTTAGTTATACAGCAGAAACTAACACAACATTGTAAAGCAATTATACTACAATAAAGATGTTACTAGCGATGAACAATTGGAAATTGGATATATTTGAAAATATATTCTTAAGACTTGTTCACTGAAAACTATAAACACCGTTTAGGAAAATGAAAAAAACCTAAAAATTGAAAGTTGTACTATACCATGTTCATGAACTGGAAGACTCAATAAAAGTAAGATGTTAGTTCTCTCCAAACAGATCTATAGGTTCAAAGCAATCCTATCCAAAATCCTAAAAGGCTCTTTTGAAGAAATTGAAAAGCTGATTGTAAATTTAAGTGGAAATGCAAATATCTAGTATTGCTAAGACAATTTTGAAAAAGAAAAAGTTGGAGGACTTTATCTGATTTTGACTTAATATAAAATTACATTAACTAGTGTAGTTTGGTAGTTTTGTAAAATAGACTTATAGAGCAATAGAATATATTAGTGTCCAGAAATAGGCCCATACATAAATGGTCAATTTGATTTTCAACAAAGGTATCAAGATATGTCCATGGGAAAAGATAGTTTCTTCAACAAATGGTGATCAACAATTACATATCCATATGCAAACAAAACAAAACAAAACAAAAAAACCCCACCTCATCCTTTATCTCAAAATGTAACATATGAACTCAAAATGTAACATAAATTAACTCAAATTAACTCAAAATGTAATATATCCTAAATGTAAGTGCCAAAGTAAAACTTCCTAAAGAAAACATAGGAGAAAAATCTTTGTGACCTTGAGTTAGGCAAATATTTCTTAGATAAGATTTTTTAAAGAATCATCAATTGGCCTTTCAAATTAAAAACATTTGCTTTTGAAAGACGCTCTTAAGAAAGTGAAGCGATATGCTCTAGGCTGGGTTAAAATATTCAAATTATATGTGACAAAGGATTTATATACAGGATATATAAGAAACTCTTACATTTAATTACAAGACAAGCAATCTGTTTTTAAAAAATAGGTAGAAGATTTGAAAAGATATTTCAGCAAAGAATAGATACAAATATTAAGCACATGAAATGATGCCAAACATCATTAGTAATCAAGGAAATGCCAGTTAAAACCACAGTGTGATCTCATGGCACACCTATTAGAATGACTTTTTAAAAACTGATAACAGCAAGAGCTAATAAGAATGCAGAGTAACTGGAACTTCACATGTTGTTGATGGGAAAGTCAGCAGTTTTGCGGTTTCATATAAAATTAACCATACCCTTACCATACATCCCAGTAGTCTCACTTAAAGGCATTTACCCTAGAGAAATGAAAATATGTATATTCATGTAGTGACCTATTCACAAATGTTTATAGCAGCTATATTCATAGTCACAAAAAATTGGAAATAGCCAACATGATCCTCAACTAGTAAATGGATGAATTATGGTACATTCAACCATACAACAGGATATACTGCTCAACAATAAAAAGGAATAAGCTACTAAAATACAGAACAAGGCAGATGAGTTTAAAAAGTATTATGCTAGATGAAAGAAGGCAACACAAAAGATTACATTCTGTGTGATTCCATTTATATGACCTTTTGGAAAAAATAAAACTACTTGGACAGAAATCAGATAAGTGGTTTCAAGAGATTGGAGGTGAAGAGGGAGGATTAGTTACAAAGGAGGGTGTGAGGGAACCCTTCGATAACATGGAAATATTTCCTGTCTTGATTGTTGTGGTGTTACACAACTCTCTTTGTTTGGCAAAACTCATTGCATTGTATACCTAAAAAAGGATGAATTTTATGCTTTGTAAAGAAATCAGTAAACCTGATTTTCAAAAACAGAAAAGGATAAAGAATGTGAAATCAATATACAGTATCAGTAGCTCTAAAACTATGCTAGTAGGAATGCAAATTCGTATAGTCACTCTGGAAAATTTGCCAGATTTCTTATTAAGTTAAATATACACTTAATTTATGTCCTGTCACTTCCACTCCTAGGTGTTTACCAAGAGTAATGAAATATATGTACACACATTCACTTGTAAGCAAATGTTATTCATGTAGTCCCAAACTGAAAACATTTCTAGTTCCATCAACTGTAAATGGATCAATAGATTGCACTACATCCATGCAATGAAATACTACTCAGAAATAAAAAGGAATTGAGTACTGATACATGCAACAACATGGATGACTCTCAGAAACATTGTGCTGAGTAAAAGAAGTTAAGTACCGTGGGCTACGTACATCATAGCCATGGGCTATGATTCTACTTAGATGAAATGACTGAAAAATTATGTGAAATTATATGATTCTATTTAAATGAAATTGTTGAAAAAACAGAAGCATATAGTGACAGAAGGAGCCAGACACTGGGACAAAGGAATTACCTTTTTGGAGTCTTTCTATGGTGGTTGGTTACGGAAATAGGTACATTCAAAACTTACTAAACTACACACTTAAGTTTAGTAAATGTTATTATATTAAATTTTATCTCAGCACAGATCATAGAAAAATAGACTCTCTGTATTTAAAATATCTAAGTTACAAAAGTGCTTATTACATACCCATTTTCAAGTGTACCATTATTTAACACGTATGATAAATCAGATTGAAAATAATGATTAGACTTCGCTTTATTATGTCATATTTGTTGTAATTTTTTTCTCTGTTGATGTAAATATCGAATCCATATATTAAGGATTTTGAATACAACACAGTTAATTAAAACTTTTATCTTTAACCTCTGGTAAATCAGAGTTCAAATATTAACTTTGTGTATACATATGGACTTAATAACTAGTATTTATATTGTTCAAAGTAACTTAATAAGTACTTGAAAGGAATGTTAAAATGCCAAAAAGCATCTCTCACAGTACAGGGAATTGGGAGAGTTTGGGGTTATACCTCTCTTTCCTATGTGCTTACCAGTTGTCTATGTTTAAATAGCACCATCATCAACTGTTTTCTTTCTTGGTAGGTGTTAATGCTTCATCAGTACAATTTACTTAACTAATTTAAGAACTAGGAGGAGAGTTAACACTGGGATTTTTCTATTGATTGAAATGTATTAGCAGTAGAAACTTAGAGTTTACTTTTAACATACCTAATTTTGTGTTGATTTTGATTAGTGTTTATTTCAATTTTTTTAGTTAGTGTCTTATTACAAATGCAATTGAGATAGAATCAACAAATAATAGGATATTAGCAGGAGCTGCAGTTATCCTAGGCTGGAGGACTTTCTAAGAGGATGCACTCCCATGCCCATTGGCAGTTGGACTCAGTTCTGCACCAAGTCTTCCTCTCCATAGGCTGCTTTTGAGTGACTATATGACTTTCCCCAGAGCAAGTGATCCTAGAGAGAATGACAGAAGCCCCAGTGTCTTCTTATGACCTAGCCTTGATAGTCACACGCCATCATTTCTGCTACATCTTATTTGTTACAAGTGAGTTATTAAATATAGCCCAGGCTCCATGGCAGGAGAATCAAGTTCCACCTCTTGAAGAGAAAATATCAAAAATTTCGTGGACATGTAACAGGTTACAACTTCTATGTAAACAGGATACATAAAGAGGCCCTTCTGGTTTATTAGCCATAGTTGCTTTACAATCCCAGTAAAGCTTTTGATTCAATAATTTTATAATTTAATGAGGAATTTCAGGGTTCAGGAGGAAGCAGCTCAGAATGGCATAGTATATTTCCTTACCTTAATAAAAAATTCTACTGATTATCTCTCTTTTGTTTTTAAAGATATATTTATTTATTGGCTACATTGGGTCTTCGTTGCTATGCGCGGGTTTTCTCTAGTTGTGGTGAGCAGGTGCTACTCTTGTTGTGGTGTGCGGGCTTCTCATTACGGTGTCTTCTCTTGTTGCAGAGCACAGGCTCTAAGTGCGTGGGCTTCAGTAGTTGCGGCGTGTGGGCTGTAGAGCGCAGGCTCAGTAGCTGTGGCGCACAGGCTTAGTTGTGCTGCAGCATGTGGGATCTTCCCGGACCAGGCTTGAACCTGTGTCCTCTGCAATGGCAGGCGGATTCTTAAGCACTGAGCCACGAGGGAAGTCCTTACTGATTATCTGTTTATTTTAAAAGGAGTTTTATGTGTTGTCATACTATGGAACTCTTTGTAATGTTTTCCCACAGTTAATGAAAGCTGAAAGTCTTAATTTATTAAGTCAGTCAGTTAAATAGATCTTCAGCACTTACAGTGTATCAATGGTTTATTAGCCATAGTTGCTTTACAATCCCAGTAAAGCTTTTGATTCAATAATTTTATAATTTAATGAGGAATTTCAGGGTTCAGGAGGAAGCAGCTCAGAATGGCATAGTATATTTCCTTATCTTAATAAAAAATTCTACTGATTATCTCTCCTTTGTTTTTAAAGATATATTTATTTATTGGCTACGTTGGGTCTTCGTTGCTATGCGCGGGTTTTCTCTAGTTGTGGTGAGCAGGTGCTACTCTTGTTGTGGTGTGCGGGCTTCTCATTACGGTGTCTTCTCTTGTTGCAGAGCACAGGCTCTAAGTGCGTGGGCTTCAGTAGTTGCGGCGTGTGGGCTGTAGAGCGCAGGCTCAGTAGCTGTGGCGCACAGGCTTAGTTGTGCTGCAGCATGTGGGATCTTCCCGGACCAGGCTTGAACCTGTGTCCTCTGCAATGGCAGGCGGATTCTTAAGCACTGAGCCACGAGGGAAGTCCTTACTGATTATCTGTTTATTTTAAAAGGAGTTTTATGTGTTGTCATACTATGGAACTCTTTGTAATGTTTTCCCACAGTTAATGAAAGCTGAAAGTCTTAATTTATTAAGTCAGTCAGTTAAATAGATCTTCAGCACTTACAGTGTATCAATCACCCAGTAATGTACAATATAAATATCATCTTGCCCACAAACATTTAAACAAATATGTAAATAAAAGAAAAAACCATGTAAGTGAAGGAAGGATGTTTTAGGTATTTTAATAGTGGTTAGTGGAGATGGAGTGCTTTGGATAAGATGGTCAGAAATGTCTTCCTATGTGACTTTAAATTTTGATTTGAAGGACTGGAATCAGCTAACCTTTGTAAGAGTGAATAGCATGTGTAAAGGCCCTGAAACTTCCAGTGTTTTAAGGAATGTTGGAAGGCAAGTATCACAGGCACTTAGTGATGTCAGGAAGATAGTGTGTCAGTTTGGAGGCGGGAACTTACTGTAGAAATCGAAGTGAAATGTAGTATCATTGAAGAGAGACATCTTTCTTTTGGGGGGCGGGGGGAGTATAATTGCTTTACAATGTTGTGTTAGTTTCTGCTTTACAGCAAAGTGAATCAGCTATTTGTAAACATATATCTCCTCCCTCTTGAGCCTCCCTCCCACCCACCCCCGCATCCCACCCATCTAGGTC
>NW_020175066.1:1748697-1816337 GCF_003031525.2 Neophocaena asiaeorientalis asiaeorientalis
AGGTCATCCCAGGAAGAGAGACATCTTGTTTAGAGACTTTAAGGAGATACAATTTCTGTGACTTGGAGATTAGCTAAATTTGGAGGAAGATAAAAAGGGGAGGCATCCAGTGTGTCTCCCCAAGTTTCAGCTTGAACTGCTCAGTAGCACAGACTGAGATGGGGAACACTGTAGAAGGAGTACCTGTATGTATCTACCCTCCCATACCCCCCATGGTTGGGGTTGGGGGGGCAGAAGTGAATGAACTGAAAAGGAGAAGGTTAGTTTTAGATCTGTTGAAATTGAAACCCCTGAGAGATGTCTAGACGGAAATGTTGAATAGGAAGTGAGACATAAGAAGGTATGGCTAGAGCGCAAATGAAAAGCGTAGTAATTGGGAGTCATTACCATTTAGATGAAATTTGAAGCCTTGAGAGGAAGTGAACTCACCTGGGGAGAGACATAGAATGGGCAGGAGAAAAGAGGGCTGCATTCTGAGGAAATGCAACATTTAAATGTTAAGTAAATGAAAGAGAAAAAACAAAACAAAAACAGAAAGGCCTTGAAAAATGGGAAATCCAGGAAAATGTGATGCCAAAGAATGAGAGTATTTCAAGAAGGTAAGATGTGATGAGAAATCAGTAAGACGTAGACTGAAAAAAGGCCATTGCATGTAGCAGCAGCAGTTTTTGGCTGCCAGAGGTTGATTGTTGTGTTTGTCTATTCAGTATCAACAAGTTCTAGTTGGCAAGCAGGCCCTTGAATTTTGTTGCAGCCTTTGGGCTGTCTCTCTTGGTTCTGGTTTAGGTGTGAGACTTCTGACTTCTCAGTCAATAGGACATGAGTAGGTAGAGATATTTGGATTAAATCCTGACCTACTACTGTTGGCAAATGTCAGGAGAATTAATCCTACTATCACTCATCTACCTGTAGCTCTTGATCTGGAGTATTCTCTCTGACACTTTATGAGTACTTGACAGTATAAGCATATACACATCAATACCAGTTATAAGCCATAACAACATACTGAACCAACCCAAAGTTTCTACCTACAATATCATTTTAGTTTTCTCTTCACTAGTTTTGCCCAACCCTATCACTTGATTCAGGCATTTTTTTTTTTTCTGTAAGGGAACACTAATCAAGGAGTTTAACACATAAATAATCAGAGGTTATAACAGCTACCAGGAGATCATATTATCTTGCAGTTTGAAGCTTGGTGTGAAGTACATGGATGAGGTTAGGATGAGCAGAGGTTAGGCCATAGGGGGTGACTGGAGTGGTAGGAGGGCTTTTTTCTCCTTTTATTTCTTGCTCCATGGTCTGTACCAGTTTCTCCCCTACATACCTCCCTGCATTTAGAGTGCCTGGGCTTGGGAGCTCCTTTTTTTGTTTGTTTCCAGACATGCTGCTGCAGCTCTTCAGAGTAGCCCTTGGTGCTTTTGGTAAATTCTGCACTCAGCAACTCCTCCTACAATGGTACAGAGAAGGACAGTGATTTGGATTTCTGTATCCAAGAGATCATCTCAGTAGACACAGAAAAAGCATTTGACAAAATGAAACATGCATTCATGACTAGAAAATCTCAACTGACTAGAAATATAAGGGAATTTCTACAAACAGATAAACAGCAACCATCAAAAACCCACATAACATACACTGTACTTAATGTTGAAAGACTGAATGCTTTTCCTCTAAGGTCAGGAAGGCTAGGATGTCTTCCATTGTCACCACTTCTGTCAATATTATATTGATATATAATGTGTGCTAAGCCTGTGTGATAGGAAAGGAACGGAAGGGAAAAATCAAAGGCATCCAGATTGGAAAGGGAAATGTCTTTATTCCTAGATGACAAAAGACATGTACAATTTTTGCAATGAAAAGTATAAAACACAGCTGTTAGAAAGTAAAGACAGACATTAGTAAATGGAGACATTCCATATTCATGGATCAGAAGGTTCAATATGATTAAGATGTCAATTCTTTCTCAATCTATAAACTTAATACAATTCCTGTCAAAATTTAGTACACTTTCTGGGAGAAATAGAGAAGCTGAAATACAGTGGATCTAGAATTGCCAAAACAATTTTGAAAAAGAACAACAAAATTACAGAACTTATACTATCTGATTTCAAAACTTACCATAAAACCATAGTAATCAAAATGTGTGCTATTTATACAAGGATAGGCACATAAATTAATGAAACTACATTGAGAATAACGAAATAAACCCTTGCATTTATGGTCAGTGGCTTTTTAAGAAACGTGCCAACACAATTCAATGAAGAAAGGGTAATCATTAAACAAATGGTACTGTAATGACTGGATAGTCACATGCAAGAAAATGAACTTCAACACTTACCACACACTGTTCATAAGAATTAAGGTGTGTCATAGACCTATATTTAAGATCTAAAACTAAAAAATTTCTCAAATAAAATATAGGATAAAAACTTTATCATCTTGTAGTAGGCAGAGAGTTCACATGTGACACCCAAAAGCATAATTCATAAAAGACAAAAATTGAGAAGACGGATTTAATCAAAATTTAAAATGTTTGTGCTTTAAATATATCACTAAGTATGTGAAAAGGTAAGCCACAGACTGAGAAATATTTGCACATCACGTATTTGATAGACTTGTATCCAAAATGTATGAAGACCTTTGACAATTCAATAATAGGACAGAAGCAACCCAATTAAGGTAAAAAAGATCTGAATAGTAATTTCCTCAAAGAAAATAAACAAATGGCTGATTAACACATGAAAAGATGTTCAACAATGTACATTAAAGTTATAATAAGATACCATTTTACACTCACTAGAATGGCTATAATAAAAATTTCATACAATAGCAAGTATTGGCAGAGATGTGGAAAATTTGGAACATCATACATTGTTTGTTGGAATGTATAATGGAAGACAATTTGGCAGTTTCTCAAAAAGATAAATATTAAGTCAACAGACAACCTGGCAATTTCTGTCCTAGGAATCTACCCAAAAGAAATGCAACCATATGTTCAGCAACAACGTGTACGTGAATGTTCTGAGTAGCATTTTTCATAATAGCTAAAAACTGGAATAATTTAAATGTCTATCAACTGGTGAATGGATTTTAAAAATGTGGTATATTCTGTATTCATACAATGGAATACTATTTACAGTCAAAAGAAATGAACTGCTCATACACGCTGCCACATTGATGAACCTCAAAACATTATGGTTAGTAGAAGAAGCCTGATGCAGAAGATTACATGATGTATGATTCCATTTATCTGAAATGTTCAGAAACGGCTAGTTCATAGAAACAGAAAATAGATTGATAGTTGCCTAGAGCTGGGGATAGGAATAGGAATTAACTCTAAATAGGCACAAGGGAAGTTTTAGTGTTGATTAAAATGTTCCAGAATACAATGTGGTGATAATTGCACAACTCTAGAAATTTACTTTAAAAAATCATTGAATAGTACACTTACAAGGGTAACTTTTGTGTTACGTAAGTTATACCTTTGGAAATAAAGCTTGAAAAAAATATGTATCTTGTCCTTAGTAGTAGGAAGAACTGTGACAGCATACTTCTCTGAGATTCTGGGCTCTGAATGTAGTAATTAATCCTCCCACCTATTTCCCACTGCTACTTAGTATTGGTCAGTTATATCCTTTGTTACTTACATTGCATTAAGAAAACAGAAAACTTGGTCTACTATTAGGCTGTATAAAAGAATAATAGTTTCCCTTACCTTTATCCGAACCCACAAATGGACACCTGAGGAGCTGGGATCCTCTTTCCCCTATTACAATGGGTATACAAAAATAATGTTTAAATTTGCAATGTACAAATATGCTGTCTTTAAGAGATGACTATTTAAACTGATAAAGATGTGAATACAATTTTATGTGTATTACTTAGTTACTATAATTACTTTTGTATCAGTAAGGCAGTGAATTATTAATCATACAGTTATTAATCAACATTTATGGAGCCTAGATATTATAATGGCTTTGTAATGACAGCTTATCTTGATGAATAGAATATGGGTAATAGACCTGTGACTCATCCAAATCATTCGTTTAACCATTAATTATAGATTGAAACATCTCTAGCATTCGTTAGTATAACATGAATAGAATGTCTCAGAATAATACAGATGCCATTTTGAACAAGCACAGAAGTCATGATTTATTATTGATCTAATTAATCTTAAGTTTAATTTGATTCTATATCAAATTCTTTTTCTTGCAGGCGTATCTCATTAGCTAGTCCTCGTCAACTTTTTAAAGCTTCTAATATGACCCAGCGATGGCAACACAGGGAGATTTCAAATTTTGAGTACTTGATGTTTCTCAACACAATAGCAGGTAATTTAAGCTCACATGTTGATGTATTTCAAATGATAAATTATTAATAGTGATATGATTAGATTATTTTGAGTATTTGTATAAATAGAGTCATTCCATGTAAAGCTAAAGGCATAAGCAAGCATACAAAGATGGGAAGAAATGCAGTATACCTAAAGAACAATTAATGGTATAGTATGTGTGTGTGTGTGTTTTTGCGTGTACATAAAATATATATTCATAAAGGTATAATGAAAAAGAACTAGAAAGGTACTTGGAGACATTATGCAAGATTTTTTTGTCAGTTTGAGGAATTGGCAGTCAACTTACAGGGAAACGTTTGAAAGTTTTTGAACAAATGAGTAATATCAGAACTGTATGAAAAGTTGGAAGCAGTATGAAGGATAAATTATGGTGTAGAGAATCTAGGTAGAGAGCAGAAGTTAGGAAGCAATTACATATAAAAAGTAATGAGGGCCTGCATTAGAGAGGTGACAATAGGAATTAAAACAAAGGATTAGATAACACAAGAATTGGACTTCCCTGGTGGCGCAGTGGTTGAGAATCTGCCTGCCAGTGCACGGGACACGGGTTCGATCCCTGGTCCTGGAAGATCCCACATGCCACGGAGCAACTAAGCCCATGTGCCACAACTACTGAGCCTGTGCTCTAGAGCCCATGAGCCACAACTACTGAGGCTACGTGCCGCAACTACTGAAGCCCACCCGCTTAGAGCCTGTGCTCCACAACAAGAGAAGCCACCGCAATGAGAAGCCCACACACCACACAGAGTAGCGCCCGTTCACCACAACTAGAGAAAGTTTGTGCGCAGCAACAAAGACCCAATGCAGCCAAAAATAAATAAATTAATTAAACAAACAAAAAAAGATAACACAAGAATTTACAAGGTACAAACCATTTGCCATGCAGCCGACTGAATGTTGGGATTAAATGAGAAAGATGTGTCAGAAAAGACTTCCAGGCTTCTGCTCTAAATCATGAGGAAAATGGTGGTGCAATTAAAGGGAGAAGTCAAAAAATTGATCTAGAGAAAGATGAATTTACTGTGATAGCAAGACATCCAAGATAAGATATCAAAAAGAATTGTTGGAGTATAGGTTAAGTGAGGGTATTTGGAGCTTAGAGATAGGACATTGGATTTCATCTGCATACAGAGGAAATCACCAAGAGAGAGAGTTGAGATTACCAAGCCAGGTGATATAGAAAGCAGTGAGGTAAGGTCTGGGGAATGCACTTGAGCATAACAAAAAGAAAGAGGGAAGCTAAAGAACAATTAATGGTATAGTATGTGTGTGTGTGTGTGTTTTTGCGTGTACATAAAATATATATTCATAAAGGTATAATGAAAAAGAACTAGAAAGGTACTTGGAGACATTATGCAAGATTTTTTTGTCAGTTTGAGGAATTGGCAGTCAACTTACAGGGAAATGTTTGAAAGTTTTTGAACAAATGAGTAATATCAGAACTGTATGAAAAGTTGGAAGCAGTATGAAGGATAAATTATGGTGTAGAGAATCTAGGTAGAGAGCAGAAGTTAGGAAGCAATTACATATAAAAAGTAATGAGGGCCTGCATTAGAGAGGTGACAATAGGAATTAAAACAAAGGATTAGATAACACAAGAATTGGACTTCCCTGGTGGCGCAGTGGTTGAGAATCTGCCTGCCAGTGCACGGGACACGGGTTCGATCCCTGGTCCTGGAAGATCCCACATGCCACGGAGCAACTAAGCCCATGTGCCACAACTACTGAGCCTGTGCTCTAGAGCCCATGAGCCACAACTACTGAGGCTACGTGCCGCAACTACTGAAGCCCACCCGCTTAGAGCCTGTGCTCCACAACAAGAGAAGCCACCGCAATGAGAAGCCCACACACCACACAGAGTAGCCCCCGTTCACCACAACTAGAGAAAGTTTGTGCGCAGCAACAAAGACCCAATGCAGCCAAAAATAAATAAATTAATTAAACAAACAAAAAAAGATAACACAAGAATTTACAAGGTACAAACCATTTGCCATGCAGCCGACTGAATGTTGGGATTAAATGAGAAAGATGTGTCAGAAAAGACTTCCAGGCTTCTGCTCTAAATCATGAGGAAAATGGTGGTGCAATTAAAGGGAGAAGTCAAAAAATTGATCTAGAGAAAGATGAATTTACTGTGATAGCAAGACATCCAAGATAAGATATCAAAAAGAATTGTTGGAGTATAGGTTAAGTGAGGGTATTTGGAGCTTAGAGATAGGACATTGGATTTCATCTGCATACAGAGGAAATCACCAAGAGAGAGAGTTGAGATTACCAAGCCAGGTGATATAGAAAGCAGTGAGGTAAGGTCTGGGGAATGCACTTGAGCATAACAAAAAGAAAGAGGGAAAGTTATTAAAGAAGAGAAGAGAATGACTGACCCCAGAGTTTATAGACTTAGTAAGAGGAGAACTAAGGTGAAGCAAATGTCTTGAGATATAAGGGGAAAGGGAGAAAGGCCTTGGCCACTGTATTAGATGTGGTGGAGAGGTAAGGGAGAATTAAGAGTGAGTACAGGCCATGCCTTTGGCTTTAACATCTCAGGACTTACGGGTTACTTTATAGGGGTTTGTTTTCTTTCTTTTTTTTTTTTTAAATATTTATTTTATTTATTTGGTTGTGCCAGGTCTTAGTTGCGGCAGGCTGGCTCCTTAGTTGTGGCATGAGAACCCTTAGTTGCAGCATGCATATGGGATCTAATTCCCTGACCAGGGATCGAACCCAGGCCCCCTGCATTGGGAGTGCTGAGTCTTATCCACTATGCCACCAGGGAAGTCCCTAGGGGTTTATTTGCAAAACAAGCAAAATAGTTTGATTATAAGGACTGAATGGTTCGAGATTAAACGAGAATATTAGATGTAGATTACAGTTTTCTTGTGTAATAGTAAAGAGAGGGTGAGTTAAGGCAGTGGAGAGTAACTATGAAAGAGGAAGAGAGAGGAAAAGTAACAATTCACATTATGAGGGAGACCTGTTCAGGAGCTCAGGTGGAAGAATCATACCTCCCAGAGAATACAGACACTGTTGGAAAAGTGGAGAAGAGAGGGCATAGTACGAAGAATTGGAATTTCAGGGCTTACACTGAAAAAGTCTAAGATTCATCAGTTAGGAAGATAGTCATCTGAGGGTCCATTGAGGGAAAGGAATAAAGAAGGTTTGAACAGTTATGTGGAATTTAGTAGGGATTGTATAACTAGAGACTGAAAGGATTTTTAAGTAATAATGAGAGACAGGAAACTTATGTAACAAGTTTAAATGGGCATCTTTTGTACATGATAAATCAGTTAACACCTAAATTGAATGCAGTGTAATAATTATGGACAGCATTTATGAAATGGTCTACTCTCAAATAACTTCTAGTGTGCCTATAGTGTCTTTTAAATATATCCCCTGTATATTCTCTTTAAAGAATAGAATCAATAATTTGTTTTGGATGGTTTTTACATACACTAGAGGCTGGGGTGGAGTCTCATGTTATTTAATATTTCTTTTACAGTGTTATCTGTGATACGTATAGGTTCTCATGATATCTGACACATTTCCCAAAAGACAGTCACTAGGCGTTCAGTAACTAAATATTGAGTTTAACTTACTTAATAAAAGTCTGTTTACAGTGAGCAGGTGCGTACTCTTTTTCTCGTAGATACAATAAACTTGATTATTTAAGCAGATAGGCTAAGAAGAGGATTTTACTGTTTACTAACATCTCAATCAGGAAAATGTGAGAGAATGGAGACATCAAAATAGACTGTTTTTTGCTGTTTAAGTTTGGTTATTTTCTTCTGGGAGAAGTTAAAATTGACAGAAATATATAATGACATAAATACTTCTGAATTAAAATTGTCCTAGTTATTCATGTTTCCTAGGACTACTTCCAGGTCAATCAAGGAAGAACTCTGTTACTCTAATAGACCTCAAGCCCATGATGAATACAGTGAAATAAAATGTTAAAAGCATCAAATCAGGTTGTAGTCCTTGCTCTGCTCCGTCCAATCGGGGAACTATTTACCCTCTGCTCCCAGGTCTCTCAGGCAGCCACTCCCATGGGCACATGCCCAGAAGCTGCTCCTGCCCCACGCTCCCTCCCTCTGCCTTTCACTTCCCAGCTGCCAAGATCTTGGAAGCTTTGAAGCTCAGCAGAGAAGGCAAATTCATTGAGAACAGTCTGTAAAGTGTCAAGCAATATCCAGATATTACCAGCACCATGCCTGTCCCCTGCCTGAACCTGGGATTCGTCCATGGAGTGAGTGGTCCTGGGTCCTACATTGGCATTGCTCATTTGGTTGATGAAGACATATTGACAAAGTTGTTGGTTATTCCCTTTTGCATTCTCACTAGCAATGCAAAAGAGGGACTGTTTCTCCACACTCTTGCCAACAGAGTATATTGTCAAGCTTTTGAACGTTTGCTAATCTGGTACCACAGGACTGCCTGCTTGCTGAGACCCTCTGTAAAAGCTCCATACACCCTGGTATTGAGCTTTCCGAGGAGGTAACAGTATTCAGAGAGGGTCTTGGTGCTCCGACTGGGTGTCAGGCCTGTGCCTCTGAGGTGGGAGAGCCAAGTTCAGGACATTGGTCCACCAGAGACATCCCGGCTCCATGTGATACCAAACGGTGAAAGCTCTCCCAGAGATCTCCATCTCAAAGCTAAGACCCAGCTCCACTCAACAACCAGCAAGCTACAGTGCTGGACACTCTAAGCCAAACAACTAGCAAGACAGGAATACAACCCCACCCATTAGCAGAGAGGCTGTCTAAAATCATAAGGTCACAGACACCCCAAAACACACCACCAGTTGGGGTCCTGCCCACCAGAAAGACAGGATTCAGCCTCATCCACCAGAACATAGGCACTAGTCCCTTCCACCAGGAAGCCTACACAACCCACTGAACCAACCTTAGCCATTGGGAGCACACACCAAAAACAACGGGAGCTACGAACCTGCAGCCTGCAAAAAGGAGACCCCAAGCACAGTAAGTTAAGCAAAATAAGAAGACAGAGGAACACACAGCAGATGAAGGAGCAAGGTAAAAACCCACCAGGGCAAACAAATGAAGAGGAAATAAACAGTCTACCTGAAAAAGAATTCAGAGTAATGATAGTAAAGATGACCCAAGATCGTAGAAGTAGAATGGAGAAAATACAAGAAACGTTTAACAAGGACCTAGAAGAACTAAAGAGCAAACAGACAATGATGAACAGCACAATAAATGAAATTAAAAATTCTCTACAAGGAAACAATAGCAGAATAACTGAGGCAGAAGAACGGATAAGTGATGTAGAAGATAAAATAGTGGAAATAACTACTGCAGAGCAGAATAAAGAAAAAAGAATGAAAAGAATTGAGAGAGTCTTAGAGACCTCTGGGACAACATTAAACATACCAACATTCGAACTATAGGGGTCCTGGAAGAAAAAGAGAAAAAGGAAGGGACTGAGAAAATATTTGAAGAGATATTTGAAGTTAAAAACTTCCTAATATGGGAAAAGAAATAGTCAATCAAGTCCAGGAAGCGCAGAGACTCCCATACAGGATAAATCCAAGGAGAAACACGCCAAGACACACATTAATCAAACTATCAAAAATTAAATACAAAGAAAAAATATTATAATTGGCAAGGGAAAAACAACAAGTAATATACAAGGGAATCACCATAAGGTTAACAGCTGATCTTTCAGCAGAAACTCTGCAGCCACAAGGGAGTGGCAAGACATATGTAAAGTAATGAAAGAGAAAAACCTACAACCAAGATTACTCTACACAGCAAAGATCTCATTCAGATTCAACGGAGAAATTAAAACCTTTACAGACAAGCAAAAGCTAAGAGAATTCAGCACCACCAAGCCAGCTTTACAGTAAAAGCTAAAGGAACTTCTCTAGGCAGAAAACACAAGAGAAGGAAAAGACCTACAATAACAAACCCAAAACAATTAAGAAAATGGTAATAGGAGCCTACATATCGATAATTACCTTAAATGTAAATGGATTAAATGCTCCCACCAAAAGACATAGACTGGCTGAATGGTTACAAAAATAAGGCCCATATATATGCTGCCTACAAGAGACCCACTTCATACCTAGGGACACATAAAGACTGAAAGTGAGGGGATGGAAAAAGATATTCCATTTAAATGGAAATCAAAAGAAAGCTGGAGTAGCAATTCTCATATCAGACAATATAGACTTTAAAATAAAGACTATTACAAGAGACAGAGAAGGACACTGCATAACGATCAAGGGATCAATCCAAGAAGATATAACAATTGTAAATATTTATCCACCCAACATAGGAGCACCTCAATACATAAGGCAAATGCTAACAGCCATAAAAGGGAAATCAACAATAACAAAATGATAGTAGGGGACTTGAACACCCCACTTTCACCAATGGACAGATCATCCAAAATGAAAATAAATAAGGAAACACAAGCGTTAAATGATACATGAAACAAGATGGAGTTAATTGATATTTATAGGACATTCCATCAAAAAACAACAGAATACACTTTCTTCTCAAGTGCTTGTGGAACATTCTCCAGGATAGATCATATCTCGGGTCACAGATCAAGCCTTGGTAAACTTAAGAAGATTGAAATCATATCACATATCTTTTCCAACCACAATACTATGAGACTAGATATCAATTATAGGAAAAAATCTGTAAAAATTACCAACACACTAAACAATACACTACTTAATAACCAAGAGATCACTGAAGAAATCAAAGAGGAAATCAAAATATACCTAGAAACAAATGACAAAGAAAACACGACAACCCAAAACCTATGGGATGCAGCAAAAGCAGTTCTAAGAGGTAAGTTTATAGCAATAAAATCCTACCTCAAGAAACAAACATCTTAAATAAACAACCTTAACCTTACACCTAAAGCAATTAGAGAAAGAAGAACATAAAAACCCCAAAGATAGCAGAAGGAAAGAAATCATAAAGATCAGATCAGAAATAAATGAAAAAGAAAAGAATGAAACAATAAAAGATCAATTAAAAGCTGGTTCTTTGAGAAGATAAACAAATTGATAAACCATTAGCCAGATGCATCAAGAAAAAAATGGAGAAGACTCAAATCAATAGAATTAGAAATGATAAAGGAGAAGTAGCAACTGGCACTGCAGAAATACAAAAGAACATGAGAGATCTCACCTCATATAGGTGCCATTTTATTGGCACCTATATGCCAATAAAATGGACAACCTGGAAGAAATGGACAGATTCATAGAAAAGCACAACCTTCCAAGACTGAATGAGGAAGAAATAGAAAACATAAACAGATCAATCACAAGCACTGAAATTGAGACTGTGATTAAAAATCTTCCAACAAACAAAAGCCCAGGACTAGATGGCTTCACAGGTGAATTCTATCAAACATTTAGAGAAGAGCTTACACCTATCCTTCTCCAACTCTTCCAATATAGCAGAGGGAGGAACATTCCCAAATTCATTCTACGAGGCCACCATAATCCTGATACCAAAACCAGACTAAGGTGTCACACAGAAAGAAAACTACAGGCCAGTATCACTGATGATCATAGATGCAAAAATTTCCAACAAAATACTAGCAAACAGAATGCAACAGCACGTTAAAAGGATCATACACCATGATCAAGTGGGATTTATCCCAGGAATGCAAGGATTCTTCAATATGCACAAGTCAATCAGTGTGATAAACCACAATAATAAATTGAAGGAGAAAAACCATATGATCATCACAATAGATGCAGAAAAAGCTTTTGACAAAATTCAATAGCCATTTATGATAAACTCCCTCCAGAAGATAGGCATGGAGGGAACTTACCTCAACATAATAAAGCCCGTATATGACAAACCCACAGCCAACATCATTCTCAATGGTGAAAAACTGAAACCATTTCCTCTAAGATCAGGAACAAGACAGGGTTGTCGACTGTCACCACTATTATTCAACATAGTTTTGGAAATCTTATCCACATCAGTCAGAGAAGAAAAATAAATAAAAGGAATACAAATTGGAAAAGAAGTAAAGCTGTCACTGTTTCCAGATGACAATACTACACATAGAGAATTCTAAAGATGCTGTCAGAAAACTACTAGAGCTAATAAATAAATTTGGTAAAGTAGCAGGCTCAAAATTAATGCACATAAATCTCTTGCATTCCTATACACTAATGATGAAAAAATCTGAAAGGGAAATTAAGGAAACACTCCCATTTGCCATTGCAACAAAAAGAATAAAATACCTAGGAATAAACCTACCTAAGGAGACCAAAGACATGTATGCAGAAAACTATAAGACATTGATGAAAGAAATTAAAGATGATACAAACAGATGGAGAGATATACCATGTTCTTGGATTGGAAGAGTCAACATTGTGAAAATGACTATAGTACCCAAAGCAATCTACAGATTCAGTGCAATCCCTATCAAACTACCAATGTCATTTTTCACAGAACTAGAACAAAAAATTTCACAACTTGTATGGAAACACAAAATACCACGAATAGCCAAAGCAAACCTTGAGAAAGAAAAACAGAGCTGGAGGAATCAGGCTCCCTGACTTCAGACTATACTACAAAGCTACAATAATCTGAACAGTATGGTCCTGGCACAAAACCAGAAATACAGATCAATGGAGCAGGATAGAAAGCCCAGAGTTAAACACACCCACATATGGTCACTTTATCTTTCATAAAGGAAGCAAGAATATACAATGGAGAAAAGACAGCCTCTTCAATAAGTGGTGCTGGGAAAACTGGACAGCTACATGTAAAAGAAATTAGAACACTCCCTAACACCATACACAAAAATAAACTCAAAATGGATTAAAGACCTAAATGTAAGACCGGACACTATAAAACTCTTAGAGGAAAACATAGTAAGAACACTCTTTGACATAAATCACAGCAAGATCTTTTTTGATCCACCTCTTAGAGTGATGGAAATAAAAAGAAAAATAAGCAAATGGGACCTAATGAAACTTAAAAGCTTTTGCACAGCAAAGGAAACCATAAACAAGATGAAAAGACAACCCCCAGAATGGGAGAAAATATTTGCAAATGAAGCAACTGACAAGGGATTAATCTCCAAAATTTACAAGCAGGTCATGCAGCTCAATATCAAAAAAACAAACAACCTAATCCAAAAATGGGTAGAAAACCTAG
The DNA here is from genome assembly GCF_003031525.2 of Neophocaena asiaeorientalis asiaeorientalis. Classification (NCBI taxonomy): domain Eukaryota; kingdom Metazoa; phylum Chordata; class Mammalia; order Artiodactyla; family Phocoenidae; genus Neophocaena; species Neophocaena asiaeorientalis. The sequence continues at coordinate 1,762,216 of NW_020175066.1, forward strand.
ATAGACATTTCTCCAAGGAAGATATCCTGATTGCCAACAAACACATGAAAGGATGCTCAACATCACTAATCATTAGAGAAATCCAAATCAAAACTACAATGAGGTGTCACCTCACACCGGTCAGAATGGCCATCATCCAAAAATCTACAAACAATAAATGCTGGAAAGGGTGTGGAGAAAAGGGAACTCTCTAGCACTGTTGGTGGGAATGTAAATTGATACAGCCACTATGGAGAACAATATGGAAGTTCCTTAAAAAAGTAAAAGTAGAGCTACCATACGATGCAGCAATCCCACTACTGGACATGTACCCTGAGAAAACCATAATTCAAAAAGAGTCATGCACCACAATGTTCATTGTAGCTCTATTTACAATAGCCAGGACATATGAGCAACCTAAGTGTCCATCGACAGATGAATGGATAAAGAAGATGTGCCCCATATATACAATGGAATATTACTCAGCCATAAAAAGAAACGAAATTGAGTTATTTGTAGTGAGGTGGCTGGACCCAAGGTCTGTCTTACAGAGTGAAGTACGTCAGAAAGAGAAAAACCAATACCGTATGCTAACATATATGGAATCTGAAAAAAAAAAAAGGTTCTGAAGAACCTAGGGGCAGGACAGGAATGAAGACGCAGACGTATAGAATGGACTTGAGGACATGGGCAGGTGGAAAGCTAAGCTGGAACGAAGTGAGAGAGTGGCGTGGACATATATACCAAAGGTGAAATAGATGGCTATTGGGAAGCAGCCGCATAGCCCAGGGAGATCAGCTCGGTGCTTTGTGACCACATAGAGGGGTGGGATTGGGAGGGTGGGAGGGAGACGCAAGAGGGAGGAGATATGGAGATATATGTATATGTATAGCTTATTCACTTTGTTATAAAGCAGAAACTAACACACGATTGTAAAGCAAATATACTCCAATAAAGATGTTTAAAAAAAAAAAACAAACATCCAATCATAAGGGAGGCTTAGATACCAAGAATTTGTGTTGAGAGCTACTGTAATACTCAGCTGTATATTGATTTGATATCCGTATATATTTGAGAACAGGAAAAGAATGGAGATGGTAGAATACACTGTAAGAAAGGAATTCAACCAGTATTAATATCCTTGTTTGCCTTGTAATTTAGCCATAAGAGTCTGTTCACATTAAATCTAAGTAAAAATAGGTTTTAGACTAGTAAAATCGTGGAGTCAATGCCAACATTTTTACTCCAGAAACAATGATGTCATCTACCGTGCTGCCTCCCAAAGGGGTGATATCCAGAAAACTGCTGTTTCTACATGGATGGGCACCTCATTCTTTGTTTTATTCATATTTTTAGTAGACCTGAATGTGTCGTTGAATGTCATTAGTTTAGAAGAAACATAGAAGAGTATGTGGCAGCATTTGGGAATGGAGTAAGCAACATCTATGATGCTGTGCATTATGTTCAAAGGAGCACAGAATTTGAAAGCTGTCACAGAAATTTCAGAGTTATTAAGAGCAACCTGGTCATTTTACAGTTGACTGTGAATGCCCATAGGGGTGAAGTCACTTGAACTTGGTTGATCAGTTGATTGGTTGGTTGGTTAATTAATGGCAAAGAAAGGATTCTGGTTTTGAAAAACTCTATGAGATTGCAAATTGTTTTTTGAATTCTTAATGAAGATTATTTTATTTGGTGCAGGCTTTCAACTAATAAAAAATAGTTGTGTAATTTATAAGATGTGGGTACAGAGTATGTGAATTTGAATGTAGTTCAACCATTAGTAGTTGCATGATTTGGGGCAAGTTACATAAACTTTTGTGCCTCGGTTTTTTTATCTGTAAAACGAGGGTGATACCAATTTCATAGGGTTATTGTGAGAATTAAATGAAATCGTGAATGGATAGCACTGGAAACAATGTCTGGCACTCAAAAATTGTTGTTCTTGTTACATTTAGTATATTCCTGAATGTTTATCATTTCGTTCTTTTAAATTAAGAATGACTTTTTTTTTCCTCTTCCAGGACGGAGTTACAATGACTTAAATCAGTACCCAGTGTTTCCCTGGGTCATTACTAATTATGAATCAGAAGAACTGGATCTTACTTTGCCAAGTAACTTCAGAGATTTGTCCAAGGTAATTTCTTAGTAATCATCTGAAATATCACTATCTTGAATATAAAAATATTCAAGTGATTATCTTTATTTTCACATCATATTTAAAAAATATTTTTAATATTATAACTTTAATATATTTGTCCTTTAAATGTATTTTCATTACTCTCAAATTTAAATTAGAAAAATTTAATATACATGGTAACCTTGATGACAGTTAAAAATATTAAGAGTTATATTTTTTTCTTCATATACATTTAAGAAGATATTATTCCCAAATATCACCTTCTTCTAAGGGTGTCAGTACTTGATAAAAGATACGAAGAAGAAGTTTGCACATGGAAACTTCTCACCAGCTCTCTTGTAAAAAGAGAAGTAACCCCACACTGTTCTGTGTCTCCTAAGTGATTTTCCTCTACCTTTTGCCCTTCTCTGAGCCATTCCTCACTACAACAGAATGGATCCTCTTTAAATGTAATTTTTTTTTTTTTTTTTTTTTTTTTTTTTGGGAATGGCTCACGGGGCCCAGCCGCTCCGCGGCATGTGGGATCTTCCCGGACCGGGGCATGAACCCGTGTCCCCTGCATCGGCAGGCGGACTCTCAACCGCTGTGCCACCAGGGAAGCCCTAAATGTAGTTTTGAATTCCATAAATTCAGCGCTTAAACCTTTCTTGACTTATCACTGCATGCAGAATGAATCTTTCCCAACTCCACAGTTTGCTTTCTCTGCCTTGAACGTTCATCTCCCTGCTCTGTGAGTGGCTGACTGTCTCAGTCCTTTAGGAACAACACGTCTTTATAGAGACCATTACTGATTCCTTCCTTCCTCTCTTTCTTTCAGAGCACCTAAAATATCATGCATTTTTTTTTTTTTTTTTTTTCACCCGCGTCCCCTGCATCGGCAGGCGGACTCTCAACCACTGCGCCACCAGGGAAGCCCTATCATGCATTTTTACATATCTTTCTACCTACTTGTTTTGGTTCTTCTTGTGTGCTCCACTAAAGTTCATAAAGATAGAGTTCTCGTTTACCATTATTTCTCCCTTGCCTAGTATAGGACCTGCCATTCAATAAATGTGTTAAATAATAAAATATACATTTCTCCCAAGTTCTAAAAACTTAATTTTAACTGTGTTAAAGTTAATCAGTCTGTTTTTAATTTTAAAATGTGAAACATGTAAATAACAAAAATTACCTCTAATTTACCGCATATCAATAAGGAACAGTTACGTTTTATGCACACACACACACACACACACACACACACACACACACTGGTTTTTCTATAAGTATATTCTCATATCATCAGGTATTCTTTAGGAATTTTCCTTTTCTGTCCTGAATTATCAACAAACAGAATATCCTGAATCCTTTTTCACTTTTAAAGGAGAGTTTTCATTTTCAAAAGAAAGCCCTGTTTGCACATTAACTATCAGATATGGGATTAATGTGTAGAATATATAGAGAACTCCTAAAACTCAACAACAAAAACCGAACAACCTGATTCAAAAACGGGGGAAGAATTTGAATAGACAGTTCTCCAAAGAAGTTATACAAATGGCCAATAAGCAGATGAAAAGGTGTTCAGCATTACTAATTGTTAGGAAAATGTATATCAAAACCAAATGAGATGCCACTTCACAGCCAGTAGGATGGCTTTAATTAAAAAATAAATAAATAATCATAAAATAACAAATATTGGTGAGGATGTGGAGAAATTAGAGCCCTTGTGCACTGCTGGTGGCACTGTAAAATGGTGAAGCTGACATGGAAAAAAGTATGACAGTTCCTTCAAAATAAAAAATAGAATTACCCTAAGATCCAGCTATTCTACTTTTGAATATATACCCAAGAGAAATAAAAGCAGAGACTCGAAGAGGTATTTGTATACCAATTTTAATATTTATAGTAGTATTATTTACAATAACCAAAAGATGGAAGCAATCCAAGTATCCACTGATGGGTAAATGGATAAACAGAATGTGGTACATATATACAGTGGAATATTGTTCAGCCTTAAAGAGGAAGGAACCTCTGACACATGCTACAATATGGATGAACCTTGAAGACTTTATGCTAAGTGAAATAAGCCATTCACAAAAGGACAAACACTGTATGATTTCACTCATGTGAGGTATTTAGAGTAGTCAAATTCATAGAGACAGAAAGTAGAATGGTGGTTGCCGGGGCCTGGCCGGGGGGAGGGAGAAATGGAGACTTTAATGGGTATAGAGTCTCAGTTTTGCAAGATGAAACAAGTTCTGAAAATGGAAGGTGGTGATGGTTGGCCAACAACCTGAATGTAATGCCACTGAACTTACACTTAAAAGTGGTTAAAATTGTAAGGTTCATGTTATATATATTTTATAACAATTAAAAAACAAAAACAATACAAAAGGCCAGTAAGGGGAGAAAAAGAGGTAATTAGTAAACTAGACGCAAAATAGAGGTTTGAAAAAGCGCCTGCATGCTTCTGCTTTTACTTTTCTTTGATCACCTTGAGAAAAACATGCCCAGGTTAACTAGCTGGAGGGTCAGGACTGACACCTGGAGGATGGCTGAGCTGTGTGAGCTGAGGCCATCCTACACGAGCCAGCCCTCAGCTGACCATGAACATATGAGCAAGCACAGCCAAGAGCAGCCAACTGTGGCCCAGATCAGCAGAATTTCCCAGGTGACCCATTGACTATGGAAAATAATAAATGGATAAATGTTTTTTGGTTTTTTTTTTTTTTAAAGGAAAGCCTTACTTACGTTTAGGTATTGTACTTGTTCTAAGACCCTGTAGTATTTCACTGGAATCTGTAGAGCTCTCTTGTATAATAAATGAGGACTGTATTAGTTTGACTTGTGTAGTGAGCCATGCAGTAGGTCAATAGTAAAAACTGGACAGCTTTTTAATTCTCAGACTATTATATCCTACTATCCTTTTTTGAATTTTGTGTAAGTGAAATTAAAGATCTCATTTTTCATTAAATTGTTAAAATGTAAAATTTGCCTCACAAAATAAATATATAACCTTTCTAGACATCTAGAAGAATTGCCTTTTTTTGTTTAAGCCGAGTCCTTCAGTTTGGACTTCTGTTTAAGCACATAACTTATTAAGATGTTTTGTGCTCTAGGGGACTTTTTGCAGGCTCTTTCAGATGCAGTGAGTAGTTGGATGGATTGTGGACAAGGTGCATGTTTATGTCTTGATGGAACAGTAGCAATGGTGATAAGTGGGAGGCTATTTGGATTTTTCTGCTGCGGCTGTATTTCTCTCTTCTGCCATCACTGTACCTGAACAAGAACTCCCATAACCCTATCACCTCGTCTTACTACTTCCTTGCCAAAAGCCTCCGTTCTCTGACCCTCATCTTTGTTCTCTATTCCACTAAAAATCTTACATGACCAGAAGAAATCCTTCAAAACAATTTTTTTAAAGTAGGTCCTATAAATTTTTTCATTATGAGAATCTGATGAAATAGTATCAGCAAAATGCTGTTATTATTTGCCAAGTAAACAGAATCTTTTATTCAAATTGAATCTTATTTGTATGTTGCAGCTGTTTCTAAGGAACTTGCCAAATAGTTTTGCTAGGTGTGTAAAACACTGTTTTAATTCATGTCTTTATAACTTATCTTCTGTATGTGATAAATAAGGTTATTTTTATGCCCCACTAGACAAGCAATAGAAATTTTGCTTTTTTTATTTTATTAGATTAAAAGTAAAAAGGGGCTCAAAAGCCAAAGCAAAAGAGTTATTTTCATTATTCTCTATCTATAAATGTCCATATCCACTATACAAAGACATAAAAATATCACTTTTGTGATTTAGTGTGTTTAATTGTAGTAGTATCCATTTTTATATTATAAGAGATTTTATAAGAGATTTTATATTTTATATTATAAGAGATATTATAAGAGTTGTATTTTGTGCTGAGGAAGGAAAATTTATAAAGAGTGTTTTCAACACTAGCTGAACAGCACTTAATTGGCTAGCCAACAGTAGTGCAATTATCAGAGCTGGGAAGAAGTAGGGAGCTCTAATACTCAACCACATAACCTACAGCATCTCCTTTCCTATAAAGCAGCAGTAGTTCAAATGCTACAAAAGTCATTCAAGTTCATGAAAATGGAATTCTGCTACTACTAATTGTTTTCATTAAATATTCATGGAACTAAGTGAGTTTGGAATTAACTGAATTATTTTAAGTGAAATAAGCATATCAGGTATTTGAAAGTTGTACTTTCCATGTATAACATTGTTTACTTTATAAAATGTGTCTCATTCCTATTGGTATTAAAATCTGCCTAATGTTTACAGTATGATTCCATTTTGAAATATCTGTTTATATACATATTTTCAGGAATGCATCACATACATAAAATGAGCTATATCTGTATGAAAAACGATTATACTAGAATTATATTGAAGTTTGTCCCATAGTATACATTTAGCAAACATTACTATTTGTTTAAATAAACTTGTGAAATCAAAGGAAACGTGTGCAAAGCTTAATTTAAAATATAAACAGAGCTTACCCTCCTTCTTAAGATAGTATAGCCTGACTAGCTTTAAAATGCATTGAATTATTTATGTGTGTTTATGTCCATTTAATTTCCCCAAAGCTGGTTTTCAGAGGACTTTTAGTAGCATTGATACAATTTTATTTGGTAATCTCTTCCATGTTGCACAGGGAATTCTCTTTTTGAAGCTGAATTAATGTAATCAACACCCTTTCTTCTGTATTATGTTTCTGATCATTCTCTTCAAAAAGAAAGTCTAAATGGGGCAGTGCAAAAAAAATGTCTAGTCTGAAAATCACAATGAAAATTTAATATTTCCTTGTATTGAGAAACTCCTCATTTAACATAATGGTTTAATTTATTCCTTTAAAGCTGAAAAAAGTAGAGATCAGTTTTGAAGTTGATTTTTTTTCTCCACCTTCCCTGTTGTTTCATCACTAGTCTGAAATTCTGACTGATGAGAAGACAGATCTAACCATGCATAAACTTTGAAGTGACATTAATCCATATTTTACAAATACACACTGATTTTTATATTTGGCAGTCTCCTTGGAAGAGATAAGAACATTTTTTTTGTCTTTTCTTTATAAGAAGTTATAATTAGGACAAGAATATATTTACAAAGTGTCATACCATAAAAACAAATTATGATGGCTGAGTGTTTCAGTACCAGGGCTTCCTTGGGTTAGTAAGATTTTTTTGTGCTATTGTGATTTATTTATTTATTTTTTTCCTTAGTAGGAGATTAGTTGTGTAAGCCAGTTTTCTAAGTGAGAAAAATCAAGATAATCAGGTACAATCATTTCTGTTCTAATTGATCAACAGTTATTTTGGAATATTTAATGTATATACCTGGATACCTATTCCAAAAAACAAGTATGTTGTTAGATTGAAATGGAACCATCCATTTCCAAGTGAAATCTTGCAAAACTCAGCTGTAAATTTCAGAAGGTAGGAACATCTCACTTTATTACTGTTAACTAATGTTTATTAAGGACTTAGTATATGCCGGGCTCTTATTTAAGAATATCACATGTGTTAATTCTTTTAACCCTCACAAAGGCCTTCTAAGATTGGTAACGTTATTATTGTCTTGACAGGGGCAGAAATTGAGGCACCATGGGGTTAAGCAAGTTGTACAAAGTCACACAGCTAGTGGATAGAACCAGAATTTAAACACTATGCAGTTCACAAGTAGCATTTTAAAAAAGGAATGGAATAGTATAGCATTACATTAAAAAAAGAAAGTAATGTGCATCATGTATGAATCTTCTGCATAACGGGTGTGTGTGCGTGTGCGTGTGCATGTGCGTGTGCGTGTGTGTGTGTGTGTGTGTGTTGGGTTATGATTTGAAGTGACAGATTTCTTACTATGAGTTTTGGCCCAGAAACCTTGAGAAACGCTGCAGTATGCTATACTGCTTTGTACGTTTGGCATCAATTGCTACGTCTGTTTTGATGTTATTTCATCAAGTTGCTTTTCACCTCTCATGCTGAAATGCATGGTAAGAGACAACCAGCATTCCATTGCTTGAAAAAGGAAAGCTTTTCCCAATTGCCTACTCCTGGTGTGTTTGTCCCAGGTTATGCCCCAAGCTTTTTTGACTAAGCCTGTTTTATGAAAAAGCTGAATGTTTGCTTAAATCTAGAGAATACCTGATGTTACTACTCGAGCATTCATTTGTGTTTCTCATTTATTGATTGTTCATTGAGTAATAGTGTGTGCGAGGGACTCTTAGTTTCTGGAGATTAGATAAAATAAAATCTTCTAAGTTACTATTTTAGTAAAAAATAACTGAAGATTGGGGGGAAAAAGCAGGACTGGCCAACGTATAATCAAGTATTTAATATTTATTAGAGCTCACATTCTTAAAGTGAAGGAAAATACTGAAAGAAAGAGTTCAATGTAGAGGGAAAAGAAAAATCATGCATTTTTCAACTGTAGAGTGCAAGCACAATGTGAGCTGTTATTTTGTTTAAGAATCAAGAAAAGTAAACGTTAGGGGAAAATGACCCTACACCACTATCTCCTAATTCGTACCTTGCAGTGTAGAAATTTGAGGAAAGTTTACTATTATCAGATCTTCAAACTGTATTTTAAATTTTGGTCCATGTCCCAGTTAATCATAGGTTTTTGTTTGTTTGTTTGTTTGTTTTAAACCTATCTTACAATGTTGTACCATCCACACTCTGTTAAACTAGCAGCTTTCATTGCTCTAGTCTGGATCAAAATGTTTCTAAAGTGTACATTCTGAGATAACTGAAGAGAACTGAATGACAAGGCTGTTCTGAATTTATTTACTGATTGATGAGTTGCTATTGTTTGTCCTTGTATTTATTGTGTTTTTTCTCTCTCTCTCTCTTTGTTTAAAGCAAAAGTAGATGATTTCCACCACCACCCCACCCCGCCTCCTGTCTCCTTTTTATCTCCTACCATTTGGTTGTGTGTTTTTATATGTGAGATATTTCTCCTAACACACACATTTAATATACAGCATTCATCTTGACCTGGAATTGACTACCGACATTTAACTGTTGTTGATCAGACAGCACTTCTTTATCTCTTTAAGTTTTAAGTGCTGTTTCTGACGAATGCCAGTCCTTTTAGTAGGCTCTGTAACAGATATACTGGGAATCAGTATACCATCTAGATGTCACAGAGGGAAAAGAACACTCTTTTGGCGGAGGGGGGGCAATATTGTTTTAAAATGATAGGGGTTATAGCTTTTACTTTGTTTTTCTATTTATTGGGCTTCAGTCAAAACCAAAGGAATTCAAAGTTAAAAAAATAAAACAACGTTATTGTATTATAACAGTAAATAGTGGATCTTAAAGTATTTAAATAAAACATAATGGCAGAGAAAGAAATTTAGAATTACCCCACATCTGGCTATTTTTTATTGGCTGACAAAATATATTAAAAATATTTTAATCTTGGCATCAAATATACTGTTATATGCCACATGGATCTTAGGGATTTTGATATAAATTACATTCCCTGGCCTTGGGGCGTTTATAGTCCAGTCAGCAAAAAAATGATATTGGGAAAGGTTAGAATCTTTTTGTAGGATTGTGAGGGAAGCCCTAGTAGGTGCCTTTAACAAACATTTTGTATAAGCGCCCTTCTTTAATCCCTTCAACAACACTGTAAGGAATGTGTTATTATCTTTATTTTACACATAATGAAACTAAGATATAGTGAAGTTAAGAAACTCTCTAAGGTCATACATTTTCCAAGTGTTCAGGCTATGAGTTGATCTCAGATCTGTCCCTATCACTGAACTGGTAGACTTTAGATATAACCAGAATAGTTTACATTGAATACCTGCATTTATACTTCTTTCCAATATGCAACTACTTTTACCTTCATCTTGGCAAAAGACTAGAGGTTTACTTTTTGGAGAAATTGTACTGGAGAAGTTTCTGATTTGAGAACAACAAAAACAGCAGAGGGAGAGTTGAAGGGTAAGGAATGGAAAACAGGAGGATTAACAGAAAGCTTTAAGAACTGAATGGTGAAGGCCCCCAGACCCCTTTTGCTGTCATGCTATCGGAACTCCGACAGCCAGGCTTGTACCAGCCCCACCCTGTAAGACAGAAAATTGTGTTACTCTTTGGACATACTGACTGGCTCAAGAGAAAAGACCTGAAAAGTACCGACATTTAAGGATCCTACTTGGAGCCCACCTGATTTCTCTTCAGTGAAGTCTACCCGTTCACATGCTGCTTATTAAAAGTGTACTTCAGTGTACTTCAGTCAGCTCTTTCGTGCCTCATTCTTAAAAATGAAGGTAGCAGACATTTAAAGACAGCCTTCAGTGTGAAGGACAACAGAGACTAAATGGAATAGAAAAATAAAAGAAACCGGAAGAAACAAAGACAATTTAAGAAGCAGAAGAAGCCTTAAAAACAAAGCAAGAATAAATACCCTCACAGAGAAAAACTATTACATTAATAGAAAAAGAAAATGATTTTATAGAAAGTAGAGTGTAAGTGCAGATGTTTTCTAAAAGGAACATCCAAAATGAAAGGGGAAATAGCCTGGAAAGGTAAAATTCAAGAACCAGAGTAGGAAATTTTTGTATTTAGATAGACTTGTGTCAGCCTGCCTCCATTTATTAGAAGGGACCTTTAGCAAAGTACTTAATTTGGGGGATCCTATATAGCAAACTGCTTTTTATGTAGTATTTGTATAATACTGAAGAAAATTTTTCATGGGTACACTGACCTTTTAAAACTTTAAATTATTACATGTTCAATGTGATAATATTTTGTTTAAAATATGGCTGTGCAACTTTTTCCTCACAATTTAAAATTAAGTTTAGCAAAATGTGAACATACACACACAGGGCAATATATTGTGGTGTGTTTAGAGGATTTACTGAAGTTTTGTTTTTAAATTAGGAAAACAATCTATTGGTTTTGTATGATTATTTTTTTTAATTTGTATTTTTAAAGTATTAGCACTCTGTATAGCAGATTTGTTTTTTTACTGGAAGTTACCTTCTAGTGGAAGTTTTTATATGACTGTAACAGAGGTTAAGCCTACACTTAGTTTAAGCAGCCTTCAGTGACATTGTTTCTCTAACATTAGTCAGAAAATGATAAAGTGAAGTAACTGAAATGGATTGTGGTTAATATTACTGTCAGGGAGATGAATAATCTTGACATGTACCAGCAACACACTGCCAGTCCAATAATCCTTCTCAAAGTTAAGTATTTATTCTCAAATCATCCTAAGTTACTGTGGTGTGGAGTGATCATTTATTATTATTTATAAATGAATTGTTTTATTTACATAGCATTACCAGTTTTATCCCATAGTACTTCCTGTTTTCTTAGTTTAGTGCTGGGTGTACTAACTTGGGTAGATCCTGAGTAAGGAACATGTACTTAGCCATAAATTCACATAAAAATTGTTTTCGAAACACCTAGAAAAAAATTTTTTAAGTTGAATAAGCTGTGGTATTATACTTCTGATTTCAGGCTGGAGTATTTTTTTCTAAGAGAGTAAATATAGTAGGAAGACATTTTAAAAACCTATATACATTTGGAGCTTTCTTTATATCTTTGTGTCAACTTCTCATTCTTATATTTCCCTGTGATAGTCAAAACTTATTTTATGTGAATGTGTAATAGTCTGCTTTTTATAGTGGGTAAGTAGTAACGTATCTTTTAGTCACATGTCCACATTCCTGTCCAAATCTTTATTCTCCAAGTCCATTTATTAGAATAAGCACATTTTTTCAACATAAACAAAGGTTTATAGTACCCTGTTTATATTGAATAAATGTTTTTATTCAAATAATTGATTATTAAACATTTTCTGGGTACCTTTTGTAGACATTGTTCTGAGAACTGTGAGAAACAAAGGTGAATGAAATAGTCCCTACTTTTAGAGTTTTACAACCAAATGAATGTTATGTAGGAACCATTTATACAAGAATAGTTTTATATCTGTGTGACTGTGACACATTTCTATGTGACTGTGAAACATCTTATGTCTGCGTGACTTAACTTTAGACTGTCCCACTTTCAGAAAAGGAGTTTTTAAAAAAACTGAGTTCATGATTTATAACGTCAACCAGCAAATGATTGGAAAATCTGAGTGCTACCTTTCTGAAATACGGACAAGGTGATTAGAAGACATTCATAGCATTCAGAATTGTTGTATCATTTACAACTCCACTGTTTAATGCCCTTTATAAACTTGAGGTATCATCCTCTTTAGGCCATCTTTCCAGGATTCTGTTCTAGGACCTGATTTGTTTGACAGTTTCACCAATATTACAAATTGATCATACAGCTTGCATTGCAGTAATTAAAATATAAAGTTTTAAATCATTTTTCAGAATGAAATACTCATGTAAAATATTTAGTGAAATACAAAGAAAAAATGTGACATCTTACATTTAGGCTTAGAAATATACAATATTAAAAAAAAACAGGAAGAAGAGAGGATGAAGATAAGTCGGAGTTCGAAATATAAATGTCAGTAGTCTTATTGGTGGAAAGGAAGATAAAGATGTAGCAGTTGTTTTCAACCTATAGCCTCAGGTCACTTGAAGGTGGGACTATGGGTTTACTGCAGGAGGCCTGTGAATTCACGTCTACGTGTATATATTTGGAGCCTGTCTTACTGGAAAAATTTAAAGCTGCTGATGTACATTATTTAGTTGACTACATGCTTATTATTACCTAACAGTGATTTGACTTTTCTAAAAACAAATTGTGTCAAACATAATTATTATTACCCTCTTCTACTGTTGCTGCTGATGCTACTTATTTTTATCTATAATCTATCATAGTTGCAAGATAACAGTTGAAGTTCATTTGTTTTACAAATGCAAGTCCGGTTCTTCCAACACCATTTGTTGAAAAGACTTTCTTTCTCATGATTGTCTGGGAACCTTTGTTGGAATTAAACTGACTACATATTGTGTAGGTCTATTTCTGGACTCTATATCTGTCCTTGTATTGATACCACACTGTCTTGTTTACTATAGCTTTATAGTTAGTCATAAAATCAGGTCATGTGAATCCAACTATGTCTTCTTTTTCAAAATTGTTTTGGCTATGCTAGGTTTTCTGTTTTTCCCATATAAATATAGGAATCAGCTTGTCAATTCTGCTGAGATTTTGACTGGTATTATACTTAATCAGTAGGCCATCTTTACTAAAAAAGATATATTAGCAATATTGAATCTTCCATTCCATAAATATGGTTTATCTTCCATTCGTTTAGGTTTTCTTTAATTTCTCTCTAATGTTCTGTGGCTTTTAGTAAACAATTCTTGTACGTATTCTGTTAATTTATCCTTAAAATTTTCATGTTTTTTATGGTTACAAAATTTTCAATTCCAGTTGTTCATTGCTAGTATATGGGAACACAATTGAATTTTTTATATTGACCTTGTATTTTACAACCTTCCTAGATTCAATTATTCATGCTAGCAGCCTTTTTGTAGACTTTAGGACTTCCTCCCTCTCCCAATGAATACTTACTGCATTATATAATGTTAACTAGAAGTGCTGAGAGTGCCTTGTCTTTGATCTTAGGGGAAAAGCCTTTACTTTCATCATTAAGTACGATAGTAGCTATAGGTTTCATGTTTCTATTGTTTTTTTCTGTTTTCAGTTTCAGTGACCTTTGCTTCCCTTATTATTTTTCTTTCTACTTGATTTGGATTTAATTTCTCCTCTTTTTTAGTGTCTTAAGGTGGAAGCTTTAAACTGTTGATTTCAGATCTCTTTTTCTTTCTAATATAAGCATTTAATGATACAGATTTTTCTCAAAGCACTGATTTTGTAAGGTCCAACAAGTTTTTCTATATTGTGTTTTCATTTTTATTCTTTTCAAAATATTTTCTAATTTTCCCTGTGACTTTCTCATTGACCCGTAAATTATTTAGAAGAGTATTGTTTCCTTTCCACAGATCCTAGAATTTGTCAGATGTCTTTCCCTTGTTGATTTCTAGTTTAATTCCATTTTGATTGGAGAACATACTTTGTATGACTTCAGTTCTTTTAAATTAGTTGAAATTTGCTTTATTGCTCCAAACATGGTGTACATTGGTTAATGCTCCATGTGTACCTGAAAACAATACATACTCATCTATTATTACATAAAGTGCTCTATACATGTCAACTAGGTTAAATTGGTTGAGAGTGTTGTTAATATCTTCTATATCCTTACTAATTTTATATCTACTTGTTCTATTGATTACTGAGGGAGGAGTGTTGACTTCTCCAACTGTAATTTAGATTTATCTGTATCTTTTTTCATTTCTCTGTTTTTGTTTTATTTTTAACATTTGTTTCTGGGTACCTGTTTGAGTTGAATTATGTCTCCCCAAAAGATATGTTGAAATCCTTACTCCTGGCCCCTGTGGACATGACCTTATTTGTAATAGGGTCTTGGCAAATGTAATGAAGTTAAGATGAGGTGATTAGGATGGGCCTAATTCCAACATGACTGGTATTTTCATAATAAGAAGATGAAAACACCATGTTAAAACAGACATCAAAGGAAAGAACACCATGTAGTGATGGAAACAGAAGTTGGAGTTATGTTGCCAGAAGTCAAGGAATACCTGGGGCTATAAGAAGCTGGAAGAGGCAAGGAAGGATCCTCCCCTAGAGGCTTGCAAGAGAGCATGGCTCTACCAACACCTTATTTTGGACTTCTAACTTCCAGAACTGTGAGAAAATAAATTTCTATTGTTTTAGGCCACACAGTTTGTGGTAGTTTGTCTTAGGAGCTCTAGGAAACTAACACAGTGCATACACATTTCAGATTGTTATGTTTTCCTTATAAATGAATTCCATTATCTTTATGTAAGGTCTCCTTTCATACCTGGTAATAGTCCATGTTCTGAAGTCTACCTTTTCTGATGTTGATATGACAGTGTTATTTTGATTATTACTTGTAGTATCTTTTTCTTTTCTTTTCTTTTCTTTTTTTTTTTTTTTTTTTGTGGTACGCAGGCCTCTCACTGTTGTGGCCTCTCCCGTTGCGGAGCACAGGCTCCGGACACGCAGGCTTAGCAGCCATGGCTCACAGCTGCTCCGTGGCATGTGGGATCCTCCTGGACTGGGACACAAACCCGTGTGCCCTGCATCGGCAGGTGGACTCTCAACCACTGCACCACCAGGGAAGCCCTGTAGTATCTTTTTCTATCATTTTTTTAAACCTGTCTCTGGCTTTATTTTTTAAATTTCTTTTCTGTGGACAATATATAATGGAGTCTTGCTTTTATACCCATTCTGATAAGCTCTGCATTTTAATTGGGTTGTTGAGACCATTTACATTTAATGTAATTTTTGATATAGTCAGTTTAAATGTACTTTCTTGCCATCTGTTTTTTATCCCTTATATCAGTTCTTTGTACCTTGTCTCCCTTTATCTGTTTTCTTTTAGATTATGTATTTTTATTATTCTATTTTATCTTCACTGTGTCTTGTTATTTATACTTCTTTTTAAAAAGTTTAGTGGTTTCTTTATGGTTTGAAATATATGTCTTCAACTTATGACAGCCTTCCTTCAAATAATAATATACCATTTCATGTATAGTCTTCAAACCTTAAAACAGTATACTCCTGTTTTCCCTATTCCATCCTTTTGGAGTGAGAGCCCATTAGGAACAGTGTTTTGTTTAGTTTTGTTCTTTCTTTATCTGCTGTACAGGCATATCTTGTTTTGTTGTGCTTTACTTTATCGTGCTTTGCAGATATTGAGTTTTTTACGAATTGAAGGTTTGTGGCAACCCTGCCTTGAACAAGTCTATAAGTGCCATTTTTTCAACAGCATTTGCTCATTTTGTGTCTTTGTCGTATTTTGGTAATTTTTGCAATATTCCAAACCCTCCACCGTTAAAAAGATTATGACTACTGAAGACTCAGAAGATGGTTAGCATTTTTTAGCAATAATGTATTTTACAATTAGAACACGTACATTGTTTCTTTAGACATAATGCTATTGCACACTGAATAGACTACAGTATAGTGTAAACATGACTTTTATATGCACTGGGAAACCAGAAAATTCACGTGACTCACTGTATTGCTGTATTTACTTTATTGCAGTGGTCTGGAACCAAACCTGCAGTATCTCCGAGGTATGCCTGTGTAGTCATGTGGGTCTCGAGAATGCAAGCCTCATTGGCTTTCAGAGCTAGGTGTTTTGGGGGCCTGTCTCACAAGTGGAAGTCCTAAATGTTGAGGTGCTAGGTGTTTGGTCCCAAACTCACTCCTCAGGGAGAATCCATGAGCTGTGAATTCCCTCCCCATGGTGCGTCAGCTGGTGTGTCACTGTCAGGGGTGGGGTTTATGAGATTGTGTTATAACCTTTCCTACCTGTTATGATGTGGGTTTTTCTTTTTTGCCCAAGGTGTAAGAGTTGCTCAGCTAGGTTTTAGATTTCTTTCAGAGGGAATTGTTCCATGTGTAGCTGAATTTTTAATTTCTCTGTGGGAAGAAGTGAGTTCAGCAGCCTCCTTTGTCACTTCTTTGGACCAGAACTCCTGATTTTAAGGGTCCTAAGTGTTTCTTTAATTGGATAGGTGAATCGCTCAGGAAATGAAATCGCTCAGGTTTTGTTATAATAGCATTGAGTCTTTTGGGTGTTTGTCATTTTCATAATAACTTAAATCATCTTTTTTTTAGTTGACCTTGGATTGTTAAGATTGTTTTTTGGGTTTTTCCAGGCATTTAGCTCAACAATGACATTGGATTATCAGATTATTTTAATTGATTTATGTGCCTTTCTCAAACAGATAAATACCTAGAGTGAAAATCATGTAGTATGAACCATAGCTAAATAACATAGAACTGTGAAGGAATTGCTACTAAATCTACCAATGTGAGCCTCTAAAATGATTTAGATTCTACATCGGTACAATAAGTAATATGGAACACTATCTTTTTCCCAAGATGTGTTTGTTAACTTGAAATAGTATAGGGGGTATCTGTTTACTGCCACTTGGAAGAACGTGTGTTTTCAAGGGATTAAAATCTGCTGGTACTTCAAAACAAAAGTGCTTCTTTGTTAACTCTAAAAGCCATAATAGTGTGCCAATGAAAGTATTTTCTCGACAATACTAAATAAAATGTAGAGTGTGTGAAGATAAGTGCCAAAGCATCTCAGCTGCATATAGCACATGATGAAATATCCTAGAAGCCAAGGTTGAGTAAGTGTTGATGAGTCTGTTTGTTTTTTTGTCATTTAGATAAAAGAGCTGCTACAGCTGACACAAAATAGTTCCGGCACTCCCTAACAGTGGCAATATTACTTAAATGACAGGGGCTATTCTTTTATTTTCTTCTCTTTGGGGGTGGGAGAGGAAGGCAGGGGTAGAGAGGCACAAAATAAAATTCATTGGCTTCTTTAAAAAGTTTCAACAACACATTGATTAAAGGCTTTCATTTGGATTCATAGATGTGGATATACAAATATAAAAGTTAAGAGGCAAGTAAAGCAATAAACTTTGGTGACAATGTTTATGTTTTGTGTTCACTTGTTTTTTTTAACATCTTTATTGGAATATAATTGCTTTACAATGGTATGTTAGTTTCTGCTCTATAACAAAGTGAATCAGCTATACATATACATACATCCCCATATCTCCTCCCTCTTGAGTCTCCCTCCCACCCACCCTATCCCACCCCTCTAGGTGGACAAAAAACACCCAGCTGATCTCCCTGTGCTATGCGGTTGCTTCCCACTAGCTATCTATTTTACCATTGGTAGTGTATATGTGTCAATGCTGCTCTCTCACTTCATCCCAGCTTACGCTTCCTGCTCCCTGTGTCCTCAAGTCCATTCTCTATGTCTCCGTCTTTATTCCTGCCTAACCCTAGGTTCTTTAGAACCTTTTTTTTTTTTTAAAGATTCCATATATATGTGTTAGCATATGGTATTTGTTTTTCGCTTTCTGACTTAACGTCACTCTGTATAAGTGTCTCTAGGTCCATCCACCATGCTACAAATAGCTCAGTTTCATTTCTTTATATGGCTGAGTAATATTCCATTGTATATATGTGCCACATCTTCTTTATCCATTCATCTGTCAGTGGACACTTAGGTTGCTTCCATGTCCTGGCTATTGTAAATAGAGCTGCAATGAACATTGTGGTACATGACTCTTTTTGAATTATGGTTTTCTCAGGGTATATGCCCCATAGTGGGATTGCTAGGTCATATGGTAGTTCTCTTTTTAGTTTTTTAAGGAACCTCCATAGTGTTCTCCATAGTGACTGTATCAATTTACATTCCCACCAACAGTGCAAGAGGGTTCCCTTTTCTCCACACCCTTTCCAGCATTTATTGTTTGTAGATTTTTTGATGATGGCCATTCTGACCAGTTTGAGTGGATACCTCATAGTTTTGACTTGCATTTCTCTAATAATTAGTGATGTTGAGTGTCCATTCATGTGTTTGTTGGCAATCGGTATATCTTCTTTGGAGAAATGTCTGTTTAGGTTTTCTGCACATTTTTGGATTTGGTTGTTTGTTTTTAATATTTAGCTGCATGAGCTGCTTGTATATTTTGGAGTTTAATCTTCTGTCAGTTGTTTCATTTGCAAATATTTCCTCCCATTTGAGGGTTGTCTTTTCATCTTGTTTATGGCTTACTTTGCTGTGCAAAAGCTTTTAAGTTTCATTAGGTCCCATTTGTTTTTATCTTTCTTTTTATTTCCATTTCTCTAGGAGGTGAGTCAAAAAGGATCTTGCTGTGATTTATGTCATGGAGTGTTCTGCCTAGGTTTTCCTCTAAGAGTTTTACAGTGTCTGGCCTTACATTTCGGTCTTTCATCCATCTTGAGTTTATTTTTGTGTATGGTGTTACGGAGTGTTCTAATTTCATTCTTTTACATGTAGCTGTCCAGTTTTCCAAGCACCACTTATTGAAGACACAGTCTTTTCTCCACTGTGTATTCTTGCATCCTTTATCAAAGATAAGGTGACCATATGTGTGTGGATTTATATCTGGGCTTTCTGTCCTGTTCCATTGATCTGTATTTCTGTTTTTGTGCCAGTACCATACTGTCTTGATTACGGTAGCTTTGTAGTATAGTCTGAAGTCAGGGAGCCTGATTACTCCAGCTCCGTTTTTCATTCTCAAGATTGCTTTGGCTACTGGGGGTCTTTTGTGTTTCCATACAAATTGTGAAATTTTTTTTCTAGTTCTGTGAAAAATGACATTGGTAGTTTGATAGGGATTGTACTGAATCTGTAGATTGCTTTGGGTAATATAGTCATTTTCAAAATCTTGATTCTTCCAATCCAAGAACATGGTATATCTCTCCATCTGTTTGTATCATCTTTAATTTCTTTCATCAGTGTCTTATAGTTTTCTGCATACAGGTCTTTGGTCTCCTTAGGTAGGTTTGTTCCTAGGTCTCTTATTCTTTTTGTTGCAATGGTAAATGGGAGTGTTTCCTTAATTTCTCTTTCAGATTTTGCATCATTAGTCTATAGGAATGCAAGAGATTTATGTGCATTAATTTTGTATCCTACTACTTTACCAAATTCATTGATTAGCTCTCGTGGTTTTCTGGTAGCATCTTTAGGATTCCCCCTGTATAGTATCATGTCATCTGGAAACAGTGACAGCTTTACTTCTTCTTTTCCGATTTGGATTCCTTTTATTTCTTTTTCTTCTCTGGTTGCTGTGGCTAACACTTCCAAAACTATGTTGAATAATAGTGGTGAGAGTGGGCAACCTTGTCGTGCTCCTGATCTTAGTGGAAATGGTTTCAGCTTTTCACCATTGAGAACGATGTTGGCTGTGGGTTTGTCATATATGGGCTTTATTATGTTGAGTTAAATTCCCTCTATGCCTACTTTTTGGAGGATTTTTATCATGGGTGGGTGTTGAATGGGTGTTGAATTTTTGTCAAAAGCTTTTTCTGCATCTATTGTGATGATCCTTCAGTATTGGTTTTTCTCCTTCAGTTTGTTAATATGGTTTATCACATTGATTGATTTGCGTATATTCAAGAATCCTTGCATTCCTGGGATAAATCCCACTTGATCATAGTGTATGATCCTTTTAATGTGCTGTTGGGTTCTGTTTGCTAGTATTTTATTGAGGATTTTTGCATCTATAATCATCAGTGTTATACGCCTGTAGTTTTCTTTTTTTGTGGCATCTTTGTCTGGTTTTGGTATCAGGGTGATGGTGGCCTTGTAGATGAGTTTGGGAGTGTTCCTCCCTCTGCTGTATTTTGGAAGAGTTTGAGAAGGATAGGTGTAAGGTCTTCTCTAAATGTTTGATAGAATTCGCCTGTGAAGCCATCTGGTCCTGCGCTTTTGTTTCTTGCAAGATTTTTAATCACAATGTCAATTTCAGTGCTTGTGACTGGTGTGTTTGTATTTTCTATTTCTTCCTAGTTCAGTCTCAGAAGGTTGTGCATTTCTAAGAATTTGTCCATTTCTTCCAGGTTGTCCATTTTATTGGCATATAGTTGCTTGTAGGAATCTCTCATGATCCTTTGTATTTCTGCAGTGTCAGTTGGTAGTTCTCCTTTTTCATTTCTAATTCTATTGATTTGAGTCTTCTCCCTCTTTTTCTCGATGAGTCTGGCTAATGATTTATCAATTCTGTTTATCTCTCAAAGAACCAGCTTTTAGTTTTATTGATCTTTGTTATCATTTCCTTCATTTCTTTTTCATTTACTTCTGATCTGATCTTTATGATTTCTTTTTTTTTTTTTATAAATTTATTTATTCATTTATTTATTTTTGGCTGTGTTGGGTCTTCGTTTCTGTGTGAGGGCTTTCTCTAGTTGTGGCAAGCGGGGGCCACTCTTCATCGCGGTGCGCGGGCCTCTCACTGTCGCGGCCTCTCTTGCTGCGGAGCACAGGCTCCAGACGCGCAGAGCTCAGTATTTGTAGCTCACAGGCCCAGCTGCTCCATGGCACGTGGGATCTTCCCAGACCAGGGCTTGAACCCGTGTCCCCTAGCATTGGCAGGCAGACTCTCAACCACTGCGCCACCAGGGAAGCCCTATGATTTCTTTTCTTCTGCTAACTTTGGGATTTTTTGTTGTTCTTTCTCTAATTGCTTTAGGTGTAAGATTAGGTTGTTTATTTGAGATGTTTCTTGTTTCTTGAGGTAGGATTGTATTGCTATAGATTTCACACTTAGAACTGCTTTTGCTGCATCCCAAAGGTTTTGGGTCATCATGTTTTTATTGTCATTTGTTTCTAGGTATTTTTTGATTTCATCTTTGATTTCTTCAGTAATCTCTTACTTATTTAGTGGTGTATTGTTTAGCCCCCATTTATTTGTATTTTGTACAGATTTTTTCCTATAATTGATATCTAGTCTCATAGTTGGAAAAGATACTTGACAGTATTGCAATTTTCTTAAATTTACCAAGGCTTGATTTCTGACCCAAGATATGATCTATCCTGGAGAATGTTCCATGAGCACTTGAGACAAAAGTGTATTCTGTTGTTTTGGGATGGAATGTTCCATAAATATCATTTAAGCCCATCTTGTTTCATGTATCATTTAAAGCTTGTGTTTCCTTATTTATTTTCATTTTGGATGATCTGTCCATCAGTGAAAGTGGGGTGTTCAAGTACTGTACTATGATTGTGTTACTGTTGATTTCCCCTTTTATGGCTGTTAGCATTTGTCTTATGTATTGAGGTGCTTTATGTTGGGTGCATAGATATTTACAATTGTTATATCTTCTTCTTGGATTGATCCCTTGATCATTAGGTAGTGTCTTTGTTCTTTGTATCTTGTAACAGTCTCTAGTTTAAAATCTATTTTGTCTGATATGAGAATTGCTACTCCAGCTTTCTTTTGATTTCCATTTGCATGGAATATCTTTTTCTGTCCTCTCACTTTCAGTCTTTGTTTCCCTAGGTCTGAAGCAGGTCTCTTGTAGACAGCCTATGTATGAGTCTTGTTTTTGTATCCATTCAGCCAGTCTGTGTCTTTTGATGGGAGCATTTAATCCATTTACATTTAAGGTAATTATCGATATGTATGTTCCTATTACCATTTTCTTAATTGTTTTGGGTTTGTTATTGTAAGTGTTTTCCTTCTCTTGTGTTTCCTGCCTAGAAAAGTTCCTTTAGCATTTGTTGTAAAGCTGGCTTGGTGATGCTGAATTCTCTTAGCTTTTGCTTGTCTGTCAAGGTTATAATCTCTCCTTTGAATCTGAATGAGATCCTTGCTGGGTAGAGTAATCTTGGGTGTAGGTTTTTCCCTTTCATCGCTTTAAGTATGTCCTGCCCCTCCCTCTGGCTTGCAGAGTTTCTGCTGAATGATCAGCTGTTAACCTTATGGGGATTCCCTTGTATGTTAATTGTTGCTTTTCACTTGCTGCTTTTAATATTTTTTTCTTTGTATTTAATTTTTGATAGTTTGATTAGTATGTGTATTGGTGTGTTTTTCCTTGGATTTTATCCTGTATGGGACTCTCTGCCCTTCCTGGACTTGATTATTTCCTTTCCCATATTAGGGAAGTTTTCAACTATCATCTCTTCAAATATTTTCTTAGCCCGTTTTTTTTTTCTCTTCTTCTTCTCTGACCCCTGTAATTCGAATGTTGGTGCGTTTAATATCGGTCCAGCAGTCTCTGGGATTGTCCTCAATTCTTTTCATTCTTTTTTCTTTATTTTGCTCTGCAGTAGTTATTTCCACTATTTTTTCTTCCAGGTCAGTTATCTGTTCTTCTGCCTCAGTTATTCTCCTATTGATTCCTTCTAGAGAATTTTTTATTTCATTTATTGTGTTGTTCATTGTTGTTTGTTTGCTCTTCAGTTTTTCTAGTTCCTTGTTAAATGTTTCTTGTATTGTCTCCATTCTATTTCCAAGATTTTGGATCATCTTTACTGTCATTACTCTGAATTCTTTTTCAGGTAAACTGCCTATTTCCTCTTCATTTACTTGGTCTGGTGGTTTTTTATCTTGCTTCTTCATCTGCTTTGTGTCCCTCTGTTTTCTCATTTTGCTTAACTTACTGTGTTTGGAGTCTCCTTATTGCAGGCTACAGGTTAATAGTTCCCATTGTTTTTGGTGT
This sequence comes from Neophocaena asiaeorientalis asiaeorientalis, assembly GCF_003031525.2. Lineage (NCBI taxonomy): Eukaryota > Metazoa > Chordata > Mammalia > Artiodactyla > Phocoenidae > Neophocaena > Neophocaena asiaeorientalis. The sequence goes on from NW_020175066.1 coordinate 1,785,367, forward strand.
CTACCCCCAGTGGCTAAGATTGGTTCAGTCGGTTGTGTAGGCTTCCTGGTTGAGGGAATTAGTTCCTGTGTCCTGGTGGATGAGGCTGGATCTTGTCTTTGTGTTGGGCTGGACCGCATCCAGTGGTGTGTCTTGGGGTGTCTGTTACCTTATTATGATTTTAGGCAACCTCTCTCCTAATAGGTGGGGTCTTGCTAGTTGTATGGCATAGGGTGTCTAGCACTGTAGCTTGCTGGTCGTTGAGTGGAGCTGGGTCTTAGCGTTGAGATGGAGATCTCTGGGAGAGCTTTTGCAGTTTGATATTACATGGGGCTGGGAGGTCTCTGGTGGACCAATGTCCTGAAGTCAGCTCTCCTACCTCAGAGACTCAAGCCTGACACCCAGCCAGAGCACCAAGACCCTGTCAGCCACAAGGCTCAGAAGAAAAGGGAGAAAGAAAAAGAAAGAAAGAAAGGAAATAATTTAATTAATTAAATAAAATTATTAAAATAGAAAAAAAATATTTAAAATAAATAAATAATTAAAAATAAAAGAAAGAGGGAAAGAATGAAGAGACCAAACCAAAAAACGAATCCTCCAATGATAACAAGTGGTAAAAACTATATTAAAAAAAAGAAAACCATACAGTCAGAACCCTAGGACAGATGGTGGAAGCAAAGCTATACAGACAAAATCACACGAAGAAGCATACACATACTGACTCACAAAAAGAAAAAGGAAAAAATATATATATATGAAAAATTAAAAAAGGAAGAGAGCAACCAAATCAATAAACAATCTACCAATGATAATAAGCTCTAAGTATTAAACTAAGATAAACATAACACCAGAAACAAATTAGATGCAGAAAGCAAACCCCAAGACTATAGTTGCTCCTAAAGTGCACCTCCTCAATTTTGGGCTGATTCGTTGTCTACTCAGGTATTCCACAGATGCAGGGTACGTCAGGTTGATTGTGGAGATTTAATCCGCTGCTTCTGAAGGTGCTGGGAGAAATTTCCCTTTCTCTTGTTTGTTTGCACAGCTCCTGGGGTTCAGCTTTGCATTTGACCCTGCCTCTGCATGTAGGTCACCTGAGGGCATCCGTTCTTTGCTCAGACAGGACAGGGTTAAAGGAGCAGCTGATTTGACGGCTCTGGCTAAAGGGGAAGGGGTACAGAATGCGGGCTGAGCCTGCGGCGGCAGAGGCCTACGTGACGTTGCAACAGCCTGAGGCACGCCGTGTGTTCTCCCCTGGAAGTTGTCCCTGGATCATTGGACCCTGGCAGTGACGGGCTGCACAGGTTCCTGGGAGGGGAGGTGTGGATAGTGACCTGTGCTTGCACGCAGGCTTCTTGATGGCTGCAGCAGCAGCCTTAGCATTTCCTGCCTGTCTCTGGGGTCCACGCTGATAGCCCTGGCTCGCACCCGTCTCTATAGCTCGTTTAGGCGGTGCTCTGAATCTCCTCTCCTGGCGCATCCTGAAACAATGGTCTCTTGCCTCTTAGGCAGGTCCAGACTTTTTCCTGGACTCCCTCCCGGTTAGCTGTGGCACACTAGCCCCCTTCAGGCTGTGTTCACGCAGCCAACCCCAGTCCTCTCCCTGGGATCCGACCTCCGAAGCCGGAGCCTCAACTCCCAGCCCCACCCGCCCCGGCGGGTGAGCAGACAAGCCTCTCGGGCTGGTGAACACTGGTCGGCACCGATCCGATGTGCGGGAATCTCTCCGCTTTGCCCTCTGCACCCGGGTTGCTGCGCTCTCCTCCATGGCTCCAAAGCTTCCCCCCTGCCCAGCCCCCGTCTCCACCAGTGAAGGGGCTTCCTATTGTGTGGAAACATTTCCTCCTTCACAGCTCCCTCCCACTGGTGCAGGTTCCATCCCTATTCTTTTGTCTGTTTTTCCTTTTTTCTTTTGCCCTACCCAGGTACGTGGGGAGTTTTTTGCCTTTTGGAAAGTCTGAGGTCTTTTTCCAGCGTTCAGTAGGTGTCCTGTAGGAGCTGTTCCACATGTAGATGTACTTCTGATGTGTTTGTGCAGAGGAATGTGATCTCCACGTCTTACTACTCCACCATCTTGAAGGCGCCCGTGTTCACTTTCTCAAAAGCTGTTTTTGCCAACTATTTTTCAGCATCCCCAAGACAAAATATTCATCTCTCTCCCCCTTTTGTGAAGCCTTCTGCTAAACTGATATCCATGCACATTATATAGGTGGGAATAAAAACATAAATAACATTTTTTCAGAAGAGCATTTAATCTAAACCTCCCATGAAAGGATTCCAGTGCCCTTGCAGATTCAGTACCAACACTTTCATCAATCCACACAACTGTAGTTATTCTAGGATTTACTAGTCAATTTAGTTAGATGTGACTCTGAATCTTGGCTCTGCTATTGACTGGGGAACCAACCTTTAATAGTCATTTAACTTCTCCCAGATGCAGTTTTTTCACCTGTAAATTGGAAATGCTAATAGTTTTTTATATTAAGGTGTTGTTGTAAATATAGTGAGATAATTTACTTAAGACTCTTAGACCCTTCACGTATAGCTAGTAAATAATTGCATTGTCATCAGATAGAATAGCCTCTTTAATATGTTTATCATAGTTATTTCCTATAATATTCCCAAAACAAATCATTATTCTCTAACCAGAAATGACCATCTTTTATGATGTCACATTTCCTGATAGTCCATCCTCTTTCATTGTCTGAATTTGAAGATTTTTGCTTAATTTGTTCATGAATATCAAGTACCTTACACTTAATTAACATGATTCTTTCCTTTAACGTGACATTTTTATAATATCAGATTCATATAACGTTGGGTTCAACCATATTGTTACCTTTTCCTTGTCCTCACTTTGTGATTGCTCTTTTTTGTTATTTATAGGATTACCGTACTTCCAGAATATAATAATGTATAACCTCTCTTGCCTGTATGCCCTCTTATATGTTGTCGGACAGGGTTTATGTGTAGTCCTGGAATTAAAGGATATTTCCAGTGTTCTAATCATACCAAATGAAGATAACATTGACAGATGGCTTTAGGCCAGTCATCGAGATCGTAAGCAAGATCCTAAAAGTAGTCATGCTCTTTTGCCTCCCCTTCATGAGCCCATTTTCACTTTTGACAGCTCTTCCCCACTCTGCCCTTAACCCACAAAATGTATGTTTATGATACACTGTACTTTAGCGTGTCCAACGGCCCCATTTCTGAGTCTGTTGCTGCATAATGACCTTTTTCTTTTCCTCTAATCTTCTCTCCTGCTTCTCATCCCCAGATGTTAAGGTTTAATGATTACCAAATAAAGCTTTCACAGAAACATGGAAAAAAATATCTTTTTAGACTTAGATTTTAAAAAGAGAAGGTTGTTAACTCAAGCAAATCTATACTTTGTAGAATTTCTGAGATTTATTGCCAGTTCCCTACAACTTTCTTACTCTTAGTAATTGTAACCATGGTCCAGCAGTTTGGAACTTCACTTCTGAAAAGTTGATATAAATTGGAACAGTTCACATATAAATCTCAAAAGGAAAAAGAAATTCTGGTGATGGTGATAATAACAATTACAACAACATTAATAGCAGCTATACTTATTGAGTACTTTGTGCCAGGAGCTCTTTACATATATACATTATTAGTCTTTTAAATAAACCTGTTAAATAAATATCATATTTGAAAAATGGAAGTGTAAGAAAGTGGGAAATTGTTGAAATCAGGAAAAACATTTTATAATACAACCGTTTATGGATAAAATGGCCCAAAGACTGGATTTGAGTACTGACTTTTGTTTCCTAGATTTATGTTGATTTTGAGCTAGGTTATTCAAGATACTTATTTTCTTCATTATTAAAATAGGGATATCTAGCTCACGTTTATTGTGAGAATGTATAATAATGTTTTCTAAAATACAAAATGTAAGCTGGAGGTTATTAATTAGATAACTTCAGGTAAGAAAATTTTTAAAAAGAAAGCAAAAACTTAGAATGTATGAACACTACAGTCTTTACAGCTTAACTTTTACTAGTAATCAGTTGAAGGAGTCTGTGTTGGGTGGTTATAGGGGCCTTTGAATCCAATACCATTTGTTTTTAATTAATGTAGTACTAGATAATTGTAACTTGCTTGACATTTCATATGCTTTTCACAGTAAAATTTGGAGGCCCTTTGGACTTTTGAAAGATAATTTTGTTTTTGATTATGTTTTTGAGATAGCGTAATGCAGTTTTGATGTCTACTGTGTACTCTTAGGCTTCTGACAGATAATGCACAGTACTGCATGTACCATTAGATGATTGTGATGCTTAATTACTTTCTTTCTTAATAGACAACATTAATTTCATCAGGCTTGTTTAATGGCTTTTTTTCTTAAATATTCTTGATCAAATGAGCTGAAAAATAACAATAATTATTATTACTAATAACTTACTGCATTCCAGGCACTGAACTGGGCACTTTACATGCAGTATTTTTATACCTCTAATAATTAGCAAAATTACTTCTCAAAAAAGGTAACAAAAGATTTTTTTATTGTAATATTCTTAAAAACCTGATTTAGAAAGTTTTGCTTTGCATATCTTGTTCTGAAAGGTATCAGATGAGAATTTCAAACAATACTTACCAATCTACCACAGTTGTCAGTTTGGCTATTCGTGAGAATAATATATCCTATGTGTAGTTTTTTTTGTTGTTGCTTTTTTGCTATTTATACATTTTCAAGAGTTCTGGTGTTCTTTTTTCTTTAATTTGTCTTTTCCTATTTTAATCCAAGTTCTTATTTCCTTTTTTTTTTTTAACGTAAATGCTTGTGTTGGTAGTCCTGATACTCTAATTTTTAAATAATTCCATTTTATTTGAATCACTTTTTCATCTTGTTATGATTAAGGTTCTTTTATTATTTTACAGATTTAAAAAATATAATTCTATTTGTTAGCTTTTTGTAGTGTTTAAAATTATTTTTCTATATCCTCAGCCTATTTATATTTACCTGGTTATGAACTTGAATTATACCTCTCTAATCAATACTTATTTTTTATTGATTTTTTCCAGGAAGTCATGACCATTTTAAATGACCAGTATTTTTGATCTTCTTCCTTTAATCAATTTGCTGATTTTGAAAAATAATCTGTCAAGCTTTTGCAGTTAAATTGTACAAAGAGCTTTCTGTAGGATGATAGTACTAAGGCATCTTCCTGAATTGCCCTCCATTTGTTGCTCTTAATATACTGTATAAGTAAGAGGAACCATCAGCATTTACTTTTAGTTCTTTTGCAGAGATGAATAAATATCTTGAAATGCTGATTTAGATAATGTTTCAAAAATGCTATGATGCACTTTGGTGTATGACTGACTCTTGCTTAGTTAAATGTTTTGCAGCATTATAACATAGTTGGATTCAGCTCATCTTTTAAAGCAATTGTCAGAAAAATATGGGCCAGCATGGTAGAATGTATTAGCTCAATACATTGTCTCCATTTTATTATGAAGCTGCTGAGGAAGCTGTGATATACAGCACTGTCATTACAGATCTATTGTTAGGATGGTTCTGCAGTCTTCTTTGCACTGCCATTAATTTATAGCAGTAAACAATATGTAGCCTTCCAACTGCAGCAAAGCAGAATCTTTTAATGAGGTGGATGTTATTACCACAATAAATCAGTGCTTTCGCGTAATGTATAATTCAATGTGTGTATTCCCACTGTAACTTCTCTGAGTAAGCTGATAGTGTATCATTGTCATTGCACAGCTCCACTAGTCTTTTTTTTTTTTAACCTTCTTTTATTTGGGGACTTCTTTTTTATATGCTTGCAAATAAATGTGCTATGTCTTGATAGCTGTCCTGTAGCAGGCTTCAGAAATCAACTGTAACAATCACAGCCGGAATCAATACTGTGGGTTCTACGTATATGGATCTCTGCACGATGCCATTTTTTTTCGGATGCTGGTGAAATCAATCCTAATTGGTTTTAGCATTATATTCAAGAAATGTGATTCTATAACTATTGATTTTGGGGGTGTACTCATTTGGAGAGTAATAAAAATAGGAGCACATAAAGTGAATACTTAATATGCTGCAGAACCATACCAAAGGAACATTGATTTTGTTTTCACGTAATTTGTCTTCCAGTGATTTTATTTCTTCTTTCTTTCCTTTGCATGGCTCAGTCTTCAGGGACAACAGCTAAAATACACTTAAAGGCATCCAAATTGGTTCTGTAACAAAGATTTCTTGGAGTCAGTTCCATCCTTAACTGGCATAAGTTTAGTAAATCAGATTTAACTCTTTTGTACAGAAACTAATGCTTTAAAAGATGGCATTTTAAATTGGTATACTGTGATACTGGTTTAAAATAATAATCAACTAAAGGTTTTTAAAAATTTGCTTGTAGAGTTAAAAAAAGGGCTTAAAATAAAATGTTGATTAGAACCATCCTATTGAAAGAGAATGAAAGGTACTAGAAATAAATGGCAGTTTTGAAAAAATAATTAACAATTTTAAGAAATATAGCCAAAATGATCATTTAAAATACTGCTTAAAATTACTTTTTAACATGAAAAGCTACTTAAAAACTAGTTTAACATTGCTTCATTTTCCATAGAATATTTCTGAATGCATCTGTTTTAAAACCAGTATTTTAAATTTCAGTTTAACGTTTTTTGCATAAATATCAGATATTTTCTTTCTCATATAAATGAGTGACTAACTGATAGGTTTTCATTAAAGAAAGTAATCTTACATTTTTTTTTTCAGTGAATTGGTACTTATATTTTAAATAAAGAGCAGAGATTTTCTAGAGATTAGAATGTTTTATGAGAATGAGTTGTTCCTTGTTTTTTAAGCCCTTAGACCCCTTTGAGAATCTTAGAATACTCTGTATGTCTTCCTGAAGAAAATGTACATGTGCATAATCACATGAAGTTTTGCTTACTGGTTAATGGAGTTCCTGAATTCCCTGAATAACAACAGCAGCAGCAACAGTAACGACACCAGCTAACATTTATTATGCTCTTATCTTATACCAACCAATATTCTGGGGGCTTATAGGCTATTGTTTTATTCAAACTTTACCCCATTGTTAAAAGATAACCTTAAAAATAATAGCATTCATTGAATATTGTCAGGTATGGTTTGTCCCTCCATGTACTTACTCATTTTATTTTCCAAAACAACTTTCTGACTGGGTATTGTCACTCCAGTAAACCCAGGCTCTTCATCACTTCGCTGTGCTGCTTTAGGGACCTCTGCTGTAAAGTATTGTTGTATACGCTCGTAATCTGTCTAATATTCTATTCATGTTACACATTTTTAAAAAATTTCATGCCGGCATGTTTTTATCTTTTAAATTGTGGTTTTACTCATACTATTAGAAATTTCTAGATTTACATTTAATCCCTTTTTCACACAATCTCCTCCTTGCACTCCTTCTCCCCCACCCTCGGCCCCTGCCAAATTTTGTTGCATTGTCTTCTCACAATCTATGATATGTTAATCCTTTAGCTTCAAGATTCTGTTTCTGGTTGTGGCTTCTAATGGACTAAAGAGGATTTTATAGATGCTTTCCAAAGTATCATATAACTAATATTCACTTCATGTAATTATCTTTATGAAAATGCTTGTTATGGGCTGATTAAAGACTTTTATTCAACAGAAAGTAGACTTATTGAGAAATGACAGGTTTCTTCATTTACTTATATGTGTATATTTAATGTGCATTGAAAAATAAATTTATATTTCAATCCACTCTCTGATTGTAACACAGCTTTAATTTGAATAGTATGTATTTTTAATTCTTTCACACTTGCTGATTAGATAATATTTGAAGAGAGAAAGAAATAAAGGACGATTGTATTTATGTGTTCTTGTTTCTTCTCCTCCCCGTTGGCAGCCAATAGGAGCTTTGAATCCAAAAAGAGCAGCATTCTTTGCAGAGCGTTATGAATCCTGGGAAGATGATCAAGTTCCAAAGTTCCACTATGGCACTCATTACTCAACTGCAAGTTTTGTTCTTGCATGGCTGCTAAGAATAGTAAGTTCAATTTGAATAATAAACCATGAATAAGTAAATTCAATGTTGTGGAGACTATGCATTGATTAAAAATCATCAGCATCTTTTTTGAATGGTGAAATTTTTTTCAGTGATTGAGACTCTAACTATATAAGTATCTCTTTATCCCATTTGGGCTGTATTTTATAACACATTACTGTAGAATGGCCATAAAAATGTTTCACCTGGAATTGCGTGAATTTTTTTCCTTAAATTTGCCTCTTCAAGTCGTTGATATCTTACCAGACTCTAAATTGTAACATATGTTATTTTCCAATGTAGTCTATTAAAATAAGAACTAAATAAGATTCCCTTAACACAGGCATATATTCATATATTTTGGAAACTTCAGTTGCCCAAAATGGAATAAGGTGTGTTTGTAATTTACACCAAGACTGCTGTGTATTGATAACATATTGGTTAAACAAGAAATGTTTCCGTAAAATTGAAAGGTGATTCATCTACTAGAAAGTAATTTCTTTGGGAAAGCATTAGCAGCACATCATTAATTAAAGCTTGTTAGAGGGTACAGGCAGATATAAATCCTAGAGGTAATTTATAGTGCTTAGCTAATTTCAAGCAATTATCCACTAATATGTGTTTAAGTGTTCTTTAACTAAAAGGAGGCTTTTAAATCTTCCAAACATTTTTCTTTTCTTAATCATAAATTAAATATTGAGCCATAACAATAGGAAAATTACATATTGGACTGTTTCCCTGGACTGTGAAGCAAATGCAGTCTAATTTATGTCTGAATGTTATTAATAAATTGTTCTTGGAAAGGAAGAGAGTCTGAAAAATATTGAAGAGAGTCTGAAAAATACTAAATTTTGGAAATATTTTTTCTGAAACAAGAATAATATAAGAATATTAATGTAATAATTTAAGTATAATTCCCAGTCTATGCCTAGTATGTATTACTGGCTAATGTCTATTGGTAACTAAGTATTTAGATATAAAGATTTATAAAAACCACATTTTTATGCATGAGGGAATATATGGCTTTTTAAAATGGCTTATTTTTTAGGAACCCTTCACAACTTCTTTCCTAAATTTACAAGGAGGGAAATTTGATCATGCAGATCGAACTTTTTCATCGATTTCCAGAGCTTGGCGAAACAGTCAGCGTGATACATCTGATATTAAGGTACAGAAATACTTCATTTTACAATTATTATTGCCAATGTGTTTCTTATTGAATGGATGTTGATAATTTCTCTCCTGCAATACAGCCCTATTTACTAAAGATGAGCCTCAAAGGATGAGGCCTTAATTAAGTGGCCAATAACCATTATATAAGATTTCTCTCTCTTTCTCTACCTCCTGTGTCTATCTCTTTCTGTCTATCTGTCTCGTCTCTCTTTAATTGTGGAACAGTTGTTTTCCTTCCTCCTTGGAATCCTTTTTAAAGGAAAAATATAGTAGTATGGATGTAAAGCAGCGTGCTTAATGGAATTCCAAACTCAATGAATAAAATTAATATAGTCACAAAAATACTGTGAGAAAGATCTCAGATGTTTAGTATAATTCAACTTATTTCATTTTATTGATACTTTAGCAATCCCCTGTCTCTATTCTTAAGGTAATCATCTTTTACCTACTGCTGGTTCTAAATGCCTACCTGACTCTGCTTGTTATAGAATTGCTTTATTGTTGAGGGGAAATGAGTTCTTCTATCTATATATATGTTCAGTAGATCAAAAACTTTGCACAGTAGCTGATACAATACTTCTGCTTCTGCCCTCAAAAGTACTGTATTTTAGTTTTGTGACATAGTATCTGTTTCTTCACTGTTTAGATGCTGTTGAGTAAAACAAGATATGCCTGTGATTGTGTCCTTAGGTGTCGTAAAGAGCTATGTCTTATACACAAATAATTATACTATATGGGAGAAAATGATAAGTACATATGAGAAATATTTGGGCTTGAAAGAGGAAAAGTTACATTATTAATGTTTATGTTACTATAGAGTACTTTAAAAAATTAATTAAAATTATAATTGTATCTTACTTTTAGTCATGATACATTACAGTCTATAAAAAGTGTTCACATACTTTATCTTACTGTAGATATCCAAGATATTTTGTTGAAGATTCCATCATATGCAGAAATAATCTCTTTTTAAAAATTATTTTTGGGGGGATGGGGGCTGTGTCAGGTCTTAGTTGTGGCATGCAGGATCTTTCATTGCAACGTGCAGGTTCTTCGTTGCATTGTATAGGCTTCTCTCTAGTTGTGGCGTGCGGGCTCCAGAGCACACAGGCTCAGGAGCTGCAGCACGAGGGCTTAGTTGCTCCGTGGCATGTGGAATTTTAGTCCCCAACCAGGGATTGAACTGGCATCCCCTGCATTGCAAGATGGACTCTGAATCACTGGACCACCAGGGAAGTCTCCAGAAATAATCTTTTATATTGGAACATCTATAGGAATTTTTGATAGCACAAATAATGTACTCTGAAATACTCTTGAAATTATCATATCCCTTAAGAATCATCAGTAGATAATTTTGAAATGGATAATTAGATAACAGTAAATCAGAATAGTTAACAGATTTAATAATGGTTTCTACTTCTAATCTCAAAGCTATTTCTTTACTTACTTTAAACCTTTTGAGAAGTCATAAGAGATATGGACATAGGAAAACATTGATAAGACTTTTTGTTATCAAATTGAAGACATGAAAAAAATTTTTTAATTTCTAAGTTCCTTTTTTTTTGTGGTACGCGGGCCTCTCACCTCCACGGCCCCTCCCGTTGTGGAGCACAGGCTCCGGACGCGCAGGCCCAGCGGCCATGGCCCACAGGCCCAGCCGCTCCGAGGCATGTGGGATCCTTCTGGACCGGGCACGAACCCGTGTCCCCTGCATCATCAGGCGCACTCTCAACCACTGCACCACCAGCGAAGCCCCTAAATTCCTTTGTTTTTTAAGTATCTCAGGACCAAGTTATAACCTCATACTTAAGTTTGGTAACAGAAGTGTAAACAAGAACAAAATTGTGAATTTGAATTTTTTTCTGCTCTGTAATAGAGAGGTAGTGTATATCTTCAAATTTCTACCTCTCTGTATTAGACATTCCCACTTAATGCTTTGTTAGACGGGAGATACATGTGATAGATAGATCCTTGTAGTTTTGTTGTCTCTTTTTCCTAAATCTCCTTTTTCTCTCAAGATTCTTTAATTAGCACATGTCTGGTTCCATTTCCCCAAACATTTCCTTCAAAATACCCCACTTGTAAAAAATAAATAAATAAACCCACACAAAACAGCTACAGCATTAAAAAATAAAACCCCCAAAACCCCATATGAACTTTACCTTTCTCATTCCTTATTTTTCTCATTACTCTTGTTTCTTCACAAATAATGACTCAAATCCATCTCGCTTCCCTTTGAATGCCTCAGCAGATTTTGATAAAAACAGCCCCAATTACTAAACCAATACTAGAATTTTAGTTCTTGTTATTGTGCTACTTAATTTCTAGCTTCCTAGCCTAGTTATATAGGGCATCTAAATGAAGAAGTAGAGTACAAAGTTAAGGCAAAAGTTAAAAGAAAAAAGAATTAAAAATTCCAAGTGTCAAGTTGATTGGAGCCTGCTTAGAGATACAGCTTTATTTTTTTATTTTTTGCAGTACGCAGGCCTCTCCCTGTTGTGGCCTCTCCCATTGCAGAGCACAGGCTCTGGACGCGCAGGCCCAGTGACCATGGCCCACGGGCCCAGCCGCTCTGAGGCATGTGGGATCCTCCTGGACCAGGGCACGAACCCGTGTCCCCTGCATCGGCAGGCGGACTCTCAACCACTGTGCCAGGGAAGCCCAGATACAGCTTTATTCTTAAATACCATTTCATTATGTTCAGAGGCACAGAAATTTTCTTCAGGACTAACTTGGATGAAACCCACTTACTCTTCTAACCAATATGTATATTTTCCTAATTTTCTTTTTTTTTTTTTTTAAACCACAAAATATCTGTAAGGTGAATAGGACATTGATAAATTACTCCATTTTCTATATTAATAACCTGGTAATTTGGACCCTACAACTTAGTGAGCACTTTGAAAAGTATATAATACATGGTTACACAGGCTATAGGCTATTTAAAGAGCCTCCTTATTTTTTATTTTTTGATCTTGCCTCCTCATGTTACATTCTAACACTTTATAAAGCATGTTTAAATTATTATAATAATATAATGTATAAGAATGAATATATTAAGAAAGCACATTTAAATTACTATAATAAGCATTTCATTGAGATATAACATATTTCAGATGGAATCATATTAATTATAGTCTGATCTTTATTTGTGTTGTCTTGTTAGAGTTTCTAGAAATACGAAGGAAAAAGTTAAACAGTAGAGAGGGGATAGTGAAGTATGTGAGTGGGTGGTAGGAATCACTTTACTGAGTGGCTTCTAAAGTATACGTTGCTAGATTAATATGCATTCTCTAATGTTTTCATGACATTTTACAAAAATGAAATATTGTTAGGTAGATAGAAGATTTATTTAAATTACTTTTTCAGGGAAATTCTCTGGCAGTCCAGTGGTTAAGATTCTGCACTTTCACTGGCGAGGGTACAAGTTCAGTCCCTGGTGGGGGAAATAAGTTCCCGCAAGTTGCACAGCGCAGGCAAAAAAATAATTAATTAATTAATTAACTAATTTTTTGGAAAAAATAAGAATAAAATAACATTTCTAGTACTTAACTTTTTTTGCTAAAGGGGAACTGTCACTATAATATCTTAGGATCCCTATTTCTTGCATTCTGCTAATACTCAGAATAATTTTACTGAAAAAATATGTTATTCCTAAGAAATAAAGGTTAAAATATTAATTATTTTTATTTCAGAGAAGAAAGAGACATTATCAGATTTCACTAAAGCAGTCTTTCATTTTTAGCATGATTTACCATTTTAAAATTGGGGGGTTCGTTTGTGTTTCGGTTCATCATTGGTGGTTCCATTTCAGGCTTGACCCTCAGTGATGCTTTTTATTCTGTCTGGATAAAGAGTTCAGAAGTGTTGGTCAGTTCTCTAACTAGGCTTACCACACTGTCTAATAGAAATGTAATGTCAACCATAATTACGATCACATATATAATTTTAGATTTTCTTGTAGTCACATTTTAAAAAGTCAAAAGGACCATGTGAAACTGATTTTAAGAATATATTTAAACTTATATATATCCAAAATATTTTTATTTCAGCATGTAATCAATATAAAATTATTAATTGGATATTTTACATTCTTTTTTTTTAATATTAAGGCTTTGAGATCTGGTGTGTATTTTATATTTACAACAGGTCTCTTCTCAGACTAGCCACATTTCAATTGTTTAACAGCCACTTGTGGCTAGTGGCTACTCCATTTGGCAGTGCAGACTTAGGGCATTGTTTTGGCATCACACCAAGGGATAGCTTTCTGCTTATGGAAGGAAGAATGCCTTCTTGCTCTTTGAGCAACGATGTTCCTGATGTTGTACTCCATCTAAATATGAACTGACAGGTAGTAGCAATAATAGCTAGTCTTGAGGACTGAAATAGAAAGTGCTAAAATTGGGTTGGAGAATCATCACTGTGATAAGTAATATTTTAAAATCCCCCAGCAGAAAACTGGACAGCTACATGTAAAAGAATGAAATTAGAACACTCCCTCACACCGTATACAAAAATAAACTCAAAATGGATTAAAGACCTAAATGTAAGGCCAAACAGTATAAAACTCTTAGAGGAAAACATAGGCAGAACACTCTATGATATAAATCACAGCAAGATCCTTATTGACCCACCTCCTAGAGAAATAGAAATAAAAACAAAAATAAACAAATGGAACCTAATTAAACTTAAAAGCTTTTGCAAGGAACTTCCCTGGTGGCGCAGTGATTAAGAATCCACCTGCCAATGCAGGGGACATGGGTTCGATCTCTGGTCCGGGAAGATCCCACATGCCGTGGAGCAACTAAGTCCATGCGCCACAAGAACTGAGCCTGTGTTCCAGAGCCCATGAGCCCCAATTACTGAGCCCATGTGCCACAACTACTGAAGCCTGCACTCCTAGAGCCTGTGCTCCTCAACAAGAGAAGCCACCGCAATTGAGAAGCCTGCGCATCGCAACGAAGAGTAGCTCCTGCTCACCACAACCAGAGAAAGCCCGCGTGCAGCAACAAAGACTCAACACAGCCATAAGTAAATAAATAAATAAATAAATTTATTTATTTTAGAAAAAGCTTTTGCACAGCAAAGGAAACCATAAACAAGATGAAAAGACAACCTTCAGAATGGGAGAAAATATTTGCAAACAAAGAAACTGACAAAGGATTAATCTCCAAAATGTATAAGTGCTCATGCAGCTCAATATCAAAAAAACAAACAATGCAATCCAAAAATGGGCAGAAGACCTAAACAGACATTTCTCCAAAGATATACCAATTGCCAACAAACACATGAAAGGATGCTCAATATCACTAATCATTAGAGAAATGCAAATCAGAACTACAATGAGGTATCACCTCATACCAGTCAGAATGGCCATCATCAAAAAATCTACAAACAATAAATGCTGGAGCGGGTGTGAAGAAAAGGGAACCCTCTTGCACTGTTGGTAGGAATGTAAATTGACACGGCCACTATGGAGAACAGTATGGAGGTTCCTTAAAAAGCTAAAAATAGAACTACCATATGACCCAGCAATCCCACTACTGGGCATATACCCTGAGAAAACTATAATTCAAAAAGAGTCATGTACCACAATGTTCATTACAGCACTATTTACAATAGCCAGGACATGGCAGCAACCTAAGTGTCCATCGACAGATGAATGGATAAAGCAGATGTGGCACATATATACAATGGAATATTACTGAGCCCTAAAAAATGAAATTGAGTTATTTGTAGTGAGGTGGATGAACTTAGAGTCTGTCATACAGAGTGAAGTAAGTCAGAAAGAGAAAAACAAATACCGTATGCTAACACATATATATGGAATCTTAAAAAAAGAAATGGTTCTGACAAACCTGGGGCAGGGCAGGAATAAAGATGCAGACATAGAGAATGGACTTGAGGACACGGGGAGGGGGAAGGGTAAGCTGGGACGAAGTGAGAAAATAGCATTGACATATATACACTACCAAATGTAGAATAGATAGCTAGTGGGAAGCAGCCACGTAGCACAGGGAGAGATAAGCTCATTTCTTTGTGACCACTTAGAGGGGTGGGATAGGGAGGGTAAGAGAGAGACGAAAGAGGGAGGGAATATGGGGATATATGTATACATATAGCTGATTCACTTTGTTGTACTGCACTAACACAACATTGTAAAGCAATTATACTCCAGTAAAGATGTTAAAAAAAAAGAAAGAAAAGGGTGGTTATCGTAGGTCACGGTGATGCTGTGCTTCAAAGAAGTCCTACATCCCTTGATGCAACCCTATCCATTTTAAAAATACAGATACCCAATTCTTTCTCAAAAAAAAAAAAAATCCCCCAGCAAACTCTGTTTCAAGTTTTAAAAAAATCATTTAAGTTTAGAAACTGAGGTACAAAATAGATTACTGTCTTCAACCTGAACCATCATAACCAAATCTTGTGGAACAAATCAGACTCATAAAGCTTGAATGAATTTCATAAGGCAGTCACATGTAAATATTAGGCAAATATCTAAGCTTTTCTAGGCAGTTCATTGTTACTGATTCCCCAGCCCCCCAGCTCCCCGTTGAGGCAGCAGGCAGCATACACGTTTTCAGGTACCGTTAGTGTCAATAAATTTAATCTAATGATTAAATAGAATCTGATTTGCTGCAGTTTAAACTTTTTTCCTTCTCTCCTATAGAAGTGATTAACAAATCAGGATCTGAGAGTGGAAAGAGTCATAAATGTCAGCTAGGTTCATTATTTTAGAAAGGGGGCAGTAGTAAATGGATCTTTTACATTCTTTATATCTTTTACATGGAGATTGTTGGAGAACTATACTTCTCTAGAAGCTTGGAATTTAGTACAAAAATATTTTTTAAAATAACCTGTGCTAAAAATAAACTTAGGGTAACAAGTTTGGTGGAATCCTGAGATAGCATTTAATTTTTAAAGTTTTTATTTTAATCGAGTTTATGCACAATCAGGCCCTGGTTGTGATACAGCATCAAATGAGACAGAGCATTGCCTTCAGTGAACATTTGCGGTAAATGGGGTACTGACGATAAAAGCATTCCAGCAATTCAGTATAGTAAAGGATCTGTGGCTCATAGCTACAAGATCTGAAATGAGAAGGGAGAGGAAAGAGTCAATTCAGGGCCTATCATGGGGTGCCTTATAAGCTTTAGTAAGGAGATTGGACTTTATGCTGGGGGCAGTGGGGATATACTGGAAAGGTCAAAGCAGAGGGGATTTTGTGGTTTTAAGTGACCGCTGTGATCGGTGTTTGTATTACACTGAGCAGGAGTGGAAACAGTAAGTAAGCTGTTAAAGTAATGGGGTGAGAGGCAGTGGAGGCAATGGTACTAGAGAAATGTGATGAATTTAAGACATATTTAAAAGGTAAGAACTGTTAGGATTTGCTGATTGATTTGTCTCCTAAGATGAGAGAGAAATTAAATTTGACTTGGACAGGTACTTAGAGAACACAGAAGAAGAACAGGTTTAGTTAGGGCATGGGGATCTAGCTCCCTGCCTTCAGGCAGAAAACTTCCTATGACAGGTGAATTCAAGTCCCCCCAAACACATTTAGTTAAGCCAGCATTTACTGATTATTTTATCATATGCAATACATAGTAGGGAGTTTTTGGGGTTAAAAGGGTAAGATAAACACAGTTCTTTACTTCACATATCTCCAGGTGAGAACGACACGTATACATAAAACTATTTTTAATACAAGTTAGACAGTGCCAAGTGCTATAATAAGATATAAACAAAATGAAATTACTTCTTCCTGGAGGAAGTGGGGTTGTGAATGACTTCACAGAGTAAGTGGTATTTGAGTTGTATCTTAAAGGATGCAAGGGAGCCTTCCACCTCCCAGATTTACATCTCTAGCACGTACGTTTATCCTGGTATCTGACTCGCTCCTTAGCATCTCCATTTTAGCATGTAAAATGTATCTCAAATTTAACACATTCAGAACCAAATTCCTGATCTTCATTCCTTTAAACCTGCTCTTCTCACAGTCTTCCCTTTCTTAGTTAATGGCTTCCAAGTAAAAGCTGTTGCGAGTAAAAGCTGAAGTCCTTACAATGCAAGACTCTACAGCAACTACCCCTCCCCTCCATAATCCTGTTACATCTTGAACTCTTTGTACCATTTGCCCTCTTGTCCACTCTGTTCTAGCCAAACAGGACCTCCTTGGTATTCCTCACAAACTCCAGGTATCTTCCCACCTCAGGGCCTTTGCTTTTACTTTTCTTTTCACCTGAAAAATTCCTCCAGATATCCTTATGGATTCATTCCTTCAGCCATTTTAAGTCTTTACTGAAATGTCACCTTCTTAGGGAACCCTCTTGCACTGTTGGTGGGAATGTAAATTGATACAGCCACTGTGGAGAACAGTATGGAGGTTTCTTAAAAAACTAAAAATAGAATTACCATTTGACCCAGCAATCCCACTACTGGGCATATACCCAGAAAAAACCATAATTCAAAAAGACACATGCACCCCAGTGTTCATTGCAGCACTATTTACAATAGCCAGGTCATGGAAGCGACCTAAATGCCCATCGACAGACAAGTGGATAAAGATGTGGTACATATATACAATGGAATATATGGAATATACAATGGAGTATATACTCAGCCATAAGGAGGAATGAAATAGTGCCATTTGCAGAGTCATGGATAGACCTAGAGACTGTCATACAGAGTGAAGTAAGTCAGAAAGAGGAAAACAAATATAGTATAATATCGATTATATGTAGAATCTAAAAAAAAATGGTACAGATGAACTTTCTTGCAAAGCAGAAATAGAGACACAGATGTAGAGAACAGACTTATGGATACCAAGGGGGAAGGAGGGTGGGATGAATTGGGAGATTGGGATTGACATGTATACACTGATGTGTATAAAATTGATGACTAATAAGAACCTGCTGTATAAAAAAAGAAATAAAATAAAATTCAAAAAAAAAAGTCACCTTCTTAGTAAGGCCTTCTCTGTCCTCTTTCTTTAAAAGTACATGCCTCATCCCATGCACTTTAATTGACTTCTCAATTTCAGTTTTCTTCTTATCACTCACCATCCAGCATACATGTCTCTATTTATTTATTATTTATGTCTTATCCCACTAGAACATTAGCTCCATGACAGCATGAATTTGGACTGTTTTGCTCATTGGTTTATTCCTAGAGCTTAAAACAGTACCTGGAACACAGTAGGCACTAAAACATTTATTAAATTAATGCTTTGATTAAATATAGAAGAGTATTCTGAGCAAAGAAAATGACATGAACAAAATTCAGAGAAAAGGCTTAGCACATTGGGGAATGCTTATTGGTCTGCTAATTGGTCTTATGTGCTTGGTGTGTAGGAAACATAGAGAAGGAGAAATACTGAAAGGCAGTTGTGGTCTAATATGAAGACCCTCAGTAATATTCTAAAGATATTTTTCAGTTCGCAGTCCATGCAGTCTCTGGCACAGCTACTCAGCTCTACCACCGTAGCCCAAGAGTAGCCATAGACCATACCATATGTAAACAGATAAGCGTGACTGTGTTCCCGTAAAATTTCATTTACAAAAACAGGTGGCAGCGTTTTGGCCCCTGGGCTGTATTTTACCATCCCCTGCTATAGGCAATGAGGATCCATTTAAGATTTTGTACTAATTGGCTCTATTATTTAAAAAAAAAAAAAAAAAAAGGCGCTTTGGCAGCGGTATAGAAAGTACTGGGAATGGGGAAGAGAGATGAGAGCTGGAGATAGGGAGAAATTTTAGGAGTCTATGACAGTTAAAAGTAAAGACTCTAAAAAAAAAAAAAAAGTAAAGACTCTAGGAGCCTCAACTAGTCAAAGAGCTACGGGAATGACTCAAGAGGTGGGTTAAAAGTAATTCTCCAGGATTTGGCACTTGGTTGACTGTAAAGGGATAGGAAGGCATAAAGATGATTCCTTAGATTGGGTGCCTAGATAAATGATGATGCTGTGAATTATAATGAAGCTGGTATGTAGTCCAAATGTGTGAATTCAGTTTTTGACACATTGATATATTTTCAGAATAACCAGGATATTATCACCTACTAGTTGAAAATTCAAACCTAATCTTCAGAATAGTGGCATAGGCATGTAGGGTAGGAAGGAATATTAGGCGATACTTATCTTGAACTCCTCAAAACGGTTGTCTAGTCTCTTGATCTCCACTTTTTCAGCTCCCATCATCTCCCGAGCCCACTCAAATCAAGCTTTCTTTTCCACCATGTTATCGAAATCAGTCTTGTCAGAGTCATTGATGAACAATTTCCGTGTTGTCAAATGCAAATTTTCAGTTCTCATGGTACTTGATCTGTCAGCATTATTGACACAATTAATTTATCCATTTTCCTTGTAACATTTTCTTCACTTGGTGAAGGAGCCATCTTCTGGCTATCTCTTTGCCTTTTTTTCAGTCTCCTTTACTGGATTATCTTGTTTTCATACCCTAAATTACTGGAGTACCTTTCGGCTTCATCTTTAGATTTCTTCTAGTGTCAACACTTGCTCCCTAGGTGATCACACGTTACCTCGTGGCTCTCCCCTGAATTCTAGAGCTATACAGGTAGCTCCCTTTGAGCTAGTTGTACGTTTACAGGCATTTTAAACTGAACATGTCCAATATCAAACTCTGTCTTTCCCTCTCACCCTCCTCTCTACCCTAAGGAAAAAGTCCTGCTCAATACCTGCATTTGCCATCTCAGTGAAAGACAGCACTGTTTATCCAGTTTGCTCAGACCTTTAGAAAACTTGGAATCTTTGATTCCTCCCTATCACATACACCTCACTGCTCATCTTATCAACCTTCAGAATATGTCTAGAATCTGACCAGTTATCACCACGTCCATCACGAGGGCCCTGGCCCAATTTATATTATAAATCAGATCATATCCGTGTGCTCACATCCATCCAGTGCCTACTCATCTAGCCTAGAGCAAAATTCAGGTTCTTAATGTAGCCACTGAGGCCCTGTGTTACCTGGTTGCCTCTTTGATGACACATCTTTTACTCTCCTGCAGCCTCACTTGCCTTTGTTGTGGTTCCTTTTCAAAAATGCCAAGCCCAGGAGTTCCCTGGCATTTCAGTGGTTAGGAGGCTGCGCTTTCATTGCCATTGGCCGAAGTTCGATCCCTGGTTGGGGAACTAAGTTCCTGCAAGCCGTGCGGCATGGCCAAAAAATAAATGCCAAGCCCACTCCTGTTTTGGTGGCTTTGCGTATTACGCTGTCTCTGCCTGAACCACTTTCCCCTAGATAATGCTTCGTTCATTCTGTTTTTTTCATTCAGGTCTTTGCTCAAATGTCACCTCCTCAGAGTGGACTTCCCTGGACACCCTCTCTAAAATAACACCGCCCAACCCCCATCATTCTCTATCCCTTCATCTTTTTTTTTTAACATAATACTTGCCAGCATTTGACACAGTACATATATTCGTTTGTTTACGTTATGTCTCCATAGCTACAGTTCTGTGAAGGTGGGGGCTTTGTGTGTCGTTCATTTGGTAACCTCAGCATTTAGAACATTTAGTTAGAAATCAATAAATATTGCTTGAAAGAATGAGTAGATATAAAGATATCGAGAAAAGAGGCATCAGTGAAAAAGCCTGGGAAAAACAGAGAGATAATCTGAGGAGAAAAAGGAGAGCATATGGCCATTTATGCCAGAAGGGCACAGCAAAATCCAGTGGGTAGGTGCTCCAGTGGGACTACTAACATCTTGTATTTTAGGAAGGGGACTTATCTCTCCACAAGACAACTGGTGCCTGGATGTCATCTGCTGACTAAGAGTTGTTAATGCTCTAATTTTCTACACTTTTACAATTAAGGCACATTGAGTTTTTACTGTTATAGCTTTACAAAAGAAGTCCATGTGGACATCCTGTCACTGATTATATCTTGGATATTCAATTTAAAACTCTGGGCTTCCCTGGTGGCGCAGTGGTTGAGAGTCCGCCTGCCAATGCAGGGGACACGGGTTCATGCCCCGTCCGGGAAGATCCCACATGCCGCGGAGCGGCTGGGCCTGTGAGCCATGGCCGCTGAGCCTGCGCATCTGGAGCCTGTGCTCCACAACAGGAGAGGCCACAGCAGTGAGAGGCCAGCGTACCGCAAAAATAAAATAAAATAAAATCTATCTTATAATTTATTGTGTATCATTAGTGATGAATGTAAAATTTTATTGTTTTGAAATCAGAAGGGTCAGTACAGCATATTCCATACTTAAAATTAAGTAAATAGAATGCAATTAAATCCTAAGAATTTACTAAATAATATTTGAAAAATAAATGACTATCAGTGATATTACAAGAATTCGTTTTAGCTTTAAAAATTAACCCTTAAAGGTATTAAGTGTATACCTGTTTGTTAGAAGTAATAATACAAAATAGAGATGATCAGAGAATAGTTCTATTTGTGTCTTGTGAGATTTGTTAAACATGAGACCTTTGACTTGCCCTCCACTACCTCAGAAATCCCAGGGGCTGTGATCTGAAGATAAGTTAGGTTTATTTTTTCCTCTTTCAGCATGTCTTCTACCATAATACATTCCACAGATGCTGATAGCATCAGCTTTAGAGCCTTTTATAAGAAAATGTTCAGCTACAGTTAGTAGAACATAATTGCTGGACATTTATTTCTTGATGTATTTGTTAAGAGAAAAAGCTTAAATTAGGATGATTTGATAGTTTTATTTTCTTCCTATTTTCAAACAAACTTTTAAATAATTCAGAATTTTTTAAATGCTAAAAGAAAGTAAAATTAAAATCTTACCCTTTTCTATCCATCCTTTGCACATTTCTGGCATATGTACTTCCCTCCCTCCCTTCCTTCCTTCCTTCCTCTTTACCTCCCTCCCTCCTTCTCTTTATCTCTCTTCATTCTCCCTCTGTCTTTCTCCCCCTCTTTTTTCTTTCTTCTCTCTCTTCCTCTCCCTCTCTCTCTCTCTTTCTTCTCTCTCTCTCTTTCTTTTTTGGTCAGTCCCTCTTCCACCCCCTGCCACACACACACTCACAACCACATTAGAGTCAGCTCAAGCTGTCTTGCCGCTCTCTTAACAATGTAGAACACTCATACTCTAACTGAGCTATATGTGTGTTCATCCTTGTTTTTATACATAACTTACAGATTTCTTAATTTAACCCTTTTTAACACTTTTCTTCTTCATGCATCAATAGGTTAAATGATGTACCCATGTACTATTTTTTTTTTTAGCTTTGAACTTTGTACTCTTTATGTCTACAATGAATCATTTCTTTTTCGTGTGTTCTTCGAGAAAAATTACTTGAAAAACTGAATATTTTTCTTCTTATGCTACTTACATAGTGGGCAGAAAAAAACGTTTTTATAAAGCACTTAGAAAATGTTCCTATCTTCCTGAATTATAAAAATGTACACAGGTTAGCTGTAATTTGTTTTTTGACCTGGTGATCTTATATTTTTGTTCAGTGTAAGAATGTAGACTATTCATTAATATATTTATAAATACTGATATTAACTGTTCTCCTCCATACTCATGTATTATACAAACTGTTCCAGAAAAGATTTAAGGTGGGCATTTTATTTATGTCTTCTCTTCTGGCAGTCACAGCTTACCCATTATTTGTATTATTAATGTCCATTATCTCTCCCCAAATTACAATTTCCTTGAAGATAGGAGTCTGGAACAGCAAAAGGTTCAGCAAAGATGTCCAGTCCAAATTTAGAAGTGAAAAACATGTGTTGAAAGCGGGAGAGAACTATAAAGTATTGAGAGTATTCATCATAAAGTGAGGCATGTTGAACAGTACTGTCATTGCTAATAAAAAATAAAGAAACTTGTTTTGAATGTGATAGCTATTTAGTAGGAACTATTAAGTCTCAAATATTTTTGTGGTCATATTTACTTTTACAAGTAAATTCTATTAAATTCCCTTAGGATTATGTTAAAAGCTTTTAAGAATGGCCACTATCAGTGAATTACCTGTTGACTTTAAGAATCGGGCAAGTTGAGTCTCTAATTTGGGATTGTTATCAGGGGCCACATTAATGATAATAATAATAATAGTAGTAATAGTAGTGGTAGTAGTAACATCTTTTGTGCATGTAGAATTCTGTATTATCTCATTAGCCACACAACAACCCTGTGTTTTAGAAGAGGCGACTGAGGTAAGTAAGGGTCAGAAAAATTAAATTAAAAGCACGTGACCAGTAAGTTGAATAGATAAGACGCAAACCCAGTTATTCTCTTAACTGTATTAGATTGAGATAGATTATCTATTTGTTCGTTTGTAATCCATGATTTTTATTTATTTTGAATTTGAAATGGCAAGTTTAATATCTAAAACCATACAGTATTTATTTGATCTGTCTGGAAGCATTATAGATTATTTTTTCTTCTCCAATTTAAAAATTGCTGTTAACATTTCTTTTACTAAAGGAAGAAAATAGCATTTTATCTACTCGATAAGGAGAAACTAAATATCAATTTGAATACTTTCAGATATGCAGTCCATTTAAAATGACTTATAGGTTCAATTCAATTCTAATAACTCTCTAAAAGATTTTCTCATTTGTGGGCTAACAAAATAAATACTTGCAAGTTAATATGTATCAGAACATATACCTTTTTTTTTTTTTTTCAGAACATATACTTTTAAAAAATATATATTCATCAACTCTTTTCTTGTTCATTAAGAAAGTTTACTTTGGATTTTTTCCTTCATAAAATATACAGTTTTTCCAATGTAAAAAGCTAAAATTTTGCTTTCACATCTTTTTTTACCATCAGTATCCCCAAAGCGGTATACATTAAATTAGTTGCCTTGCTATCATGCTTATGTTTGACTTGTCAGGATTTCATATTTTAGTAAAAATAAAATAAAAATTTAACTTTAGTTCTGAAGTAGCATCTTGGTTTTTATTTCAGGTTTTATTATCTTGTTTCTTTGGATTAATAGACTAGTATTTGGCATGATTACCCAGGTATTATTGAAGTGATGGCTTTAATTCAATGGATAGAATTGGTGACTATTAGAAGGTGAATCATACAGCCTTGCTGCAGAGGCCATTCATATCAATGGGGATCATACCTTAGAAAAGAAAACTAAAGCATATGTGTGGTCACAACCAATCCTTGTCATTATGCCATGAAAGCCTTGGGATTTGTGATCAAAGCAATGGGCTTATCCTGAACTGTGGTATAACCTCTGGTTGAACCTTTCAAATTTTTATTTTAGGAGATGATACACTACTTTTTGACCATGTTACTTACCTCTAAGACCTGATGGCCTAATTAAGTGATAGTGATTAAAATTATTGTAAGCAAGTCAGAAGAAAATGTGAATTGTAAATATCTCTGTCCTCTGTCAGTGTTGTTTACTTATCATTTTCCCCTGATGTTTTAAAGAATTGCTGAACATGTGGTTTTTATCCAGAGCTGAATGTTCTGTTCTGATGAATATAAAACATACTTCACTTTGTAAATGTACATTAGAAGTATTAGAAAGACATAATCTTTGACTCTATCACTAAATTTCATCTGTCAAAGGAGATAATTCTGAACTATAATATTTGGTGTTATATCAAGGCATAGTTCTTAGAAAGATGCTTTTAGGATTAAGACGGAATTCTACTTATAACTTGAATGTCACTATCATCCATAGTAAAATTCAGGCAGTATATATACTTATTTATCTTTTTGTTTACATGTTGGTGTACCTCAGTTGCGTTCAGTATGTTTATTTTATGTTAAGAGGGTATTCAACTCCCATCAACTGATTTACTTATGCAGATTTCCTTCCAATGAGATTGTCATATGGTTTAAGTATATATACTCACTCCTTTACTTAATTGTCTTTATTTGATGATGTCCTTTATACTATATTAGATTCTTTGTAATCTTTCTTTTCAGTGCTAATTTATTGGAAACATTTGTCCTATTTTAAATTATCTCCTACTCCATGTATATAGTCCTCTCTAAACCAACTAAATAGTTCTTCATTGATCACTGGAAACACATGATATATGCAAGTTTCCATCTCTGTACCTCTTCTTAAGATATTCCCCTTGTCAGGACTGTTCTTGTGTTTCCCCTCTGCTAATATTTATCTTTGACTTTAAGTACCATTCTTCAATCATTCATTCAACAGATTTTTACTGAATATCTAACATGTTTCACTCACTATGTCTAGGCTTTGGAGGTGTAGCAGTGAACAAGATACTTAAATTCCTTTATCTCCTGGAGCCGTCAATTTAGAGGAAGCAATACAGTTTGATGAGTGTTATATTAGGGAAGTACAATGTATTATGTTCTTCTCCCTAAAGCTTTCTCTGACCACCCCAACTTTTTTTTTTTTTGACCACCCCAACTTTTAGACATCCTTTTCTCTTTTGAATTTCTAGAGTACTATTTGTGCCTACAACCAATTTCCTCCTAAAAAATGTATCCTTTCACTGTTAGATCTGTGATCTGATCTGTAGAGGGGAAGTAGCACTCACGTCTCCATATCCCAGATCCTAACACAGTTCTTTGCAGAGTAAAAATGAAATAAATGCTTTTTGTGATTATGATGTGTTATATCACTCTTCATACCTACCTAAAGCTTATATCAAATAATCAGTTAAATGATGGGAAATTTTAAAAGTTTTATACTGCTCATACTGAATTTTCTCTACCATTTTGTCTCCTAGAAATAATTGTCAGTGAATATATTGGTAACTTTTTATCACTGAAATACAGTTGACTCTTGAACAACATGGTTTTGAACTGCACAGGTCCACTTATGTGTGAATTTTTAAAAATAGTAAATACTATAGTAGTACCCTGTCCAATGTTGGTTGAATCCATGGATTTGGAACCGCCCATGTGGGATATAGAGGAACTGCAGATAAGGAGTGCCAACTATAAATAACACTCAGATTGACTGAGTAGACAGTAGGAACCCTAACCCCAGTGTTGTTCACATGTCAACTGTGTGTATAAATTCATAACCAGCAACTCAGGTATATAAGAAATGTCCTAATTTGAATTCAAATCTTCTTTATATTATGCTAGTAGGAAGTTCTTTCACAGTTATTAGATGGGTAGGGCAGAGACCTCCTTTTCCCAGGGCTTGAATGAGATCCAGGCTTATGTGATATCTAGAAAATTGGCTCTCACATCTTCAGTTCATCTTGTTCACTAGTAATATCTTCATTGTCTAGGACACATGGTCTTTTAGAAGCTGGCAGCTCTGCTGATTATCTAAGCTTGAGTTAAGAAATATTTGCTGATGCCAAATCCCTGGTGCCAAGGGACTGTCTTCCATAAGTGCACCATCATGAAGCCATTGTGTAGAGGTGGGCAAATTGTTCTCTATGTAAGGGTGCTTGACTGAAGGAAAGGAGAAGCAGAAATCCAACCTGTACTGCGCTTACCAAACTGAGTTCTCTTGGGGCTGAATTAGCCCAGAAGGATTGCTTTTTTCTAATTTATACAGAGGCACTATATGGACAAGTAGGGACCTTGATTACCACTTACCATCCCCTAGGTTCCAGCCTAACCTCTTCATCCCCTCCCCTTGCCCTCAGGCTAAAGAAAGCTGACTACAGATTTTGAGAAACTTGGTTCCCTAATCTTGAGGAAAAACTCTTCTTTGGTTTCTGTCTTTTTAAAAATATTAACCTTTGACACTCCTTCTCCTAGACATTTTACATAATCTCCTGTTTGCTTAGACTTTCACAAAGGACAGAAAAAGAGGATGTCTTCAGGAGGTCTCTGCTCTGGACCTTGCAAATGTTCTGGAAGTGCCTGAGAACTCTCTTGAAATTGGAGAAGTGTATGGGATGGGAGGTTGGGAGGTAAAAAATAAAGAAGCAAAATGTAAAATTCCTATCTCGATAAATTTCAAGTGAAGTATTAAGCTTAATTTTTAATTAATAAAGTTTAAAATCTTAATTTTGAAATATTTTTATAATGTCCACTCTACAAAATTATAGGGTATCTATCTTTAATAGGAAATTGCAAGTAAAATCTATGGTAATTATGGAAACTGATAAAGTATTACCTCCCTCCCAGCATTACAGAAATTATGCAACTGAATGTTTAACATAGTCCAGTAAGATTTAAAATTGCTTTCTTCATATCTTTTATTACAAATTTCTTGTTTATTTTATGTGTAATTTTGCTCCATTTAATTTTGAGTTAAATTAACTGAATTTATATTTACAGTAAGCTGTCAACATTAAAATAAAATAAATTCATAATAAATTTATGTGTTTAAATAAAGTAGGGCACAAACAAAATATATTTCTGTTAATTGAATGTATTTTTAATAAATTTATTTATTTATGGCTGTGTTGGGTCTTCATCTGCTGTCTAGGCATGGTCTCAAGAAAGAGTATATTTTTTGCATATTTTTACTATGCAATATGTATCTCTGATTTATAATGCGGATGACTGATCTCCCAAAACTTGGGAGAAACCTAGCATCTAAAATTCAGCCATTATATTTGTTTTGATTCCTAGGAGAATTATATAGAAGCATAATGAGTATAACAGGCAAAAGAAGGACAATATCCTCTAATTGTGAGAGCATTAGTGTGAGGGTACGGGTGGGCAGGTATTATTGAAATTTAAAGAATAAGTAAATAATTAAACCAAAATGCTGCTTTGATTTTGAATACACAAGGAAGGCATGGTCCTCCATTACTACTGTAGAACAAGACTTGGAAATAGTAACATTCCTCTTTACTAGCACAAGCAATAAGGAGTGAAAATAAGACATTTTGGGAAATTTTCTCAAAGCTGGAATTTATTGAATGCATACTTCAGCAAATTGATAGTTATAAAGTGACATATTTACATATGGGTAAATAATAATTATAGCATATTTTTAAAATTCTTCCTATATGTGTAGTATATATACATATACACATATAAATAAAATATTTTTTTCAGGAGAACCAGTTGTTTTCTTATCATAGAAGAATGAAAAGGTTTTGTTTACTTTTTAAAAAAATTGCTTAGAATATATGTTAAAAACATATTTTAAATGTGTAGCACTGTATATATTATGTAATAGAACCCATGCTTTTTTGATGATTAAGGACACAGGCTTTAGAGTTAAACAAATCTTGATCTAAGTTCCAAATTTATCATAAATCAGCTGCATAACCTTGGGCATATTACTTAACTTCTTTGAGCCTTAGTTAATTTTTTTAAATGGAGATGATACCTTACCTTGTAAAGTTGTTGTGAAGATTAAGTGTGATAAGTTGTTGTGAAGATTAAATGTGATGTTTATTAAGAGTTTTATTTTAGTACTTGACTCATGTCATGCAGTAAGTTATTTAGCTAAAACAAATTGAATATAGCTTTTTGTTGCATAAAATATGTCTTTTGTTAATTAGACTTATATGCATCATTGTGGAGAAGAGATTCTTAAAATTGTTGTATGAACATTGCATCATTTCATTTATGGTTAAACTTAACAGGATCTTCCTTTTAAAAAAATTAATTTTGTTCAGTTTAAATGTTTTGCAAGTCAATGATCAGGTGGTTGTCAGGCATTTGGAGGGCAAGCTCATTTCTACCCTGCTTAGTTAATTATTGTGATTGTAAACAAAGGATGTACGATTCAAAGTCAAGGAACATTTCACATGGATGATGGAGGTGATAATAGCTTAATTCCTGCTGAATTTTTTTTCTTTGCTCTAGTGAGTTCATACTGACCTTGTCCAAAATCTGATGACCTCCCTATTTCACTCAACCATTTGGAAAGCCGGGCCTGCCATAGCTGGCCCTGAGGGGGTATCTGAAAGACCACTGAGTCACTGACCCATGTCAAGACTGGATTTCAAGTCTGATCTATAGGACCTCTGAAATAGTTATACATGGGGCTTATTGTACACAAAAACCTAACTGGCTGCATTTTTCTGCTTATTAAGTATCCTGTTAAAGCGTATTTTAAATGTCCTTATTAAAGTCATGTTTATATGACTTAGTTTCTCATGCAGGTCATTTTCTAGGCTGATTACAAATTTTGATCTTTTATAAGAGTTAGTACCCTAAAACTAAACTTGAATGTTTTGAAATGTGAGCAAAACATACTGTTACACTGTGGCTAAATGCAATGAATATCTTCCTGGTTGGTGATGGACCAAAGCATTTTAATGCTTATAAAGATTTTGGTTTTTTTTTTCTGGCAAAAATTCCATATACCTCAAAAAAATCTAGTTTAAGCTATTGTTGATATTACAGCATGTTAAACTGTTTACGTCTTGTCAAACCTCAAATATTACTCAAATGTTGGTATATAAGAGTTTTGAGTTTGTAAGACTTGTCCTAAAGGAAAGCATGTGACCACCCAGTAAGGTGTTATTTAAATTTGGTTGGATGGGATCTGTCTACCTTAATAGAACTTTGTGATAGGGCTATGATATGAAAACAGTAAAAAATTTCCTATGTTTATTTTGTTCTTCTGCACAATAGGAAATGATCAGCCCTTTTATGAATACCTAGTCAGTATTCTACAATTTATAATATGACATTGTCTTTTATTTTTATATAGGAGTTGATCCCTGAATTTTATTATCTCCCTGAGATGTTTGTCAACTTCAATAATTATAATCTTGGAGTGATGGATGATGGGACAGTAGTGTCTGATGTTGAACTTCCTCCTTGGGCCAAAACCTCAGAAGAATTTGTTCGCATAAACAGATTGGTAAGATAGTAATCATCTACTCTGTCTGTCATGAGCCTTTTCTCAAAGTATCTTTCATGTGTTGGTATAATCATTAACCCTTACTCTTCTGGGCAAAACTGTAGTTGATAGGGATAACTAAAAGTGATGTAATAGTTCATGAATCTCCATATATACTTTATAAAATCTTATTGACATGAAAGGTATAATGTGTTTTTTATTCTTTTATGCAGAACTTAGGTTACTTTTATATGAACAAGATGATTCAAGATTATAAGTGAATTTCTTATTGAATTCTATGCTTTTTCAAATATGAGTTTCTTGTACTAGGAGAAGAACATAATTCTGTGTTCAGGTTGGAAGGCCATTGTACGCTTCGATAATAGAAACAAGATTTTCAAATTATATGCTGTATCTGTCTTTTGAAGGAAATCTTCATCTAATATTTAGAATATGAAAACTTAAAAAGTGAAAAGTGCAATAATCATTGTGCTTACAACCAACTCTTCATAATCCTCTCCTGTGGACTCTTTAATGTCCTCTGTTGTGTAGGTTCTGGATTATTTTATGAAAAAATATATGACTTTTCCTTTTTGCCTTTAACTTTCATAAATGCCTAGAATCAGGGAGCTTTATTCTCAGTTTTTGAAAGTAGTTTCTTTATCATACTTCATACTTCATATTAAAAATGAAACCTAGGGCTTCCCTGGTGGCGCAATGGTTAAGAATCCACCTGCCAATGTAGAGAACACAGGTTTCACCCCTGGCCTGGGAAGATCCCACATGCTGCAGAGCAACTAAGCCATGCACCACAACTACTTAGCCTGCGCTCTAGGGTGCACGAGCCACAACTACTGAGCCCAAGTGCCACAGTTACCGAGCCCAAGTGCCACAACTACTGAAGCCCGTGCACCTAGAGCCCGTGCTCCACAACAAGAGAAGACACGACAATGAGAAGCCCTCGCACCACAACGAAGAGTAGCCCCCACTTGCCGCAACTAGAGAAAAGCCCGCGCACAGCAACAAAGACCCAACAGCCAAAAAATTTAAAAATAAATAAATTTATTTAATAAATAAATAAGTAAAATAAAAATGAAACCGAAATTGCATTGTGTTTTTAATTTTACTAAAAC